>NW_017264194.1:2600219-3087075 GCF_001619985.1 Xylona heveae TC161 | reverse complement strand
GGTGACAAAATAGTCATATTAAACTACAGTTGATATTCATCCAACTACAGTATTTTCTCACTGTGGTAACAAAATAGTCATATTAAACTACAGTTGACATTCATCCAACTACAGTAATTTCTCACTACAGTGACAAATTAAACCATGGTTTGATATTTGTCCAACTACAGTAATTTCTTACTGCAGTAACAAATTAAACTATGGTTTGATAAATTCTTACTATATAAATTCCTAAGTCTAACCCTTTGGAAAAAGTAGAAAAACCCTCTATAATAGTGAGATGTAGAATGTTAGATGTATTCTTGTTCCCTTAGGTAGTCATAATCAATATGTTACTTTGTTGACTTGTTTTTTGATTTTGAAAGGTCTTGCCTTGACATGATCCAACTTCTTGTTTGGTCTCTTGGATTTCAAGTTTCTACAGAGTAGGTAAACTTTACTCCCTTCCTTAAAGATTGGTCCATTTAATCTTCCTTGATTAACATATTCTTACATTTTCTGGTTTCTGAACTTGATCTCTTGTCATAGTGACTCATGAAGTTCCTTGATTCCTTGGCTATATTGTAGTTCCTGTAGTAACATACCATCATTCTTGATTTCCATTCTTTGAACTACTAGATCATATCCATAATTCACCTAGAATGGTGACATTTCAATAGTATCTTGTTTTGTACTATTGTACACATATTACACTACTAGTAACAATGGTACTCAATTGTCTTGTTGGTAGCTGATATAGTATCATAGATACTGTTTAACAATCTGGTTGATTCATTCAGTTTGTCCATCTGTTTGTAGGTGAGCTGTAGTTAACATCTTGTACTCTACTCTCAAGCTTGTTATCATCATTCTCTAGAACCTTGATGTAAATAGCTTATCTCTGTTAGTAATGAATTCCTTTAGTAACTGATGGTTTACTATTACCATTCATAATACTAGGTATGCCATTTGTTCTGCTATAGCCTCCTTTATCATTGGGATGAAATACATGTATTTCATGAGTCATTCTACAATTACAAGTAACACATTGTACTTTTGTCCTGTAACTAGGTCTGTTAATTTTAGTAAATCTATAATGAAGTCCATCATGACTAATTCCCATGGCCAATGTAGTACTTCTAGATTTTTCAAGTTCTCATATAGCTTATGTTTGCTTTTCTTGTCCTGGTTGCAAACATGGCATCCTCTGATTGTTTCTTTAACTAATTTCCATATACCTAGTATGTAGTAGTTTGCTATAATTTACACAACTGTCTTTGCAATTCCTGGATGTCCACTCATTGGTTCTTCATGTATTTCTTTAACCAATTCTTTTTATAGTTTCTGCAGTACATAGATTCATCCTTTGTGGTATAAGAGTCTGTCCTCAAGCAGTTCTCTTGCTTCATGTTTTGTAGTTCTGTTGTCTTGAGTTGCTTCCTGTATTTGTTGTTCCTAAGTATCATGACTTTTGATTTGTAGTGCTGCAATTGTTTTTGCTCCATACACTAGGGTTCCATCACTGTCAAGCTTAAGTATCATGTCTTGTACTGGCTCTACACCTTCCTTGTACTTTTCTTGTCAACTAAGTACATCTACAACTCTGTTTTCTTTCCCCTTTTTATAGTGTATTTAGAAGTTGTACTAAGCTAATGTTTCTGCCCATCATACTTGTCTTCTGTTCAACTTCTTCATTGTCATGAATGTTATAAGATTCTTATGATCTGAGTATATCATGGTTGTGCCTTTTGCTCTAAGTAAGTAGACTCTCTAATACTTCATTGCTAATACTACTCCAAGTAGTTCCTTGTTATAGATATCATAGTTTAATTCTGGTGTCAATAGTTTCCATGAGTAGAAGGCTACTAGGTGTCTCTTGCCATCCTCTCCTATCTACATCATTTGTGCTCCAATGGCAAAGTCTGATGAGTCCATCTTAACTTTAACTTCCTTTCCAGGTTCATACATCTTTAGTACTAGTTCTTCCAAGAATTTCTTCTTTAGTTCCTTAAATGATTTCTGAGCTTCTCCAGTCTAACTGAAGGGTATACTGTCCTTTGTCAATTCCATGAGTGGTACTGCAATTTCAGAATATTTTCATATGAACTTTCAGTAGAAATTAGCAAAGCCTAGGAATTCCCTAATTTCCTTTTTACTTTTCAGTGCTTCTCAATTCTATATGTCTTGGACTTTCTTCAGGTCCATCTTAATTCCTTTGCTAGATACAATGAATCCTAAGAATTCTACTTCCTCTTGATGAAACTTATACTTTTTGGGCTGAACATAGAGATCATACTCCTTGAGTTTAGTTAAGACCTTCTTAACCTGCTCTCTGTGTTCTTGTAATGTTCTGTCTATATAGACTATAATATTGTCTAAGTATGCTGTGACAAAAATGTCCAGATACTGGTAAAGTACATTGTTAATCATGCTTTGGAATGTAGCTAGTGCATTTGTAAGTCCAAATGGCATCACTAGGTACTCATATAGGCCATAACAAGTCCTGAAAGCTGTTTTTCATTCTTCTCCTTCCTTCATACAGATTTAGTAATATCCCTCCTAGATATTAAATGTTGTCATCTACTTAGCTCTTGACAATTAGTCCTGGAGTTCCTGGATAAGTAGTAACAGGTATGCATTCTTAACTGTTTTGTCATTTAGCTGTCAATAATCCATACATAGTCATAGCTTGCCATTCTTCTTTGGTACCCACAGTATCAGAGATCCCATTGGACTCTCACTAGGTCTGATGTATCCTTTCTCAATGTTCTTCATGAGATATTCTTTTAACACTTTAGCTTGCTATTGTGTTTCAAGATATATTAGTCCTGGTTTCAATATTGCCCCTTCCTTGAGAGGTATCTCATGATCCCATGACTTGTGCTTTAGTAAAGCCATTTCCTTTGGATCCTCAAAAAGTTTCCTAAACTCTTTGTATTCTGATGGTATCTCAGTTGTTGGTGTTCCTTTAACCTTACAGATCTACATCACATAAGCTCTACACTTAGTGTCTGATATTTCTTTCTACATGCATCTGAGACTTATCATCTTGATATTCAAGTCTCTTGTCAATTTCTTATGATCAATCTTCATTTATTGCTTATCCTGTCAGAGTCCTCAGCATCCTACCTTTCTGAGCAACTCAGGACTTTCTGATCTAGGCCTTCTAGTTTGTTAACTTTCTGTGACCTTTACAGTGGGAAAGTGAATGGTCCATCAACACTAGTCAATTCACAGGTTGGTTGCCTACAACTAGTCCATTCCTAAAATGAGGTCTAACTTCATTTCCATATCAATAATGTTAATAGAGCTATGCCAAGACATTCTGTCTAGTTACACATCAAGCTCCTCTGTATGCATCATGATGAATCCCTCACCATATGCTGGTGAACTCCCATCCACCATTTGCACTTGAATCAGATCTTTCTTGAGTTCCTATAGCAGATTTAGCCATTCTACCACCCTAGGTAATATAACACTACTTGTGGCTCCACTGTCCACTAGTGCACTGACATGTTTTCCTTGGATTTGAACCTGCACATACACCATGTTCTCTGGGTTTATATTTACAGAGTGTATAGCCATGTCATTCTGTTACTCTAGATTCAGGTGGCCTTCTAGTTTTTTGACTAAGGTTCCTTCCTAGGTCTCATGTCTTTGCCATGTACTGAGCATCCATTTGCCATGCAATCTTGCTTTAGTATCTGATAATGTCCTGGATACCTTGGATCATTCTTCACTACTTGTTGTTCTAGGGTATGTGGATAGCATTTGTCCTTTAAACAATCATACTATTTTGTTTGATGCAGGTGTTTGTCTTGTTGTTAAATCTAATTTAGGCATTCAATCTTCTAACATTTGTACCATGGATGGTAACATTCCATTGTCTCTGCCTTGAGCACTTAGTCTCTCCATTGGTTACTTTCTTTTTAAGCTTCTTGGAGTTTGCAAAATAAATACTCTTCATAATGAGCTTTAGCATCAGTAACTTTAGTTTCTAAATTGTTAGACTCCTCATCTTCTGAAATGAATGTTTCTCTCATTTTCAATTTGTGCTATTGTTGCTCCTCTTGTTGCCTCCTTAGCTGTTGTTCTAGGTCTTAGTGTTGTTGCTGGTGCTCTAGGGTCCATCCCTCAATAGCATTCTTCTAGATATTCTGTTTTATGACCTTTTCTTCTTCCATCCCCTGATAGAAGTTGTGTTGTTCTACTGTCTGCCTTTAGACTCTTCTGATGTGTTTAATTGCTACAAACTGTCAGTCTACATCTGCTAGCCAATCTTCATCATTGATCCTTGGATCATCTAGCCAATATCATTTACTCTACTCTCAGAGGTCCTCTCTTAGCTTTTTGAGTATAGCTTCTTCTGATATTGTACCTGCAATATTCTAGTGTCTTTTGGTTTGCTTGATCTCTTTAGCAATTAGATCTACATATTCTGTCATTTGCCTGTATCAGGCTAGGAACTTGTCTCTTGGTTCCTTTTCTGGTTCATCTGGTTCTTGGGTCTGTCATTATAGTACCCTGATTCATTTTGTGGTTTCTCCTTGGGTTATTCTGGTTTGTTTGTTAACTTCCTTCTCAAGCCATTCAACATAGTTCTAGTGTCATTCCATGACTACTTCCTGTGAGTATAGGTGTCATTGTGCCAAGTTTTTATAGATTACTCATTAGATCTTATTTTCTTGTTCTAATCCACTGGATGTTCCTAGGTAATGCATGTTCATTTTCCTGAACATATACTATGCATTGACTTCATGCTTTTACCTGTTCTGGTCCTACTAGTATTGGTCAAGTAGTTCATTTAGTCATTTATATGCTTCAATAATCAATACTGCTACTACTTTAGCTTCCTCTTCCATCTTGTTAATTATTAGTTCCTCTACAAATTCCATAGTTGTCCCTATGACTGTCTTCAGGTGTTGGGTTTGCTCTTAAGCTTTCTACACCCATTCAAGGTCTAGATCTAGTCAGTTTCTCTTGCTTTCCTTCCATTCCTAAGGTTTGATAGGTTCCAAGAATCTAATTCTAAGAGTCTATACATCTTTGGATTTCCCATGATTCTTTCATTTAGTGTTGCAATCCTTTCTCTAGTGTCTGGTTTTTCTACATCTAAGACAAGCTTTTTCATTAAAGTGTTGTTGTCTTTCTTCTTTGCTAATGGGGTTCCTGTGTCTTTGTTTCTGTATAGTGTCAAGGTCCATCAGGTCACCTCTGTCCAGTGTCTTGTTTCAATACTTTTTCATATTTGCCCTATAGTTGGCCCTGTGTCCTGAGTGTTGACACTTCTTCTCTTGCTCTTGTTTGTATTGGTGATTGTTAATTCTTACAGCTAGTTCTGCCATTCCTTACATGGTTTCTGGCCTGTCTCCTCTAGCTATCTTGTCCTTGACTCACTCCTTGAGTCCATTGTAGAAGATTGTGCTTAACAGTACTTGTCCCCATGGTACAATTGATGCTACTCATATAAACTCTACCATGTATAAGGCTATCAATCCCTTCTGTTACATTGTCTGAAGCTTCTACTCTGCTGCTTGTACTTTGTTAATCTTGCTGTAGACTTCCTTGATGTGTCTTTTGAATTCATCATAGTGGCTGAAGATGAGTGTAGTCTCTGCTTTCATTTGATTGTTTAGTCTGTTCCTCATGTAGTTATCCATGTATAGTTAGAACCACTCTAGGGCTTTTCCCTTCATGTACATTCTTGCCACTAAGATCTTGTCTAATTTACCTGGAAAGGTCATTGTATTGAATCCTAGGTATAGCTTCATAGTGATAAGCCATGCTTTAAGTGTCCCTCTCTTTCCATTAAATTTGTCTGGTGCTGCTACTTTAACATTGGCCTGCTAATGCTGTGTTGCCAATTGAGCTTGAAGTCTCATGATCTGCTCCCTAAGTGTTGTGACTACTGCTGTGGTTGTTCTGGTAGTGGTTGTTCCTAAATTGCTAGACATAGCAAAATGCCTTTGCTTGTATCACCTTTGTCCTAATGTTGGGTAGTTCTTCTATTATGGTGACACCTATGGATAGGCATTAGGTTGTATCTTCCTAGATAGTTCCTTGTCAGTACATCAAGGGTTCTCACCTAGTAATATAGCATCCTGTAATATTATTTAGTGATAGGAGTGATATAAGATGATAGACTTGATTTAGGTTTGGTAGATAAAGTAACAATAAGATTGTTGTTGTACTTGTATCTAAATACTGATAACTGATTACTATAAAGTAGTAATGCTAAAACAATAATGTCAAGAACTACACAGAACAATTCTAGCTACATAGGAAAACCATCCTCCTTATATAGACAATCTGTTCCATGCTAATTGCACCTGATCACCTTGATCACCTCATGATCACTTGTGATCACTGCAATCACTATTTCTGCCACTGTTCTCTACCTTCTTATCTTATCATTACATGACCCCTTGTCTCATGATATCATGCAGTGTACTGTGCCTCTACACTTCATAAGTAGGCCCTGCACCATCCATTACTGACCCTTGTAACCATCATTACAAGATGAGACTGGAACTTGTGGGGCAGATGCAAGGGCAGAGAGCAGAGAGTAACAGTAATCTTGAGGGTAGAGCAAACAGGTATCATATGAGTACTCAATACCATCCATTCATGAAAAGATGTGTTGATGTTGGCCTGAGGGCCACAAGAGTGTATTAAGTTTGGCTTGAGGCATAGGTTTGCTCCTTGACTTGGCACCCAGGGGAGACCTAGTGCACATTAGTCACATGGCTACTAGGCCAAAAGAGGCATTTACAGCGACGTGCTTAACTGTATAAAATGATAATGACCACGGCGTGCAGTCTTTCCTCTTTGGATGCTGTCCCCAAGCTACAATGTCTTCTCCTCTCCAACCGTATGAAGCCGTGGCTCTAACAACCCCGGTAGATCAACTTCATGTCGTCGTCCATACACTTGGCGCAGCTACACCTAGAACAAGTGACAATCACAGGACCATCTTCCTCAACACGCCGGACGGGAGTGCCATTCGGATCAACATGACCGCGAAGGACACAGAAAGTACCGAGGGACTTTTGAAGTGGGACAGACTGTCGTATCAACAAAGTGCATCTCAGATCCGAAAGTGGGATTTCCCACCTCAAATAAATTTCACGGTAGCTGATGTTGCTCACGAAATCTACTCTCGAAATCGACACCGTTACGAAATGTCGGGAGGGGGATCTGGCTGTCGCTTCTGGGTGTGGGTCTCCTTAAAGTTGATACACGCAGTGTAGGCTGATGCAAGTAAAGATACACGGTGATAGCAGACCTAGAAAAAGTGTCTTACATCGCTGCTGGCTCAGCGCAGCGGCTGTACAATGATCTACTTTTCCAATACCATACAGATCTTGATCGGAAACCGTTGCATATGGTTCGAGGATACTTTTTTTAGCTTAGTCATGATGGGCTCTTGCTTTGACTATCTATATTCCATGTACCACAATATGACAAGTATTAGATGCAGAGACAATATGGTCCGGCAAACAACGTAATCGTGAACTAGCAGAAAGGCCCGACAGATATTTGTATCGTAGCATGTAGCCACTAGACTGTCGCTGTAACCCTATGTAATATACTTCGTACGATGATTGCCGTAGGGGTTTGGCACACTGAACTGCTTTCATGGCGGATGGGATCGGAGTCAAAATGATGTAGGAAAGCGATCCAGGCAGTAGAATGCAGCCAAGGGTTATGTAGATACAAAGCAAAAGCCGAGTCACTAAAAATCGACATGACTTGCGCTCAATGACAATACAATTGTTGAGCAAATGGCACAATGGATGGTGAAGAGCACATTAATCCTGAAGCTAATCATATGCCGGCCGGAGCTGCTGTTGACATGTAGGCTAGGCTGGATACAAACTGTTAGGGTCGAGTTCTTTCAACAGAAACTTTACATTGACATGGGTTTACTGGGGAAACAGCTCATGATTCAAGGTCAAGGACTGGTCCATCTTAGATGGCTTCGTGGTAAGAAGTATTGAGCGGAACGACGACATTGAAAGTCAGTTGAAACAGCGAGAAGCCTGTAGATGGGGTTTCACTGTGCATTAAACTATAGCAAGAAAATTCACTAAGGGTTGCCTATGCTTGAATACATTGTGGCCGCAAGTCCCATAAGACAACGAATGATCCCATTGACAATTACAAGCATAATAAGCCCGTTAAACCCGTTATTCCAGTAAGGCAGATTGGTAGTGTTTGGGTTTTCGTCAGTTAGAAAATGATTGTACGTGACACGTATGACCAAGCTCATTGTGCCGGCAATCGTGCTGCAGACGAACTCCTTTCCGTCCCAGTACCTGTAACCTGAAAAGTTCCAGTTAACGGAGATGAAAATCGAGGGTATGTTGTTTTGTCGTTCGTGCTGTGGGCTCAAAGCTTGCAAGAATTCGTTGGTGCCTCGAGGAACTTACAGGTGGTTTGTGCCGTGTCTCCAGTGCCTCCTTTTTGGCATCTCTCGCGTACTAATGGTCTTTCTAAGTCTACTATTATTTAGTTCTGGATCATTTAAGGATGGTTGAGATTGTCTTTGATAGTGGGCAAGATTTATGTCGTCGGAGTATTTGTTACTGACCTTTTCCGGACATAGGTTTAGAATGGCTGTTCATGTCGAGATAAGCTGTGGTGTTTATGTGAAAATTTGCAGGTGAGCGGCTAGCTGGTAAGATTTTGTAAGTAAAGAGGCAAGAGGTGCAGTAGATAAATTCCCTACCAACCTTTGCATCGGTCTAAGGCATCTGTCTTCCCCGCACGACCCCTGTTTACATCTCTCCACGTTGCAGCATGTTTATGGGGAGCGATTCAGCTAGAAAATAAATTTGAAACAAGTACTTAGTACGATGATAGGTCAGCACACTTCGTGTATGAGTTACGGCAGGCTGGAAAATCTAGCTGTGGACAGGGATTGGCAGATGCAAGGATATCACAATTTCTTACATAATGCAGGAATGAGCAAGGTATGGATATACTCCGTACATTTAGGGAGACCTTTTTTTTTAAAAAAATTAAAAATTATATACTACAAAACTAAGTATATTAGCGGAGTATATTCTCTTATTCCAGTATAGGTTCGGGGATTAGAGCACACACTTGATGTTTCAAGTAATGCTTGATAGCCCTTTTTTGCCGTCAAATCTTGGCAATCCAATCTTCCTGACAAGGAATCTGGCAATGATGCGGCCCAACAAAAGCGATGGGCTCTCCAACCACTAATAATCGTATGATCTTTGAACCATATCTCACAAGGATTTAGAGTTGTGAATCAGTTGACAATACATGATATTTCAACAGGAGACACGTTCAATTCATCTAATTATGTACCGAGTGAACTTTCAAATGGTGATATCTTGCATCGATCTTTCTTTACCAAAAAATATATAAATATCGGATACCTTGGTTGTTGACTCTGGAACAAGTTCAGTTTTGGCGATCTCATATTCATTTTAAAGTCACATTAGAAATACCTCTATTTGGTTTTATTTCCTTGTGCAGCATATCTTTACAATTTTCAGAACTCGTCAATTTTATTTATTCATCAGCCGAAATGCATTTTTCTTTCTTTCATTTTACCAGTATTGGTTTCATAAGTCTTTTGCTGCCAATTATTCTTGTTCACGGAGTTCCTTTTAGTGCTATCAGTGATAGCATAGCATCTACACCGCCCCTTATCCAAACCACTTCTAGCTCTTCAACTGCTTCGGCTGCGCCGTCGGCTGCGCCGACAACGTCCGGTTCGCCGAATAAATATGACCAGCTCATCGAAACCGAAATCAACGCGAGCCCTCAACAAAACATAACTACACCTAGAGTTAGTGAAGTGATCAATTACATAAACAGCACTGGTCGTGGTCGATGGACCAATCTTGTGGAAGAAGCTGGCTCTGTGGTCTTCTTCAGCAATGAGGAATGGGCCGAAGCAGAGCAGTTGACCGCGCACATATCTTCAAAACAATAGACGCGATCTGAGCGGTGGTGGTTCGGAGTATACCGACAGGAAAGTAACGACAACTTGGAGCATACACAAGGCCCAAGTCATTTTTCATCAGCCAGGACGACTCTTACTACCGTCAACCCCAATAATGTTATTCATATCCTAGGCAAACGGACTGAAATAAATGGCGGCGTTGATCCAACTGGTGGCAACAACCCCAGACGCGCGTTTTTCTCATGCTACAATTCTGGACAATGGGCATACGACACTTCCCTTTCAGCAATAGCTGGCACAGGCTGTGGTGCTATCCTCGAAGGTGTTAGTGCAGTCGGAACTTGGGTTTGGGTCAGCCAGGAATTTCCCACTCCGGACCACAAATATGCCAAGCTTTTCCTAAAGTATACGGCTTGGACGACGAAGACTTTGGCCAGTACCCAATGTGCTACACTCGTTACAAAAATGGTCACATCTCAGTGCCAGGGCTCCAAGGATGGAGATGGCAACAATAGCAAATTCTCTACGCAGGGTGGTCAATTGCACATTTACACCAATAGTCCAGGCAGCTGGACTAGAGGCCCCGAGACCGAGCGGATTACAATTGATCCAAATACTTCTAATTAGTAGAGTGAGCCAGAACATGTGTCCACTGGGGCCCATAAAGGTAGAGATGTAGGATCGGTCAATTGGTTACTATTCAATAACTACATATTACTATCTTGTTAGTTCAATTATAACTCAACTAGACTATACAAACCTAGATTATTTTAAATTGTTTTACGGTAATTCTAGTTGAAACCAAGGGTCGTTTAGAATATCCCTTGCTGAGGCCCGTGCTGGAGGCTCAAACCGAAGCATTATATGAACCAGCTTGCCTAGCTTCAAGATATCTTCCTTTCCAAAGTCCACCTTTTTTCCGTCATGAAAGTAGACCTCTTCTAGCCAATCTTGCAGCGTGATACCAGATTCTGCGTTTGGATTTATGCCATTCATGATATGCCAGGTCGGCTTCCAACGTTCTGGCAGGTCTTCACCTGTAGTCTCCAGCATCTGAGAGACAAGTGATACGGGTTTTATCATTATACTATCAAACGGTGGCTGCCCAGTCACGAGCTCGAAAAGCTAGAATTGAAGTGTGAGTTTTTTTCACTAATAATGATGGAAAGGTCATGGATTAATTCCGAGCACGGGCAGTAGTGCGTTGGCGATAAAACTCCAAGAATGAAACGTACCATGCAGCCCATACTCCAAAGATCTACGCGATAATCTAGCCTGTCTCCAAAAATTGCTTCTGGCGCTCGAACAACAAGCGGGGTGTGGAGACGCTCCGCAACTTCATTACCCAAGAAGGACTCGCCAAAATCAGCGATTTTAATCCTTTGCGTTGACAACGATCGCTCTGCCGGATAACAAGTGGGTCGAACAAGGTATTCAGGAACGCCGGGACAGAGCACTTTGCCGTCTTTCCTTTTTACAATTGCTGTCTCCGGCGGTTTCAACTTCGCCAAGAGCTCTTGTTCTTGAAGACCCTGTATAGATGGGATAGTAAATAGTAGGTTTCGGGTATGAAGATCTAATTCCTGTAAGTAAGGCGAGAAAGAATCAACAATTGCTGCTGAAAAACAATGCAATACCTCCATGTGCGATTTTATGCTCGTGTAAGCAGTCCAGACCAAGAAGAGCCTGCCTCGCAATGCTTTTTGCAAGCGCTCCCGGAAGTCGTTCATCAGAATAGCGTCTCTCCACGAGCTCAGCGACACTTGGACCCAATAATTCGAGCACGAGGCAATTATGGGTTCCATTTGGACCATTGAGATGGAAATGGTTCATCATTGAGAGGAGATGCTGAAAGCCTGGGTGTCCGGACCCAGTTGCATTAATCGCCTCCATTACTTTGGACTCCTGACTGCACTTCTCTGGATCAGAGACCATGATCTTTAGGGCAACATATCGATCATCTCTAGTTGCTCATTAGCTCGCATCTGTCAAGAAGGCACAAAAGGTGTTACTTGAGATCCCTCGCAGCCCACACAGTTGAGTACCCTCCCCATCCCAGTTTGTGAAGTATCTTGTATCTCCCGTCGTTCAAGATGTCTCCTAGCCGAACAGCGTGATAGCCGCCTGGTCGATAGCGATGCAATGGTTCGGCATCAATGTCACAAATATACTCAGAATATTCCGTGGGAGATGCTCTGAGACATGTGGAGGCACAGCGACGAGATAATGGATCTCCACCAACGCTCTTTGCACAAGCAATACTTTGTCGACCCCATAGGAACAGAATGCAACTTTTTCCAATTATATTCATCATTCATTTGCAATCGATGCATATACAGTTAGCAGCGAAATAGTGCAGCGCTCTCGCATGGCCATATCGTAGTCTGGACTGATTTACGAGTAGGGGTCGCAAGGCAGATTAAAGGTTCGCCGACCAGGGGCAAAAGAAGGAATTACTGCGTACGAAAGAGATAAATATCTCTAGCACGCTGAATAGATGAGCACTCGATATTTGAAAGCCATGCCCGTCGAGAGTACACTACAATACTGACAGCCTCCCTACACGAAAGTCGACAGGATCTAGGCAGTAGAATAAGATTACATTCCGTACTCCGCAGGAGTAAGCACAGGGGCTAGACAATGGGGTTTACCGACCGGCTCAAGCTTCCCACGTGCGACACAATGATAAGGCAGAAGGCTACAAAGTACTTGGCGGGGGAGGGCCGTGTCATGATTGTTCAGATCTTTACTGCGCAAGGAAGAAGAAGGACATTTGGAAATCGGCTAGAGAAAAGTCGTATAGTAATCATGATGATCGCTTTCGCGTCAAAGGGAATTGTTTTGAGCGGAGATTTTCCCGTCAATCCTTGCTCCCACGATAGGGTTGATAGGATACAAGGGGATTCTTATTGGGGGAGAGAGAGACAGGGCGATACAAAATACCCGAGAAACCGATAGAGTAAAAGAAAAAAAAAAAGTCTTGGGGGGGAAACCTTTCCCTAACGTTGTTTGGCGGCTCAGTTGGTGCGGCTCTGAGCGGGTCTGGCCACACATTCTGGTCTGATCTTCGCATCGACCTCACCCCATCTTTGGGGCTCGGAGCATCACTGTAAATAATAATACCCATCCCACCCTTGAAATCCAAAAAATGTTTTTGGATTGTCGTATCTCTGCATTTCGCCCGGCTTGTCAAGGGAACCGCAAAGCATGAGCCCATAATCTCGATCGGTATCAGAAAGGCACCACGGTCGGATTAATCCTCTCTGTCGAATATATTTGTCTCGCCGGTATCGAACGCTCAAGATGAAGCGCGCCAGGACCGACTCATATTCGCCCGAGGCTAACGGCGTCATTTTCATGGCGAATCCTGGGGCTCATCCAACTGCGACCACAAACGGTCATACGACCACCAACGCCAATAATAATGGCCACGGTAGCACAGAGAACGGCAACGGCAACGGCAAGACCAATGGCAGCGCTCTCCGTCAGGAGCCAACTCACGTGATTGTTGCCGGTGCTGGCCCAGCTGGGGTGATGCTAGCGTAAGTAGCGGATACCTCTTCCCCCTTGCCCACTACCTCTCTCGCCTGCCTTTGTGGCTGGTTTTTCTATGTACAAATCTAGCTACATCTGGTACCTTGACCTTTTCACCTTATCCTCTACCAAGCAGCTTCATACAACGCATCTTCACAATAGTACAATGACTGCGTATCCCAAATTATTATTAACACATGATCCAGATCAAATCTCGTGCGGTTTGGAATCAAAACACAGATTGTGGATGATCGTGCAAACAGGACCTCGACCGGCCGGGCGGATGGCCTGCAGCCCAAAACCATCGAGACGCTGAAGCAGTTGAGACTGGCCGAACCCTTACTTCAGAAAGGAGCAAAGATTTTTGATATCTGCTTTTGGGTAAGTTCTCACGTAATGCGAATAAATTGTTTGATTTTTTTGTAATGCAAATGTCATTTTTGTATTTGTTTCCGTGGTCATTCTCCCATGGCTTTGTTTGTTCGGTTCTTCACCGCCCACGCTTGTTTTAAGCCACATGTTATCAGTGTTTTGCTAGGTGTCCTTTTTCTTACAACCCAAAGAATGCCACTCCAGATCAGACTTTACATCGGACCCACCGCGAGATCCATTACCCGCCATTCCTTGATGTCGAGGATCCATACATCCTCCTCGTCCACCAAGGCATGGTGGAGGAGCTCTTCATCTCCGATCTTCAGTCACGTGGAATTTCTGTAGCAAGAAATACTGCATATACTCGATTTTCGCCGCCGTCAAAGGCCACCTCCGATGTCCAAGTTGTTTTTCAGGATCGAGTCACCGGCGAGGAGAAGTCCTTGCGCGCCCAGTACCTTGTCGGCTGTGATGGCGCTCATTCGAGGGTCAGAAAATCCATTCCGCAAATGGAGATGCAGGGAGAAAGTGGAACTTCGGCATGGGGAGTCTTAGATGGTGGGATTTTCCAAGATTTGTCCGCATAAATCTTGTTACTGACACTATCGGGTAGGCATCGTCGATACCGATTTTCCAGATCTCTGGAGTAAGGTGGTGATTCACTCCGAGACAGCAGGGACCATCCTCTGCATCCCACGAGAAAAGGGCATGACGCGGTTGTACATTGAACTAACAAAGTCCGGACCAATGTCTGAAGCCGCGACTGAAGAGTTTGTCATGAACCAAGCCCGCGAGATCATGAAACCGTATAGTCTAACCTGGAAGAGTGTCGGTAAGTTGAGAAAGAATCCATGACTATCATAGTCCCAACGCTAACAACAATTGTAGAATGGTTTGGACTGTACAAGGTCGGACAGAGGGTAGCCAGTCGCTTCATGGACGAGTCTGGAAGGGTGTTCATTGCCGGAGATGCCGCCCATACACACTCGCCCAAGGCGGCTCAGGGAATGAACGTTTCCATGCATGATTCGTTCAATTTGTCGTGGAAGCTCAACTTGGCTATTCGCGGCTTGGCAGGTGCAAACTTGCTAGCAACGTACGAAAATGAACGAAGAAAAATCGCTCAGGACCTCATCAACTTCGACTATGAGCATGCGCAAGCGTTTTCCGCAGGCGATCCAAAGGCACTGGCGAGGAACTTTGCCACCAACATTCGCTTCATTGCTGGTGTGGGCGCCGAGTATGGAAAGAATGTCTTGAACAAGCCTGAGAAGACCCCAAGAGGCAAACTTCGTGCGGGCTCTCTCATCCTGCCGGCCATGGTTGAGCGATATGTCGATGCAAACCCGGTCCATCTGCAGCTGGATATCCCGATGCTTGGGCAATTCCGCATTTTCTTCTTTACGCCTAATGTGCATTTAGCGTCGTCCTTTTTGAAGAAGGTGTGCGCTTACGCGACCTCATTGGAATCCGTACTCGGACGTGTCACCGACGCTGCCGAGGAATCTTACAAGGAGCTCCCCTTCCCAGAAACCGATTCTGATTACTTTGTCCAGCCTGATCGCTATCTGCCGGTGTCGAAATGCTTTACATACGCTTTGGTTACTACGATGCCAAAGTCTACTGTGGAAATTGCTCATTTGCCTCCATTGCTGCAGAAGAGCAAGTGGACTTTCTACCTTGACAGCATCAAAGATCCGACACGAGAACCCTGCACGCGCAAGTGGGTTGGCAAGCTTGAAGAAGACGAAGTTGCTATTGTCAATGTCCGTCCGGATGGCTATGTCGGAAGTATTCAACGGTGGAATGCAAGCGCAGAAGACGAGGCAACCGAAGCTTGCCTTTGGTTGGACCAGTACTATGGTCGGTTTTTGATTTCATAGTTGTTTTCCCACAGCCAGGAGTTCATGCGTTAGATGATATTGGGCGCGGCCGGGTTGGAGCTTTGGTGAAACATTAGAGAACTTTGTAGATCTGAATCTCTTTAGCATAGGTTTCTATAGCGATCGTACGTCACGTCAAGAAATCATTGACCTATCTTATCATTTGTATAGCCTTGGTGCAAATAGCAACAGTCCACAATCAACATAGTATTTTATCATTTCCAAATTGGCTTTACCAATCCAAATAGACTTACAACGTGAAAGTTTAAGATGTCGAAATGTTTAATGCTTCTATTACAAATATATCGGCGAGTCTTTCCAGTGAGGTATTTCCAAGACAATTCACGACTGATTTATGTGATTCACCTAGAAGGAAATTTCTTGAGAATTGTTCAACATAAGGGCTAAAATGGACGAGCTTTAAACATGGGACGTTCCATTGATCGCTGTTTCGTCTTCACTCTCCGAAGGAGAATATGGTCGCTCCTCAGCTTCGCTGTCACTGGCAGCTACACCATCGACATCATTACCTGCAGTAGACGCACCAGTAGCTCTTCGTATTACAGGTCTGGCAATCTGTTCATCCGAGAGCCCCACATATGGATCAATCCGTCGTGGTGATAGTGGTGGCGACCGCGGCGGTTTCGAATAAGGAAAACCCTCTTCTGGCAGAAATTCTACAGTGTTGGGAGAGCGGTGAGCTCTTGTGATTCCGGCTTCTCCGCTATACGTACGATAGCCGCCGTCGCTTTCATCTGAGCCCTCTCTATCTCTTATAACGACTCTACGGGAACTTGGTCGACTAAGCTTTTCTTCCAGCGACCTGTGCTCTCTTGAGCGCGATCGCGTATTGAATGCTCCAAGTGGATTACGTTCTCTCGATCGAGACCGTACGTTGACTCGATCCCGTTCTCGCTGTCTGGGCTGTAGAATAATGTCTTCTCCAAAGATTACACGGTCACTTGGTGATCGTATATAGTCATCTTCGTAGTGCACATTGCGTTCTCTTGAATGCAGTGGTCGTCGGTCATCTGATCCTTGCTGTCCTCCCACGCGATATGTTGAAAAATCTTTTTTCTCGGAACGGCTGAATCTTGGGGGCATATAATAGTCGCGATCTAGAGAAAGGTTTGTCAATTTCGTCCTTTCAAGGTAGGCGAAGGTGATTTTGGTAAAGAAACCAACCGGTGTGCGCATATCTTCGGTACCAGACAGGTTTTGCATATTGTGTGTAAGCAGATTGGTACATACCCCGTGAACCTAGGATGTCATTTCTAGGATATGTCGAATAAGACTGGCGGGGAGTCTTTACGCCTAATCTTTCTACCATTGAAGGACCGGTACTCTCTGGCTGTCTCCGAATTTCACCCATCGAGTAAACCTCTCTTTCCTCGATCACAGGTCTTTGATAGGGATCATCGTATCTCTGATTAAGGACGTTGATTGGATGTGAGTGAGGCGCCGATAGATAGAAGGGGATTTCATAGTAGGAAGGACGACCAAAGTCGGCATTCGAAATCTCTCTAGCCCTTGTCCAATATGGATCGGGAGGCAACGTTGACGGATCGGGAGGCAGCTCAGGGGCTTGAGAAGAATCTTTGTCTTCTTTAATATTTTGGCGATAGTTTGGTTGCCTTTTGATGGCAACGTAGAATCCTTTGGTGTGCGTAATTTGCGCTCTGCGAAGACGCATGAGATTGCTGCATTCTTTGATGACTCTTAGATAGATCAAGCCCCAACTATAATTTTTGTCTTCATTTGTCTTCTCCTGGAGCCAATTGAATACCCCGCGTCGGCCTATGGGAGGGATTGATGACAGCCTCTTGCCGGTAGTCTCTGGAATCAACCACGCTGCCTTCAATTGTGGACCATGACCGCCAAGATATTTTGCGAGGAACTTCTCTGGTGATGCTATAGGTGTATAGTCAAGTTTTCCACTGCCGTCAACTTCATAGTATACATAATGTCTCGCCAGCATCACTACGTCTTCACTGTTCTTCAAAGACTTTGAGGAATCCATACCATTTATCATCTCCACCTCCCAAGTTTCTTTCCCTTTTTGTTTTGTGCTGCCACTGCTGAATTAGCCTTTCTTCTCCTTACTTTTAGCTCATTCACTCACTCGAACATTCGGGCCAACCAGGGAAATGTCCGTTGTTTGGCTGAGCTCTGAATTATTGTCTCTTGAATTGGACCATTTTTAGCATCCTTAGCAGCCTCGTCTATGGCTATCATTGTGTCTGTCTAGCGTGAGAGGAGGATACAAATCGGAGATAATGTCATTGATGGTTTCCGGTGCTACCTTTCTTCTCAGGAGCTCATTGTATATCTTTGACTTTTCAGCGTCGATGCTTTGCGCTTTCTCATCCAATTCTTTCATCTTTTCATCCTTCCAATTTTGAATGACTTCCTCCTGTAAAGCTTTCTTCTCGGCTGCTTTTTTCTCTTCTTCCATCTTCTTTTGCGCGACTTTTTCTTCGATCAATTTCTGAATCTCTGGATACAAGGGGTCGTCAAGGTCAAGTATATCTCCACGTCTCGATGGATAGGGTCCGTGGCTGCCAAATGACTGCGGCTCTTCCAGCCTTGGTGCAAAAGGATTGCTATAAGTGCCTTTGCTGCTTCCTTGGTTTTGCGGTCCGCTCTGTGACTGCTTGATTGCAGCTAGACGCCCGAGGACGGATGTTTTCTCGCGACGAAGGTCTGCAATTTGTCGTTGATATCTGTCTTGCTCCATTATAGAGCTTCGGTACAGACATCACATTAGCTTTTCTGTTCCCCCACAGAGAATTGTTGTATTGGGAAGTCAGGCCATTGAGAGGGATTGAAACTTACCCTGCGCTGACCATGTAGCTGGAGTGAAGAAGCAGTACATCTAGCTTCACCATCGACAATTCCTGTCGGTATTTCTCAAATTTGCGTGCATAAAGGGGCCAGGAAAGATGGCCAAATTTTGACAAGTCAATATCTTCCTGAGTAAAGTTTTCCGGCCTGACTGGGACTGACGACCGTTTCAGCAACTTTTGGAACTTTTCAATAATTTTTTGGCAGCTGCGAACACATTTTCTAGCATCCTGCACCCCTACATCGCCCCAGCAATGCGTCTTCTTGTTTTTCTCGATCAGCTCATTGAGCTGATGAAGATGGCCGAAGGTACTCGAGATGTCCGATATAAGAAGTAACACTTCTTCTTTTGCCCCTTTTGCGGTCGAGACGTACCATTGGAGAGTTTTTCCAAATTTCAGACCGAGATCGATAACTGCAATGATTGAGCTTGCCTCTCCGATGCCAGCCATAATATTTTCTCAATCCAGGCTGGCAGCCCTCAGAAGAAATTATCGGTCGGCAAGAACCTTTCATGTCTATATGACTTCCACCCCCTCATTATTTTTTGTGTTCGAGTGGCGCCGGCGCTGAGGCTGCTTGACCTCCATGGGCCTTGCTCATAAATTTCAGCCTTCTGGACATAATCCTTGTTCAGAATGTCAGCTCAACTTGCGCAACGCAGGCCGAGTAAACATATGCCAAAGTACTTCTACATGCCGAAATATCGACGGACTACAAAAAGTAGACATTTATCAAGTACCAAGTGCATGTAGTGTATTTCTGCATAGTGATTCGTTGTGTAAGCAGTGAATGACGCACAGATCACAGCTTACTGTCTTGGCATCAAGTATGATCCGTAAGCTGAGAAATTACATGGCGTCGACAATGCCAAGGGCCTTTCAATATTTTGCCCCGTAACAATCAATAAAATGGTTATTCAAAGATGGAAGGTTGGGCTCTCTGTGCGGGGAGGAAGTGCGTCACTCGGATAGTTATCTTTGACGGCCCAGGGCGCCGCCCAAAATACGTAAAGGTGTAGTGCTGAAATCGGGGCCACCTGTCAACTCCGGCTCGGTTCCCCACTGTTGTCCCTATCTCACTCTCACTTGACCTCCCGATAAGCCCCACCAAAACTTGTTCAATCTGAAGAGACGGTAGATCTAAAGGAGAGAAGAATGATGGAACCACAAAGCATTATACGCTATAAGAGATCTATCTCTCGTAATGATGCACCTGACATATACCCTATCCTCCGACCGGAAGGATCTTGTAACGCAGGATGTCTCCTTCCGTAACGGCAACTCCCTGGCAGGAAGTTGTCCTCCGTAAGCGACATCTCCGGGATACTGCTATTGCACCCTTTCTATCAAACGACAATAGCTCTGTAGAGGCCGAATCTCTGCGAATTCTTGAGATTGATGATCTTCAGAACTTACAGAAGGAGTATCACACCGGTACATACTCTGCCGAAGCTGTTATCAAGGCTTACATTACTCAGTATGTCAACTCTTAGCCCTCAATCACCTAAATATTGCTAATCCCTCCCAGAGCTGCACTCTCACACTCGAAAGTGAGCGACCAAGACTTCACCGTCCCGATTGCGGACGGAACTTCCGTACTAAGCTCATAACCCTTTTAGACGAATTGTCTGACCGAGGTCAACTTCGAAAATGCATTACGCGCGGCGCGAGAGCTCGATGAGCTGCGGGGAGCGAACGGCAATTTGGTGGGGCCGCTCCATGGAGTGCCAATGACGCTGAAAGATCAATTTAACGTTGAAGGCTTTGATTCAACCTTGGGATATGTGGGGAGAGCATTCCATCCCGCCACGGAGGACTGCGTTCTCGTCTCGATCCTGAAGCGGCTTGGTGCGGTCATTCTCGCAAAGACAAACCTCCCGCAGAGTATAATGGTATGTTTAACAAACTTGAGCTCATCTCCAGGCTAATATCTTCTCCCATTACGAAGTGGTGCGAGACAGAAAACCCCTTGTGGGGTCTTACTACCAGCCCACGGGCGGAAACGTTCACACCGGGCGGTTCTACTGGCGGCGAAGGAGCGTTGCTTGCCATGAGGGGTACATTGGTAGGTTGGGGTACCGACATTGGCGGCTCTATTCGTATTCCAAGCCACATCAACGGATTATACGGATTAAAACCTAGCGTAAGTGTAATTGAACATTGAACATTCTAGAAGCGGTCTATTACTCATTTTGTTCATCGCAGAGCGGCCGCCTCCCTTACCACGGGGTTCCTGTTTCAACAGATGGTCAGGAACATGTACCTTCTGTTATTGGTCCCATGTCCCGCAGTCTGTCTTCTCTCACACTGACCATGAAAGCTGTGATTGATGCTCAGCCCTGGCAACTTGATCCCAAATGCTGCCCTCTGCCCTGGAGAGAAGATCTTTTCAGGGAAGTGCAGACTAGGCCGCTCGTAATTAGGGTCATGGTTGATGATGGCGTGGTAAGACCACATCCGCCAATCCAAAGGGCACTTGAGGGCATGGTAGACCTGCTCAAAAAAGCAGGTCATGAAATTGTGGAGTGGAAACCCGAAGGGCATGCTGAATGCGTAGCCGTAGCGGTAGGTACTTCACAGAATGCATTGATTTCTCTTTGGTCTCCGCTAAAATCTGTTTTTAATAAAGGACGCTTATTATGCAAGTGATGGCGGCGAAGACGTTCGACGAGATGTTGCTGTCGCTGGGGAGCCATATATCCCCCATGTGGAAAAGCTTTTCTCCAAAGGAGAAGGCATATCCGTGTATGAATACTGGCAGCTTAACAAGCGAAAAATTGCTGCTCAAAAGGCGTACCTTGACAGATGGAACTCCACCAAGAGTCCGATCTCAGGGCGAGTGATGGATGTCATTCTCTGTCCTCCCATGCCTCATGCCGCTGTGCCGCATCGGGCTTGCAGGTGAGTTAGCTTTTAATCTATAGTCGCGCCCAGGTTTCTGATCAATGAACTTTCCAGGTGGGTTGGTTATACCAAAGTCTTTAACGTACTGGACTATCCGGCTTTTGTCTTTCCATGCTCCAGCATTTCAGCCACTCGCGATCAGGCTTGCGGGGCCGTGGCTCACCAACCGCGTAATAGTATCGATGAGTGGAACTGGAACTTGTACGATCCGGTGGCCATGGACGGTCATCCAATTGGCCTTCAAATCGTCGCTCGCCGCTTAGAAGAAGAAAAGGTCCTCGGCGTCACTGCCATGATGGAACAACTTGTGAAAGCGGCAACGAACGAACCAGTCGAAAACTAGTCAATACTTTGCATTCCTCGACATACATATATATATGTTTTTAAAAAAAAAATTGTTGATTCTCATAGATCTTCTATGCAATGCTCAGTTCTAATAAGTCCAAATGGGGTATTTCTTGACTGTCTCGAATCGTTTTGCATTTACAGTCTGGGTATCGTCATTCCAAAACTCTCGGTAGGGCCGGTAGCAGAAATTGACTGTGGCCAATGTTCGTCAACCTAATCACAAGTCAGAGATCTCTGTTTATCTGATGGGAAAGCCTTCTTCCTGTATCAGTCTCTGCGAAGCATAAACTTACATCCTTTACATGATGGTAACCGAGCAGCTTCGGTGCCAGCTCAGGATCACGCCAAGCTAGTGCTTCGCCAGCTACCGTTGGTTTCATTCTCATGCGCCTGTCTCGCTCTTCTTGTTCCGGTCCATCACGTAAATGATACAAATATTGCTGCATATTGCCACGCTCGACCACCATTTCGGTTCGTCTTTTGCGACAATTCTCATACACTTCAAGGGCCATCTTCTTAGAAGCGGGGGATTTGTCCTTGATACGAGAAAAGCATTCGCCAAGAACAGCACCATCCTCGAGCGCCATGCCTGCGCTACAAAATAATGTTAGATGACCTCCCCAAATTGGTAGGACAAAATTCAGACATACCCACTCGCAAGGTACGGCAGGGTAGCATGGACAGAGTCACCCAAAAGCGTAAAAGCTCCAGATGGATGGCTCCATTCATCCAGGCCCTTCCTTATACACAAGCGCCATTTGTAGACCGATTCGCAGAGTTTGAGAAACTTTGGTATCCTGCGCGCACATTTTAGAAAGGAATATAGAATGGAGTGCGTTGGATATCCAACCTCGGATCCCAGTCCTTATACATAGCTCTCATCTCCTCCACGTTTCCTTCCAATGTCGATGCGCCGGCTGGCATGTCGTCGGGCACAAGTAACACCATATTAAAAAGCTCTCCGCCACGAAGAACATAGTTGACAGCATGGGCGTCTGGACCGAGCCAATAATTGACCTGTGGATCGGTAACGAAACTGGCTAATTCAGGGTCCTTCATAATATCCTTTGCCGATAAAAGTAATCTATAAGCAAGATCACCGGTAGGAGTCGGTGGATCAGGCCGTCCCAGCATAATTTCTCGTAATCTGCTATTAATGCCGTCCGCACCAACAACCAAATCGGCATCAATCTGCTCACCATTCTCGAGTTTCACAGTTGCTGTCGCTCCGTCAGGAATAACTTCGACATTCATAACCCTAGCCCTACATCGAACGTTTGCGCCGAGCTCTAATGCTCTTTCCAGCAGACACCCATGCAGGTTGGCGCGATGAAAGTCCCAATAGCAGGTGCCGGGATATTGAGCGGCCGAGTCATGAAAGCTCATAGAGGAAATAAGATTCCCTTTCCAGCCCATCATGTTCACACCTCTTGGTCTCGTTGCGTACTTTTCCAATGCAGGGCCCATGCCCCAGGACTTGAGCACACGAGAGCAATTGGGTAGGACTTGGATCCCAGCCCCCACCTCGGCGATTTCGTTGGCACATTCTAGAACGGAAACTTCATGGCCAGCTAGAAGCAGCGCAATCGCTGCACCGAGTCCACCAAGGCCTGCGCCCACAACAATGATCTGGAACGAAATTATCAAGGTCAGTATTCCCAATGCTTTTCTGTATTGTGTGAACTGCTCAACTCACTTTTAATTTGCTTTCTTCGCCTCTTTGGGCTTTTATTTGGACTGGTACCATTGCTGTATGCAGCGCGTATGGTGACCTGATTATCTCGGAATGCTTTGGTGTATTGCGTTAAGTTGTTGTTTACTGAGGCGTCAATTCAGCCCAGCGTGGTAAACAATTGTAGCTCTGTCCGAAACAATAATGTATACATAAGGCTTTGTGCTTTGACTCTCATTAAAAGGAAGTAACATAGATAAAATCTTTGTGGAGCGATAGGTACTGGCAAGTCCAGAAACTATCGAAGAAGCAATTTCCAACTCCACCTTCGGGATATCGGCGTGAGTGTTGACGAAGTACATTTTCTTGTGTTACACTGACATGGATTGTGAGTCCCTTGTCGCATGGAATCTCGGGGGCCGAACATGTTGACGTAGAGCTCTATCACAAGCTTCCGTATTGAACCACCTGAACCCCTTTGCTATCAAGACGGGAAGCCGCCAAGGATCGTAATGGGTTCCTGATGTGTTATCTTAGTCTGACCCTCTCGATCCGCTAGTCCAGCTATTCAACAAAGGGGCAATTGATAAGCTTCGCGGAAGAAGATAACTTAGAGAGACGGTCATTTTAGTTTCCCGGCGAACTTTACCCGGCCGGGAATGGGGGATGGTAAGCAACCATGGGGGATTCATCTGTCAAAAGTGGGATCGGTCCGTCAGCTTTACCGAGTCGAAAAGTGGGGTTAGATGTGTGAGACAGGGAGAGCAGCGGTTGGCAACGGATATATCCACCTGCCCTGTATGACAACTCACAACCCCGCAAGTTTAGGTATGGGAATAGCTCAAGATGCTCCTCCATCCTTCCGTCAATGCTTCACATTTGTTCCGGCCAAGCCATAATGACATCCACGGGCAAAGTGGAAGCAAAATACTTATGAATTTATTTCAGAATATATATTACTGTTTCGTCTACCATAAATAAAATTCAAGGTCCAAAATGATCACACCTTTGCACAGGTCGATTAATACAATAGTTTTTAAACTTACACTTGATAGAAGTCCAATAAATATTTTGAATATTTTCATTTGGGGAAATTGAATTTTTCTCCCATTTAAAAATTCTTTGTTGTAAATTATGATATCTATAATTACTCGAACAAAACTCTAGACCCCTGGAGAAATTACTTGAATTTTATCGAGACCACATTAATTCAACTGCTTGTTGTCTTTTCTCAGGATCTCACCCGGCGCTGCAGGCATCATAGCCCCCTCGGGCGGGACATTTTTGGCCTTGAAATCATCACACATTTGTTCCATCGTAACCCATTCAACACCTTCATGCTGATTTATGTATTCAATGATCCTAAATTGCAGTTAACTATGTTGCCACTTGCTTATAGCTAATGCAATTAGAGAGAGATTACCTTTCATGCATCAAAATAACGTGCGGTCGGCCAGACACATCGGGATGAATGGTCATGGGGAAGATGAATTCATCATACTCGCGATAGAAGTAGTCAAAGTGGTCCTAAGTCTTCCCTGTCAACATACTTTGAATGAAATATTTTAATCAACTTGACGGGTGATTATACCTTCCAAATAGCTTCAACGTCGCGAGGGTTTACCCAGCCGTGGCTGTTTGGGGCGCTCTTGATGAACATCATTGGTGGTAAATCATCAATGTACCAGCTTCCTGGAATCTCCACCAAGCCAGTTGGCGTTCCTTTGACCAATGGTTTCATCCATTGTTCGGCTTTTTTCGAGTAATCAATCTTGGTCCAGGTGTCGCCTGTCCGTAACCAATACATCTTGTGGTCTTCGTGACTCATTGAGTGGTCATACTCAATGCCATAGCTCAAAAGGAGTTCTGTTCCTTCCTTGCTTGTTTCCCACCACGGGGCTACACTTCCCCTAGGTGGCTTTCCGCAAAATTCTGTAAGTAATTTGTAGGTTTTGTCGAGGACATCTCGCTGTTGCTCAAGCGTCATATCGGCAGGATTCTCGTGGGAATATCCATGAAGACCTATCTCGTGACCCGTATCCCTGATCATCGCACATTCTTCGGGAAATGTTTCCAGCGAGTGGCCCGGAATAAACCATGTCGCTGTGATGTTGTATTTTGCAAAGAGCTTTAATAATCGTCGTACTCCTTCAGTGCCAGCCCAAAGGCCTGGTAAAGAAGCTGTGAGACTCAAATCCAGAAATCACCACAGAAAGGAAGAAGTTTCCTCACCTCGACTTATATCGCTGGTGGAATCTTCGCCACCATATGATCCGAGCCAGCCAGCAACGGCATCGATGTCAACGCCATAAGAGCACAGAACCCGCTTCTTACCCATGCTCACAAGGAACCTCGGCAGTATTGTTAAAACCGTGATATGTCAGGAGAAACTGAGACAATTAGGCACGAAAACAAAAAAGCACAAAGGAGAGTGAAAATATTACAGACGGACATTGGTTAATCTAGCTCGAGAATTGGTCTACTACCCCTCCCAGCTAATTGTTATCCAAGGAGAGTGGGGTGTTCAGGGTCCATCGTTATCGTTTTGTTATCAGTTCTCAAGAGACCCGGAGTGACCGGTACCCACCTGGGCACAATACTGTTTAGCTCGGCAATGATGCGACAGTGTTGCAAACCCCTTCCATTCGTGAATTTTGTCCTTATAGTGTACATTTTATTGGAGGAGGTGCAAGCGAAAAATTACTCCGTAGGGTCGCAGAATGGAAAAGAGTGGGAAGGGATGTGCCATTTTGGCGAAGCTTTAAATTCGTGACCCTCGTCGTGGAGAGGCCGAGAGATAACACCAACACCGAGCTCGGTTGCTGCCTTACCAGCGTTGGACGTTACCTTTCGGCGCTCGAGACGATGTCTTTGGATAGGGTATGTAGTGTCTTTGTCTAATTAATTGCTCTCGAGCTCAGAATGACCTTGCATAGTTTTCACTCAAAGGTCGAACTGCATTAGTCACTGGTGGCGCATGGGGTTGCGGGCTTGCATTTTCTCAAGGCCTTGCGGAGGCGGGCGCAGATATTGCGATTTTTGATGTGGTACCTCCAGCTGAAGGACTTCTTGCAATTCAAAATAAATATGGAATAAAAATAAAGTCTTACCGGTAAGTACGGTCATGCGTTCCTGCTCTAGCTGCCGTGCTGCCTGGACTGAGATCCTGCTAGGCTTGCTAATGCTTCTTCAGTGTTGATGTAAGTGACCTGAAGAGTCTTCAAGAAGGGTTCGCGGAGTTTAGCAAAGACTTTGGAAATAAATTAGATGTATGTGTGCCATGTGCGGGCATAAATCGGAACCTGAGTTTCCTGGATACTCCATGGGAAGAACACCAGAAGTTGCTCGACGTCAACGTGCTTGGTGTCTATTATACTGCACAGATGGCCGCAAGGCAGATGATCGCAAACGGTACCAAGAAAGGGAGCATCATCATGGTGGCTAGTATTGCAAGTTACAGAGCTATCCGTGGCCAAATGTCCAGTGCATACTGCGGCACCAAAGGCGCTGTGCGTGCCATGTGCGCCCCAATTGCTGCGGAGCTAAGCCAATATGGAATTCGAGTCAATACTATCTCCCCAGGATATGTTCGGACGGAGATGACCGCACCGGTGAGTACCCTTGAATCGGATGGCGGCTCGATGGCTGATATGACGGTCAAGTTTCCTCACCTTCTCGAGAGCTGGAAAGAGGAAATAATGAACAATCGGGTTGCAGAGCCTGAAGACCTTCAAGGAGCCTGTGTTTTTCTTGCGAGTGACGCAAGCTCATACATGACTGGACAAGATGTTCTGATCGACGGAGGTGTAACCAGATGGTGAATGTTGACAACCGCTTTCTCTATCGGTTCGTATATGCTGTTTGGTTGCTGCACGGATCTAATAGCTGACAGTATAGAGAAAGGTATTCTATTTTTCTACTGGGTATTTTAGAGACATGTTCAATGAGTTACCGCATTTCTGGAAGCCTTGCAATTAGACCATTCCTTTTCGACCTATAAGCTTGGTCGAGCACATTCAACGGTCGTGAATTTTGTTCTAAGCTTTGGAGAACAATCATGCCCTCCCTGACCAAGGCCCACCGAATTGTGCTTAGATGTTTCGTCATGATTTTTGTAAGTCCAGCCGTGCCATAGCTCCCACGGCTTAGACGCATTTCTTCCATATTCGACCGTGTCATCGCGCTAATCACCATGTTCATCTCAGCTCGCGCATCCCAATCCACGCACTCCTCGTAATCCTCCTCTAAACTACTGTCATTTTGACTCTCTGCGGCTTCGCGGCGTTTTTCAGGCCTCATAGTTCTGAATCTCTGAATTTCATTGGCATTGCTGCCAGAGCCAGCGGTATGGAAAGCCCAACAAGTAAGTGTTGCAATGTAGAGGCACCAAGGATAATGGAAAACATTATCCACATCCCAATTTTTCAGCTTCCGGATACCGTCTCGGAGAAGATGCGCTGCATGGGAAGCGGCTTTGACAGCTGACGCGACATTAGTCTCTACCCAATTATCGATCCGCTGCCGAGACCTTGCATAGTCGGATTCAGTAACGGGACGACCAATGATATGTTTGGCACCGGCTAGTATTTGCAGGTCAATGATTTCGACCTGAAGAGAAATGTGGGCAGCATGATAAATCGCAAGAGAGGAGACGCGCAAGCGCTGAAACCGAGCCCTAGCTTCGGAATCGAACGATAAAGATCGCATTGCTACTTTGCAATATGCATCGAAGTCGCCCTTCCAAGCCTCATACGAACGCATAATACGTGATCGCCAAGTGTCTTCACCATCCGTGATCGCAAGTCCTTGGGTGTCATTAGTGCGACTAATTTATTGGCTCCGAGATCAAATGCTCTTACCAAGCGAAGTCTGCTCTCTTCTATTTAGGTCCCACGCCACCGACATAAGCCCATGTAAGATCAGAATTCTTGATAAAGCGTTGAGATGGGTGTTTGGAAGTTCGGTGCCCGGGTTGACATAAGACTTGAATACCGAGAGAAATTGAGGGGGCGACCCTTTTTGGCTGAGAGCAAACCACATCTCAGCAGACTCTGCTTCCCACATAGCAGAGTCCCATGGGAGGGCCAGCTTCAATTCCGATGCATTCATGCACAAGCTCTGGCTGAAGAGAACTGCATGTTGAGTATCCCACATGAAGCAGAATAGAGCAAGCCTTTTACGGTCAGCAGGAGAACGAAAATTGTTTGCAAAAAGTGCTTACCTTCGACGTTGCTCTGCGTCGACTGCAGACTTCCAGTAATCATTCAGGTCAAGAGAGCTCTCTGTAAACACCGGAGATCGAGCGGATTGGCAATCGCTTCTACGGATCAAACTGCAAACCAGTCGCTTAGTCGAGTCTTACACAGAATTCTATGATTGACAGAAAACAATCTCTCAAAGAAATCAAAATTTCACATTCCCAGGTTTAGGATTATTGCACTTACTTGATAAGCATGCCGTGGAAGAGGTGAGACATGTCATGTTGCACCTGACCGGCACGAGACTTCCCAAAACATTCCACTAGCAGTATAGTCTGCAGTATCCAAAGAGACGGCCGAGCACTAAAAGCTTGGTTGGACATGATTTCTACTCGCATTATATCATGTATACAGACTGCTAGGAGATGCGCCTCCTTATCACTATACGTCGCGCCAAGTAATAGCACAGCGGTCAGAAGAAGGGGATTTACGAGTGAAGGCTGGAATGTTGCTTGATGTAATAAAGGATATGAGAGGTTGAAGCAAGTGAAATATAGATCACTGTATGTTTGAAGTGCGCCGAGGGAGAGTAGAGGGTGTTCAATTGATATATCAGCCCCGTCTGGAGTTTGTGGTCGTGCGTGGTCAATTAGCAGCAAAATTCCCTGACGGGCCGTTTCGTCGATCACAGGAAGTCTATTTGCTTTTGCAGAAAGGTGCTCTCGTGGCCTTATTTCCTCTTCCGACGGCCACTCATACTGTGTTCCACTTTCGGAGGTCCGGTGGGGTAGGCGCTTCCCACTATCCCGTGCCACCGACAAACGTGAATTATTCAAGCTGCTTTTTCCAGGAATGTCAAGTGTTGAAGCCCCATTATCTCTGGACTCAGAGCATTCCACTTGGATACGTGAATTGGAAGAAGAATTCGAAATCACGCATTGACTTGAGAAGAGGCCACTGCCAGGAGCCAGACGCGGTGTTCCAATGGATAAAGGGGAATTGTCCTTGCAGCGGCTGGGCGACGAATTATTTTCAGCACCATTCAGGGAGCCTTGAGGAAAAAGCGGTTGTTGGTCAATTATATTGCCGGGAGCAAGAGTTTCGAGCGCAGAATATGAAATGGGTGTTTCCGAAAACCTGTCATGCGCAGCTTTGCTACGATTTTCTAGACCAGGATAATTCTCAGACGCTGCGTGTATGGATGATATTGAACGAGACATCTCGTTACTGAGAGTCTGGCCTTCTGTGGGTAAGTATTGAGCAGTTTCTGACTGGCCGGGGGACTGATGGGTCCACATCTTCGAATCAAAAAGCCAGTTGTAGTAGCTCATTGTCGTGAAGGGCATATTGAATGAGCTTGCTAAGAAATAATTTAAACCCAGATTCATAAGCGTTGGTTTAGCATGTTTCTTACCCGTATCTGGCGCAAAGATATCATCAAACAGTATGTCGTGGCCCGGCTTTTCCAAAGGCTGTATTCCCCACGATCCATTTCGCAAAAAGTCTTCATTGTCAAGACTATGCAAAGCAGATATGTCCTCAGACACTGACCACCGATCTAGACTTGACGAGGGCATATCTAAAAGGATATCATTGTTCAGTCCAGAAATGGAACCTGAATTTGATCTAGGCGGAGACAATGGCGCCTCGTTCAGCTCGGTCGCATAGTCAACAGTATCCGGTAGCTCACGCATCGGCTCATCCGAACTTTTGGAATCGCTGCTAATCAGCGATCTGAGCGACACTTTTCGTCTCTTCTGGGCGGGTCGAGCCGGCTTCTCGTGCTCAGGACGCCTCTTGGCCATAACATTTCCATTTTCATCCCTCCACAACCGTTTTCGGGTAGCTAAATGTCCCAATCCCTCTCCACCAGCTGCGGCGTCTTTCTCTTGATGGCGCACCATGTGGCGATCTGATCAAACGTTAGGAGCCTAACTCAATTGCCACGTAGGATTCGCATTTTACCAAGTAAATCGCGCCTTTTGAAATGGGCGCGGCACCTCAAGCACGTGTTTTCTCCTTCGCTGTGATTCAGGGCATGCCTTTGAGCATGCTCCGGCCGTGAAAATGACTTGCCACAGCCCTCGAAAGTGCAACGGTACCGTTTTGAAGAAGACTGGTCAGGCATCATGCTCACTTGCTATTACGCAGGGACGCACGAGATGCCAGGACGCTGTAACGAGCATGAGAGGAGCGGAGCTGCGGAGGGATGAGCAGCAAAAGATGATGGACCGTAATGCGGGGCAGCGGTTGACTTCATTGAAGCCTTTCCAATCTGCGTAACTCACCCATGGCAAGTGGCTGAATCTGGCTTATCGTGGATAAACATACGTAAAGAGTTGGCGTATCTATCCGCGCAGCAGATATCAACTAGTTCCAGGGACTCGTCGGAAGCTAAGTTTGACTAATTTTGTCCGAGCTGCAGCAGTACTTATCGCTGCAGGACCCCGCCATTAATTTGGTCGCTCGGGTCTACGACTGGCGAGCCGGCCGACACATCCGTCATCGAGTTACAGTTGTACATTGCGGCAACCAGGATAGAACGGAATAATGAAGAGACCTTATGCTCTATATTAAGAAGGCACAGCTGAGCAGGTTTTGGAGTCTTTAGGCACTCGTAGCTGAGTCCGCCAATAACATCGGCGAACAGAAAATATTTACATTTAGAATATTTGAATACCTCCATCTGAAAAGCCCCGTCCCATGAGGATTTTGTAAACAATAAAAAGCCAAAATGTAACAGCAATGCCAGAACACCTTTCATGCAGCCAACTTAACATTTTCTTGCCCATAAAAAGGGTAGTCGACATATCCCTTGCTTGGCGGATCTGCACCATAGAACGTACTTCGGTCGTAAGAATTCAATGGTAAACCTTCCGCTAGACGTTTAGGAAGATCGGGGTTGGAAATGAATTGACGCCCAAAAACTATGGCATCAGCTTCATCATCGGTGAGCTTCGATACGGCGTTATCCCTATTGAAATTACCTGCCGCGAGGAATTTCACGCCACCGTTCAGTAGGATCTGGCGGAACGGGACAAGAGAGTGGCCAACGGGCCCAGCTGTTGCTTCAGCTTCAACCCCTTTGTCTTGGGAAGTATAAGCAGATAAGGCATCCATCTTGGCCTTCTCGTCTAACACCTCATCGAAGCGGGGCTCAACCATGTGCACATAGGATAGCTTGTTCTCCTTGGGGAGCTCCGCAATCTTGGTGCAGAGATATGCCCAGTTGCCATTGGGATCGGAGTCTTTGGTATCTTGGAAGTAATTGTATGGCGAAAGTCGAATGCCGACGCGCTCGGGGCCGATGGCAGAGGTCACCGCCCGTATGACTTCCAAGGGAAATCGACACCGATTCTCGACGGATCCACCGTAGGAATCGATTCGCTTGTTGACGTTGTCGTGCAGAAACTGGTCCAGAAGATAACCATTGGCCCTAATTTTATTTATCAAGATTTGTGATTAGACTGACAACCACGACATACGTGGATCATTAAGCTTACCCGTGGATCTCGACTCCGTCAAATCCAGCTTGCATCGCTCTCTTAGCTGCTGCTGCGAATTCATGGACCGTTTCTTGAATCTGATCAATACTCATGGGTTTCGGGGGGTTACTAGCATAATCGGTCCCATCAAAAGCCTTTCCGCCGATCGGAATGTCGCTGGAGCTGACTGTGTTATGTCCATCCAAGAATGACGGGCAAGTGGCCCGACCTACGTGCCACAGCTGGCAGAAAATAAAACCGCCCTTTGCGTGAACCGCATCTGTGACCCTTTTCCAGCCAGCAATTTGATCCAATGTAAATATGCCAGGCACTCCAGGATAGCCACAAGCCTGTAGTCTGTTAGTATCATGTTCGATGCCGAATTTTAATGCTACACTCGGATGGTTGACATTACCAGACGGCTGATTGGACAAGCCTCTGTCAATTGAAGACCACCTTTGGTTGCCCTTTGATTGTAGTATTGTGCCACCAGGTCTTCGCAATGCCATACTCCATCGGCCTCTTTCGTGCCTCGCATGCGTGTTAAAGGTGCTTGGACGATGCGATGCTCAAGCTCCAGCGTCCCCAATCGAAGCGGTTTGAAGAGCGCAGTGTCAGACAGCGGCAAAAATCCTTCAGGGGAGATTCTAGACGGCATATTTCCTTTTCGAACAAATATTTTCAACGCAGAAGAAAAATAAGGAAATCATGGTGGTAAGTTAGAGGGTGGAATTCTATTAAATATCTTGCCCTGTCCCCCCACTTGCAATATGAACAACGCTATCTGAGATGGTATCAGCTTCCCTCTCTGACAACGCTTTGCCCTCTTCCTTCTGCGATTTGCTTCTGGCTGCGTCTGCAGGGATGGAGGAATGGAAAGTTCCATGGCCTTCATTCCCGGTGATATTGAGCATCACAAAATAAATTGGCCGTTCATAGCCCGCCTGACCCTCCGTTCTGGAATGATCGCCTCTCCGTCGAGTGCTTCCCCTGGCCGTATCGGACTACAGGTCATCAAGGGTCAATGTTGTCCTTGATGGCTGACTTTCGGAACCGAATTCCATGTGGAGTATTCGGTGGACTTGGCTTAGACAAGCATGTGGATCTATGACGATGCTAAGTTGCAACACATCCTTCCTTCAGATTGTTCATCAAGGGTGGGGGTTGCTCAATCAAAAGTGGGATAGTAGGTGGGTACGGGTCTTCCCTATCGCCAGAGGCGAATAGGCCACCCATATCCGCAGTAGTTACCGGCCCAAGTAACTCGTACACTGGACACATTGGGAGACTTTTCTCGCACCTTGTTCCAGTTTGCTTTTTCGTTCTCCGCGCCCACTATTCTGGCCGGTGAAACCTCGACCCACTATTGATTCGCCACGAAGATACGGCTTCGGGTAAGCTAACGTGAGGAATGATCTACCCTCAATAGGGAAGCTCCAAACGGCAGAGGCGTCCGCAAGTTGCTACCTGCTGACTGGACGGAAATCGGATGTTACGACAACGAAGCTACGACCAGTGAAAGGTTCATATTCGGGCGTCTAGTCATGGCTTCTTCTCAAGCTTTTTACGTGCTGTTTAGCCCATCCAAACTGTCTCGTTGTCATGGCTTCAGATCTAGAAAACCATGCGGCGTTCAGTGCTCTAGCCCACGTGATTCATTCGTTTGAAGAAGATACCCTACATTTCTATCTGAATGGATCTCGGGTTGATATTGCAAACCCAAATCCAAATTGGACGTTGCTGGACTTCATACGCTCTCAGCATGGCCTTAAAGGTACCAAGCTAGGCTGTGGTGAAGGCGGATGCGGTGCCTGCACTGTTGTGCTTCAGACTGTTGATGCTAGGCAAAATGGGCGGATTAAGCACCTTTCAGTTAATGCTTGCTTATTTCCACTTGTAGGAGGTGTGTGTCCCCTCTTCAGGTATATCATGCAAAATGTGCTTATAATTATCAAGTTATTGGCAAGCACGTAATCACCGTTGAGGGTCTGGGAAATGTTGAACATCCTCACCCGTTGCAGGAGAGGATTGCCAAATTGCATGGCTCACAGTAAGTTTGACGTCCTCAAACCATCGTACTCTCTTCCTTTCTCTCTCTCTCTCTTTAAAAAAAAATATTGGCGGCCATATTTATCCGATACTTTGGTGGATTGCAAACTTTTCTGTGCTTCTTTCTCTCAATAAAGCGGCGGAAATATTCATTCAACTAGTATTATCCTTCAGAGAAACTATTGCGAAGCTTGATCAGACTCTTTAGCAAATATATGGCTCTTGTTCTAACATTATCTCAATACTAGATGCGGGTTCTGCACGCCAGGTATCGTCATGTCACTGTACGCTGTTATCCGGAACGCGTACGACCCTGTCATGGGGGTATTTAGCCTTTCAGATCACGAAGTTGAAATGAATGGGCATCTTGACGGAAACCTTTGCCGCTGTACTGGCTATAAGCCAATTCTTCAGGCCGCAAGGACATTCATCACTGAGGACCTGAAGGGACGCTTGGCCGCAGGCCCATTAATGAAAGACGCCAAAATATCTATCGATGAGCAAGAGCTCCGGTCGTTTCCATACAGCTCTGAATCCCGCAGTGACGAAATCCCCATTGTGAAATCGAATGGCTCATGTGGGCGACCCGGCGGCTGCTGTAGGGATCGACAGAAGCTGGAAACTCTCACCACCACTAATAACGGCAGTCCAGGGACAGAGTCTTCGCTAGAAACATCTTGCGATGGAAGAGGGCTTTTCTCCTCTACTCCTAGCTCTCGGGGCTCAACTACATCAGACGGGGAGAATATTGCTACAGAAGAGAGCAAAATTCCTATTGCCGGTGCCACTTACGCACGGCCCGTCAAATCACGGGAAAGCAATTTGGCAGGTGCAGAGGGCATCAAAGCCCAGACTAGTCTGGACGCTCTGCCTCCCGAGCATGGAGATGGTGTCCCGCAATTTTCGTTCTCTCCCTATGTACCCCAAACGGAACTGGTTTTCCCCCCACGTCTCAGAAAATTACCAAAGTCTGCTGTCTGTTACGGCGATTCAAAGAAAATCTGGTTACGCCCAATAAACTTACAGCAACTTCTCGACATCAAGCAAGCTTTCCCGTCTGCCAAGCTCGTTGGAGGAGCAAGCGAAGTCCAGGTGGAAGTGAGATTTAAGAATGCTCCATTTGCTGTCTCGGTATATGTATCAGATGTTCAGGAGCTTCAGACTATTCATCTCCCGGAAAAGGAAGAAGAGCTTCAGTCGATGACCGACTTTGTTATAGGCGCAAACGCTCCATTAACTGAAGTGGAGTCAGCCTGCAAAGTTCTCTACGCGAAACTTGGTCCGCGCGCGTCGGTTCTTGAAGCTGCACGCAAGCAACTTCGTTATTTTGCAGGAAGGCAGATACGTAATGTTGCCTCGCTTGCAGGCAATGTAGCCACTGCATCACCTATCTCTGATATGAATCCTGTGCTTATGGCCGCTGGCGCAACGGTAACGGCGCAAAGTAAGCAGGCAGGGGTGTTCAGACTTCCAATATCTACATTTTTTGTGGCTTACCGTACCACAAGTCTTCCAGAGGATGCAGTGATTACGAGTATTTCCATCCCGATTCCTTCTTCAGGGGCACGTGAAGTACTTAAAGCCTACAAGCAGGCGAAGCGGAAAGATGATGATATTGCAATTGTCACGGCAGCTTTTAGGGTCAGACTTGATTCTCGAGGATTTGTGGAAGACACGTGTCTAGCCTACGGAGGCATGGCTCCTATGACCGTATGTGCCAAGGAAACAATGCGTGCCATTTGTGGTAAACAGTGGCAGGATTCACGGACATTGGACGAGGCTCTAAGATCACTGCAGAAAGAGTTTGATCTTCGCTTCGGGGTCCCAGGTGGCATGGCAACATACCGAAAAACGCTGTCGCTTTCGCTATTCTTCCGCTTTTGGCACGAGGTCGTTGTTGATCTTAAACTTGGTCACGTCGACACTAATTTGATAACCGAAATTCATAGGAGTATCTCCTCAGGCACACGAGATAATTTTAATCCCCATGAGCAAAGAGTGGTAGGTAAACAGATCCCGCACCTCTCCGCCTTGAAACAAAACACCGGTGAAGCCGAGTACGTGGATGACATTCCTCATCAAGAGAGGGAGTTGTATGGCGCTCTAGTCATGTCTAAGAAAGCCCATGCGAAAATCCTTGGAGTTGACTGGAGGCCAGCTTTCGACGCTGGCGCTGTCGGGTATGTTGATAAGCATAGCATCCCAAAGGCCGCAAATGTTTGGGGAAGTATCGTCAAGGATGAGCCATTCTTTGCTGAAGAGGAAGTTCTCTGTCATGGTCAGCCTATCGGTATGGTGTATGCAGAGACGTCTTTAAAAGCTCAAGCTGCGGCACGCGCAGTTCACGTCGACTATGACGATCTCCCTGTTATCCTCACTATCGATGAAGCCATTGAAGCTAAAAGCTTCTTCAAACACGGCAAAGAGCTGAAGAAGGGAAGTGCTCTCAATGACTCGATGGATGAAGCATTTAAATGCTGCGATAGAATATTTGAGGGAACAACTAGAATTGGTGGCCAAGAGCATTTTTACCTTGAGACCAATGCTGCTTTGGTTATACCCAGTAAAGAAGATGGGTCAATGGAGGTTTGGTCTTCAACACAAAACACGTTAGTGCCCCCTCCGAATCAAAATTCTCTCAGCATCTAACGTTTATCAGTATGGAGACCCAAGAGTTCGTAGCTCAGGTCACTGGCGTTCCGAGTAATCGAATCAACGCAAGGGTCAAACGCATGGGAGGCGCGTTCGGCGGAAAAGAATCTCGAAGCGTACAGATTGCTTGCATTCTTGCAATAGCGGCTAAAAAGGAACGTCGGCCAATGAGATGTATGCTTAACCGGGACGAAGATATGATGACGACGGGGCAACGGCATCCCGTTCAGGTTCGCTGGAAAGTAGGAACTACCTCCGACGGGAGACTGATTGCTCTTGACGCCGATGTATATAACAATGCCGGGTACTCCCAGGATATGAGTGGGGCTGTAATGGATCGTTGTTGCACCCATCTCGAGAACTGCTACGAGATACCGCATGTCCACATTCGAGGACATGTGTGCAAGACCAACACGCATAGCAACACAGCATTCCGAGGTTTTGGAGGGCCACAGGGTATGTTTGCAGCTGAGAGTTACATGACGGCAGTTGCTGAAGGACTGAATATTCCTATTGATGAGTTGAGAACCAAAAATCTCTACAAAGAAGGGGACCTTACTCCTTTTCTGCAGAAGATTGACGAAGACTGGCACATTCCAATGCTGATCGAGCAGACTCGGAAAGAAAGCGCCTATAACGAGCGTCTGGCCAATGTGGAAGATTTTAATGCACAGAACAAATGGAAGAAGCGGGGGATTGCAATGATTCCCACCAAATTCGGTCTTAGCTTTGCAACAGCAGTTCATCTGAACCAAGCCGGCGCGAGCGTGAAGATCTATGCTGACGGCAGTATTTTGCTGCACCATGGGGGAACTGAGATGGGTCAAGGACTGCATACTAAGATGGTTCAGGTTGCGGCCCAGGAGCTCGGCGTTCCGGCTGATGCGATCTACGTTCAAGACACAACATCATATCAGGTTGCTAATGCTTCGCCCACCGCTGCATCATCTGGGAGCGATTTGAACGGCATGGCTGTCAAAAACGCGTGCGATCAGTTGAATGAGAGGTTAAAACCATACCGAGAAAAGTACGGCTATAGCGCACCTATGAAAACCATTGCCCACGGGGCATACCTCGACCGCGTCAACTTGACCGCTAATGGGTACGTGAGCTGGTCCCCACGATTTATATTGGTCAGCTGCGTGCTAACGCTATCGGCAGGTATTGGAAAATGCCCAAAATAGGATACCAGTGGGGCAATTACGACGTGAAAACTGTGAAACCTATGTATTACTATTTTACGCAGGTAGGAATCCACCATGGCTTTGTCAAATGATAGGTTGGCTAAGAGGTTTTAGGGAGTTGCTGTCAGCGAGGTTGAGCTTGATCTCTTGACTGGCGACCATACTGTTCTCCGCACGGATATCAAAATGGACGTTGGTCGCTCGATCAATCCAGCCATTGATTATGGTCAGATTGAGGGGGCTTTTGTGCAAGGACAAGGTCTCTACACGATGGAGGAGACTCTTTGGGATCGTAATGGATTGCTAGCTACTCGAGGGCCCGGAACTTACAAAATTCCTGGGTTTAGTGATATTCCGCAAGAGTTCAACGTGAGCTTCTTGCAAGGTGTGCCATGGAACCATCTGAGGTCAATCCAGAGCAGCAAGGGCATAGGTGAACCTCCATTGTTTTTAGGGGCTTCGGTTTTCTTTGCACTTCGAAGCGCACTCGTAAGCGCCCGAAAGGACAACAATCTCCAAGAATACCTTGCATTGGACAGCCCCGCCACCGCTGAACGGCTACGTTTGGCCGTCGGCGACAATCTTTTGAAGCTTGGCACCGTGATGCCCGAGAAGGGCGAGAAGAATTTCTTTATTGCTGTTGCTTGATCTCATTACATTGCGCTGTAGACCATGCAGTTGCTCTATTTTTGCAAGTTACTTTGGACATCAGATTACGCTAGCTTCTGATATTCTACATCATGACATATCCGGATAGAAGAGTAACGATGAAGCAAGGTCTATCTTGAAAAACGGACCGATTTGAAATTATCCGGAACTTCAAAGTGACTTCTCGAAGGAATTTTTCTAGATGATTTACATTTTCTTGCGCTAAGACTGCGTACATTGACAATGGACAGATAAACAATCACCGGGAGGGGAGTGGAAATACGCTCTCGCTAGGGCCTATTTTTGCCACAACAGAGGTTGACACATCCATATCATGTTTCTTGAGTCAGATCCAAATCTACAATCAAGTTCACAGTTGGCCGAATATTTGAGCAATTATCATTGGTCCAGACTAATCCTACTTAGAGCATAACAAAAGCGTCTTCCTTTAGATTTAGACCAAGCATCAATGACCAATACCTTTCAGCATCCATACACGAAAAGATAGGTGTCCGATGGGGCTAGTTGGTTGTTTAGTTTACGATACCTCTAACTGTTGGGAGAAACGCGGTTAAGGCTTACCCGAATCTGGAGGGGAAAGTTCGAAGCGAAGCGAGGGAGACCACCGTGTACTTAAGCGGGAACCTGCCTATATAAAGCTGTATAAAGATCGGTTTTTGTCAGCCGAAACTGAGCGAGTGTCTAAACTCTATCCTTTCAGAAAGTCGTAACTTGGGATCATCATTCGGTTTTAGCCCTCAGAAGATCGAAATTCATCGTCAAAGATTGGGATTTAAACACTCGCCTTTGCAACACGAGTGCATTAGGACAAAGATGATCTGAGAGCAGGAACCTACAAAGCAACCAAGATCGGTTTTTGTCAGCCGAAATTGAGTGAGTGTTCAAAGCGGGATCTTCAAATAAAAGTCGAATCTATCATCATTGGGTTTTACCCCTCCGAAAGGAAATTTGTCATCATTAGGTCGGGATTTAAACACTCACCTTAGGACAATGATGATCTGAGAGGCAACCAAGAAACATATTGATGGAGCACCAAGTGTGAACCGCAAGCTGCTGTTGTTCCTCTCATGACTGAGTCCGACGGAAGCCAACCCTGGGGGTCGAAGTGAGCAAAGACAAAGTAATATCTTGCTTTTCAATGAAGGATAAAATAGCGAAGGCAGAGAGAACTCCAAAACAGATCTGGATGGGGTGGGTAAACCATGAATTTATAGAAATTCTGGGCAGCTTAAACCCTCGAGTGATCTGAGGAGCGCCCTGTGATCCGGGGCCTTGTCTTGACAACTGGTACGTTCTTTGCCTTGTTATTAACTCGTTCCTGCTGTTTTGATATCTACAAGGAAGGAGCACCCTTCAGTGGTGGGGGATAGCACATAGAACTCTTTGCTATTGTTTTCATTTAGGGGGAAGGAACGACACTTGAAGCGAACATCTTGCCTTTCTTTTTGGCTGATCCTACTGGCAATGGGCAATGAATGAGAAGGTCGTCTGCCCCGTCTTTTGCCTAGCTCACAAGAAATCCGACTATTTGCTTCAGAATCAACTAAAAGAATGTTTTCAACTGGCCAATCAAGATCTTGCAAAGTGGTGATCAGGACGGCAGTTTGATTTTATATAAATTGGTAAATGAAGAGGGACGCGGAAAGGGATCACACCAGCATGTGTTCGACCGCAAGTAGAGAGAGCCTGTCCGTCTGCAATCATTTGATGACGGAGCTTTTGATTACGAATGGCGAAAGCAGCAGGAAGTGACTGTCAGTGGACTTCACGGTGAGGTATAATGGGGATATGGCACTCTTGCTGGAGACCAAATGGCAGCTCCTCTCAATGTCCAGTGATGGTGCTGGCCTCAGAATAGACGGAGTCATTCGAAAGCTTCCAGCCAGCGATGCCTTGATAGGTCGCGATGTGGCGCTTAGCATTAACCATGGCAATTTCAAATTCGGATCCTTTACTGGGTTGTACGGGTTTGATATGATGGCTGTTTCAGGGGTAATAATTCGAAGCTAGATAGAGGACGATTATATACAACGGTCTAGGAAGCAGTAACTTCTAAATCAATTTCAAGCGGCTCCCAATGGCATTACAGTGTTCGCTAATTTCCTGGGTCTGAAAGTTTACATGATAATATGTCAATTACTCTAAAGCAAGGGTATCTGCGTCTATCGATATAACTATATCTCTATCACAAAACATTGTAAAACTGTTAGGACACAATACGCCAGTCACTACCCATCAAAGCGGCAGATTGCCTGTTTCCCAGCCTTATCGCTGAGTATCTTTCGATCGAATCGCCATCTTCGGCCATTGCATATGAATCCAAGCGCATAGCTCTGGCTAATAAGATTGACCATCTCTTCCTGAAATGTTTACGGACGTCTGAACGCGAATGCTCTTCGGTCCGGGCTGTTTCTCCATCTGGCGTAGCTGCATATCATCGGGGCCCAAAAGGATATCATCACTCTCGTTATCATTTGTCGTACGTCCTTGCCCACTGATTGACGTTGTTCGGTGATAACGGCCGTCAAACGTGTTCGGAGCGCCAGAATGCTCTACTTCTTGACGACTCCATCCGGTCGTGGCACTTTTGCTTCGGGATGTCGCGAAATGAAAGAAAGATCCAAACAGAGGTTTCAGAGCTGGCACGGAGAGCGCCGTAATAGTGCCGGCGACTTCAGATGTCTCGACTGCCAGCATAGGACTATACGCCCAAGACATGTCAACAAGGAACCCGCCTTGGATGACAAAATCAAGGCGTACGCAAGAGATGCTTTCGAAAGCCTGTTAGCAATTTTGCATTCGACAAACATGAGAATTCAAAGGATGAGCTTACATGATGACTAGAACACCGGGGAATAGAATGCAAGACAACTTCAGCTTCTCCTTCCAGCGAATTTGAAGCATCTTGATGATCATTGATGGAATGATGAACATCAGGAGATCGCAAATTAGTGAAATGACTGAGTTTACCAGATAAATAGTTCCCCAATGCAAGCACTTATATTTCTTGTATTCCTCCTGCCATTCATATGGCCACAACCCCGTGACGGGTGAGCAGTGAAATATGAGGAGAAATATTTGCGGCAGTAGTGCAAGGCTCATGAAAGCGCCAGCCACATACACGAAACGCTGCAAAAGGATGTTCATGCTCGCAAGCCGGTGATAGAAGGCGAGACCAGACATTCGACCAAAATAAAGCGCTAACGTATATACGAGGTGAGCCGCAAAATCTTCAACTTGGGTCCTGTTCACAATGGAATTGCTGAGGACATAGTGGATGTAATCAAAGTGTCGTCCAGAACCGTCCGCAAGGAGAAGTATTGCTAGGATAATGAGAATTACGTAGAAGACCTAAGAATCCGTCAGCAAAGTCGAGAGTTGAACTATGCGAGGTATACACTATAGCGTTGCGATGTTGTTCACGTCTCTTTATAAGGATTACCCACCAATGCAAGTACAATGAGAACGTCGTCAAGGCCAAATCTCTTGGTCAGAATCAGCCGGGCATAGCAACGCAATGACACGAGCAGCACCACAAACACGCCGATTGTCAGCATGGCAATGATGGCCGGTCGATCGCGACTCTCTGCAAGATATTGCGGAGAAATATCATTGGGGACACGACCGGCAGCAATGGCATCTTGAATATCCTTCGGAATCATAGCTTTGGCGCCTCACGCCTTGTTTTTCAGGACATGAACTTTCAAGCACTCACTGGCAATGCATGAACAGCCGATTGCTACACGGAGGATACGAAAAGATTCCGCGGGGTGGGGTTCAAGAACCTAATGAATGCATCGATCTACCCTAAAGACTTGTTGGCCCAAGTTTGGTGTGACTGATTTCAGCCCTGAGTGGCATATCTGCATGCCGGGGAACCCAAGTCGGAAGCGGCAGGTTGCTGCTTATCTGATGAAATACTTGGGCATGAAGGATTCCCGTGGCCCAACACCAGGGAAGCATCTATCAGGGTTCATCGACCAAAAAAAAAAAATTTTCTGGCCAGCGGACGGCTGATGAGCGGCTTTCCGCGTGGCAAGCATGCCGAGTAACTTTGACCTCTTGGCAGTGAGGGCCTAGCTTGACAACGGCGGTCAAATAATGGCCAAGTCTGGACTCAGTCACGGATCGTATCTTAGCTAGGGAGTGCCGTAACGCACAAGGCAAGCATCATTACTGGAATCCGTCGAGCGCTATTTTATTTCGCAATTGAATGATCTGCTTGGTGATCAAACGTCGGCAATTTTGCCACGTGTTGGACATTTTCCAGTAGGTTTTTTGCTAGGTAAAAGGGGTCTGTTATTCTCCTAGTAAGCTCCGAGTTCAGGCCATTGAACTTGTGGGGCGATTTCCATAGAGCAATTTGCTTGCCGACGGCCATGTGGAGGGTGATCGTTTTCCCCAACTTGAACGCAGCCCGATGAAGATGAAGGCGTGGAGACCCTGTCTTGGAGTCGCTCCGAAATTGTCAATGCACCAAATTAGCGGGACGAGCGCGCGTTTCACGGTCGTTATGAAGTGGCTCTTGTATGCAAGGGGACTAGGTTGACGATTCATAGGAAAGCTGCTGTCAAATCAAGTAATTCGGTCGAATAAACCAATGTGTCATAGGAATTATTTGTCTCGTCCTAAAAGCTCATTATCATTAGCCAAGGAATATTCAGTGTTGTATGGAGTAGTTCGCCTGGAAAGTTTCGCTTGCAGACCTTTTTGGTGCATCTTGGCTCATTCACCGTGGATGCCAAGGGCTTGGATTACCAGGGGAAACCAAGACGTGAGGGCTCCCAGAACAAATGCCAAGCAAAGCCAACGACTGGGGCTGAATGAAGCCATCGAAAATAGTCAGGAACACGCTGCAGCCATCAGCTCAGGTTCTCGCCAGGAACCACTTAACTACTAAGTGAACCACGACCGCCCATGCATCATCTCTTCGGTGCGACAAGGATTGTTGATCCCGGAATCCACGATATGATCCCTACTCCCTGCGCTACAGAGAGTGTCTTGAGAGCAGATTTCGCCGATATTTCAGCTTGCTTCAAGATGGCACTAAGCCCACGTTTGCTCTGATTAGACTGCTTCTTCTCAAGGGGCACGACCATCAGCATCTTCAAAGTTCGAGATGTGCAAATGAGGGGATCCACACAGGGAAATGGCAATAGTGAAGTGGAATAACCACCATGTACTGTGTACTATTATGCATCCGACCAAAGTCGCCCCACATGGGTGGTGTTGATGTTACTTACTGCGGTACGCCTTCTGCCGAGCGGTGGGGATACGATCTCGTCAACAACGACTGCAGTGCCCTGGCAGTCAAACAACAATAGGCTTCTTCTATCTCCGGGGGCTTCTTGGGACTCGGCTCAACCTGTCGATTAGGTTAATCGCTCTTCTTTCTCAGTCCCTGACCTCGGCAGATACTTTGTTGATGTTTTTAATTGCAATTGCACTTTACAAGGTCTCGCCTGCAGCCTTCCATCGGCCCACTACATAGTAACAGCTTGGCAGGACTCTGTGGCTTGGCTTTTCCATGGGATTATACAAACTCAAAAGGGGGGTTTCACATTTTCACTTCACACCTCTGATCCCATAAGCGGACGGAAACGCTCGCAAACGGGCGCTAGAACCGCATTTATTCTTCTTCTATCAGCGGAGTCGGGAACACCAAGGCGCAAGGAGGATGATGTATCTCACCACACCTTCCAGGTCTTCCATGAAGACACTCGCGCTCTCAATCCTGTTCTCCGGACTTGGGTCAGGTATCGCTGCGTCGGCGCAGAATGATTCCTCCCTGGGTTCTGCGCAGGTGCTAGAAGCTCCCTATCCCTACTATTTCCCCGTTTTGCAAGATGAGCATGACTCGAACAGCGGACTATTTCCCATGCCTCAATGCAATAGCTTTACTTTGGCCGAGGCAACGATTGATCAGCTCCAAGATGCTATGAGTTCAGGAAAACTCACTGCGACTCAAATCCTGCACTGCTATCTCCAGCGGATCTATCAGACCGATTACTACGTCAAGTATGGATATCTTTCTCCACATCTCGGGCGCAAGCCCCGTCGATCAATCGCAAGCTAACCACGTCAAAAGTGCAATCATGGAGCTGAATCCCGACATGTTTGAGATTGCTGCTACATTAGATGCCGAGCGTGCCTCGGGCAAAGTCCGAGGCCCTCTCCATGGAATTCCCTTTGTTGTCAAAGATAATATCGGTACAAAGGACAAAATGGAGACCACTGCTGGAAGTTGGGCCTTGCTTGGTTCAGTCATTCCCAGGGACGCCCATGTCGTAGCCAAACTCCGCGAAGCGGGCGCCTTGCTGCTCGGTCACGCTACCCTCTCTGAGTGGGCAGATATGAGAAGCAACTATTACTCCGAAGGATACTCCGCTCGTGGCGGCCAGGCCAGGAGCCCCTACAATCTCACCGTCAACCCGGGTGGAAGCAGCTCGGGAAGTGCTCTTGCGGTGACTTCAAATCAGTGCATGTTCGCCCTTGGCACGGAGACTGACGGCAGCGGTAAGCAGATAAGACGTGGATGAGTGAGATCGATATCCTGACATTTTGCAGTCATCAACCCTGCTGAAAGGAACTCCCTGGTTGGTTTCAAGCCTACCGTTGGTCTAACTTCTCGCGGAGGGTAGGTCTTTGAGCAAAGCGCTCCAACTGTTCTTATGCTCTCAACTCGTGCAAAAGCTCATCAGCAATTAGTGTTATCCCCGAAAGTCTTCATCAAGACTCTGTTGGCACGTTTGCCCGAACTGTCCGGGATGCGGTCTACGCACTGGACGCCATTTATGGCGTCGACCCTCATGACAATTACACGTTTGCGCAACAGGGTCGTACGCCTGAAGGCGGTTACGTTCAATTCCTGACCGACAAGTCTGCGCTCAAAGGCGCTGTCTTCGGCCTACCATGGAAGTCCTTCTGGTCTTTGGCGGAACCGGAAATGCAAGAATCTCTTCTCGAGCTTGTCGACTTGATTGAGGGCGCTGGCGCTACCGTCATCAACGGCACTGAGCTTCCAAGCTACGAGAAGATTGTCAGTCCTGATGGCTGGGACTGGTATGACCCCTGACTCCATGGATATGAACTGCCGCTTACAGGACCAGGGATTTTGGTACAACCAGAGGTTACCCCAACGAGTCCGAATATACCGTGGTTAAGGTAGGTCCACGTTCTAGATAAGCCGCGGATCACACGGGATTATACTAATCCTGTTTAAGGTTGACTTCTACAACAATATCAATGCTTACCTTGCCGAGCTGAACAACACCGATGTCAGAACCATTGAGGATCTTGTTCAGTCAGTTTCTCCTATCTACCCTTCTCAATTTACAAATACGCTGACTATAATCTTAGATATAACATTGACAATGCCGGCTCCGAGGGAGGTTTTCCCTACGTTCACCCTGCATTTAGCTCTGGCCAGGATGGTTTTCTCGCGTCCCTCGACACGAATGGTATGTCTACTCCACCCACACCCTAGGCATCGCTGACATTTTCTGCGGCAGGTACCATGGATGAAACCTACTTCCAAGCTCTCAGTTTCTGCCAGAAAGCGACTCGCGAGGACGGTATCGATGCCGCTTTGAACCATAACGGAACTCAGCTGGCTGGATTGCTGGTGCCCGTTGATCTCGGGCAAACTTATCAGGTTGCCGCCCAAGCAGGTATGTTCTGGCTCGTTCGTGGCACTGGTTCTACATGCAACTAACGCGCGTACCAGGGTACCCCGTCGTCACGCTCCCTGCTGGCACCCACTCCGCGGATGGAATGCCTTTCGGCCTAGGCATTATGCAAACCGCGTGGGCCGAAGCGACTTTGGTCAGATACGCTTCCGCTATTGAAGACTTGCAGTTCACTTCCAACACGACGCACAAGAGATCGCTACCGAACTGGTACGAATACAGAACGCGCAATATCCCAGTGGTCATGTGATTTCATCATAGATTGGTGAAGAAAATACTCGACTATTTGTATATAATCTTAATCGATCAGCAGCATGGCATAGATGGGGACTACTCCCTATGGTGTTTAGTCCGGTATGGAATCAGAGACTTAGTATTAATCAATTTTGGCATCTTTCCAGCATAATACCTCGAAATCAATCATAGGTGTCGACTTTCGGCGTGCCTGATCCGACCACAACGTGGCTCAAAAGCTTCCCTACACAAAGCGTCGCATTTTTCAGTAATACATAAAATGTTTACGGCAATGAATTGAGCTCATTTTTAATTATCGATTATTATTTATTAAAATGATACTAGACATTGTGCCAAGTGCAGAAAAAGCATCCAGCATGACAACAATGACGAGTCAAAATACCTACCATCGATGGAAAACCAGATATCACTAATGCAGTAACAACCTCGATGCTCGCAAACGCCGACCGAGAGAATATAACCACAAGAAAGAATGGTATCAAAAATTCCACACATCCCAAAACCCTTCCACGGGATCATTCACTGCGCACCAGACGCATAGGCGGCTTCATTAGGGTGAGAATCTTCGCCGCCTCGCTCAAGCTGCTGAACACCTCCTCCGCCTGCCTCATTGTTCTTTCGAATACTGCGAGCACCAGGTTCGAGATTAAGGCGGTCGGCAGTCACAAGGTCCTCATTGTCTGGGGGGATCCACTTGCTGCTTTCCCAGGGCTTGACATGGAGAATGTACATGGTGTCAATTTCTTCAAGGGTCTTGCCCTGAGATTCGCAGACGAAGAAGTAGACGACCACGGCGCCGAGGAAACAGCAAGAGGCAAAGACGTAGCCATAACGGAAATCAATCACGGGTGTGATGAACGGCGTGAAGAAACTAATCAGGAAATTCCACGTCCAGTTGGAAGCGGTGGCGATTCCCATACACTTGGCTCTGTACCTCATGGGGTACATCTCACCGACAATCGCCCAGACAATGGGTCCCCAAGTCATGGCGAAGCCAGTGATGAAGAGACAGGCAAACACGATCATTGCAGCGCCTGCATGGGGTGTATTGGGAGGGTTTGCTCTGTCTAGAGCAAAGTGACCGACGGAAGCAAAGATCATGAAGCAAACGAACATCCAGAGCGCGCCGATTATGAGCGACTTGCGACGACCAAAATGCTCGACGACATACAGACCACCAAAGGTGGTGCCAAAATTGACACCTCCCAAGATCATTTGGGTGACGTAACTATTCTTGATTCCGGTCGCAGTGAAAATTGATGTTCCATAGTAGAAGAAGAAGTTGGCTCCCGTTAGCTGCTGCAGAGCCTGGAGCGCGATTCCGAGAAGCGTCCTGTATGCCATGCGAGGCCCGGTGAAGATCTCATACCAAGGGTGCGCTCCACCCATATGCTCGATATCGTGTTTCTCCTTGATCTCTCGCATTTCGCGATTGATCTCGCGGTGATTCAGCGGGACGCCATAAAGCTTCGCCATTGTGTGCCTAGCTTTCTCGACCCTTCCATGGCGGAAATCGAAACGCGGCGTTTCTGGGAAGAATAAGACTCCAATGCCCAAGATCAGGGCCCAAATCCACCCAACCCCCATAGGAATCCGCCATGCGCCTGTATTGGTCCGCTTTTCTGTGCCAAAGTTGATGCAGTTGGCAGTAAAAATGCCGAGCGTGATAAACAACTGGTACGCGCTAGAAAGGAAGCAATGGGTCAGACAATGCTAGGACTAAAAGAATTTTGGAAATATTTTTATCCTACCTGATTAATGCTCCTCGGACCTGGCGTGGAGCAGACTCGCTCTGAAACATGGGCACAAGAACGGATAGCGCTCCAACGCCGAAACCAGCTACCAACCGGCCGACGGCGACTTGATACCATTTATGGTCCGTGGAAATCTGTACAACAACGCCAACAGCAAAGATACAGCTCCAGAAGCTGATTGAGAGCCGTCGACCAAGGCGATCGGCGACGGGCGCTCCCATCAACGCCCCAATCAAGGTACCGATTGAAAGCTTAAGCATGTCAGATTAATGGTTAAGGAAGAGTCTGCATATGAAGACAACCTACCAAAGCAACAATGAGACCGGCGCGGACATTGCTAAAGTAATATCCTTTTTTGGGGTCGTATTGACCGAAGCATTTCAAGAAATCCTTCATTTCGAGGAATCCGGAGATTTGACCTGTATATTGCAAAGAAAATGGTCAGAGGTACCCCTATACCAGCGGCAATTGAAGAGGGGGGGGAGGGAGCAAATGAATGCTTACCCGTATCATATCCAAAGATGAAACCGCCCATGGATACCAAGAGACCCATAAAAAAGGTTCTTAGGGTCAAACGATGCACATGAGAGTGGTCCTCCGGGCCTTCCATCTCCACCTTCTCCGCATCATAGTTGTTCTCGGTGGATTTCTCCGTCGATGGTCGGCCCGTCGACGGAGCATTCTCATGATGTTGGAATTTGGCGAAGAGACCCATGATGCTCCAGGATGATTTAGTCGAGCAGTATAAGATAGTTCTTCAGCCTCGCTCGAGCATGGAGAGAGGTAAGAAGCGAGCTTGACGGAGGAGGAAGGCAGGCTTTATGTTCGGCAGACATTTTGGACAAACTAAGCCCGTTCTAATTCGAATATGCCATGTGCCCAAATTGGGTGATGGGGGAGCTGGCACCGTCACATCATCAGCATCATCGTCACCATCCATCAATCTCGGACGCTTACGACTAAGCGGTTCCGAGCATTGGTGTTGGGCTAAAAGGGTAGACTAATCAACCAGCAACCAACAAATATCATCCCGTCGTTATTCCGTGAAAGAGTATTAGCAAGGACCTGTACACTCTACCTACTTTTACCCTTGGGACCCCCTAAGCGTATCTTGAGTGATACGAAACCATTTACAATTTGCGGGGTTTGGGAGATACTGTAGAAGTGAACTGGGGTCCCACGCGACAATGCGGAGAATAACTAAGGTACCTAAGAAACAAGCCCTGTCCTAGGCGAAACTTAAGGTACAATGGTAGGTGATAGTTAATATGAGAGATGTATCGACGAACTGTGCGGAGATGGTGTATCGATACTTGTGGGGAACTGGGGAACCCCACATGAAACTAGTATATACTTGTACCTCCACCTTCCCATCTGAAAACTGCTGCTGCATGCGTGGCAGGGGGGTAGTTCTACCACCACTTTATTACGTCAGGGGGGCTCTTCTACGGGCGCTTCTCTATTCTGGCTCTCGTAGGAGGTGCCTGAGGGAAATTTTGGTCGAAAGAGCGCGGGAGGTCCGGCGAAGTGAGAAATTGGTGGGATATTTGTTCCCCCCAAAGAAGCACTTGCAAAAAGGCAAAATCGGATGGTCATGGCGCACCTTTGAGTCCATGTTGAGGCGTCTGCAAGCGAATCAAGTGGCCGACAGATCCGGGGCGGCATCTGTAATGTGCCGTCCTACTAACCTTGATCCGTTCAAATGGCTTGCAGGCGTTGTGGACCCCAATGACGACGGCACCTCACACTGGACCTACGTACGTCATCCTCTTCTTCAACACGCCCAAAACATGAAAATCTCGTAACAATTATGCACCCGAAACGGCCCAGAAACCAACAACTCAGTTGTGGGTCTCGGGCAACTCACTACTACTCCGTACAAGCATCAGTAATCTGCTTTCTTTTTCTGCTTCTCCAGACTCGCTCTCCACATATCTCCACTTTTTCCCCACCAGATTGTCTCCGGATCTTCCTTCTCCACGAACTTTTTGCTGTTGGGCAAGGGCATGGCTGAGACAGGGCCAGGATCTGTCAAGCAGATTGAACCATAAAATGTACCAATTGGATCTGATCGTCTTCAAGAGTTTTTCTATGCCCACCAGTTCACCTTATTATCAGCATCATGTGACATCCTTTTGTAAGTGTAAGATTTTGGATCTATCGGAGTAATCAACAGGGCGATTGTGTTCATAGGAACATACGAAGCGCTACTTTCTGGCCTCCCACAAATTATAAGCTCGGGAATATGTTAAAATTTCGTAAAGGCCGAGCGGAATTTTGTCGTAAGCTGCTCCCGAAGTCTTACTTATTCCGTCGCTATCCGCCAGGACGCCAACTCCGGACCAAATAGTCAGAACACGTCATGTCACTCACACTGATAACTCGGGGCATAATTCCACCATTGCGGAGTATTCTCCGGCTGATAAATACGGTTCCTGAATTTCTCTCATAAGATATATTGGTTCTCATGGCATTTTACAAAAGTGTCGTTGCCTTCCCCACAATCAGTCCACTTCAGACTGCTTTCCCCGGTCCTCGGTCGTTTCTCTCACCGAAAGGGTGTGCAGTCCGTGAAATGACAAGTCTCGACACGGCCTGGACAGCTTTGTTCCTGGTTGTAAATTGAACCCCTATCTCTCCTTATCTTGGATTTCAAAGCCTTGTCTTTGCTCGTTGCATGTGAAATGCCGCTGCTCGGTGTCTATTTAAGACTTCCGGCAACATTGGCTGATTCATACGTTGGCAGTGTAAGGAAATCGCCCCCAACTCTTCCGACAATATTTATATTAGGTCAATTTCCGTCAACTGGCCAAATATTTGGAACCAAATCATTGCTATCTGACTTCCCTGGCAATCTTTCTGGGAAGAAATGAATGATTTTCAAAATTAATATGAATTTAAATTTTTATTTCATACCCGTGATGTGGTTTTATTTCGAGGAATTTCCCAAATATTTATTGACTTTCACTAATCATAATTATAGATTACACCCAACAGTCGGTAACTTTTACTAGCCTCCGGTATTAAATATCCCTTTGATTGCAAAAATTATAATGCAACCATGAAATTTACTGGTCCCATGGACTTTTCTGTTCTCATTGAGCGGCTTATGAAGAGCACTACTTTTTGTGTCGAATCTTTAACCTCACCAGGATGCCTTCGTCAACGTTCATATTCGTACACCGTAGTAGGTATGTGTTACACCTGACGTCAATTAACCCCGGAAGATTGCAAAGTGTGGAGAATACACAAGCTAGGTAGGTATGTATGCCGACATTAAATTATGCAAGCCATGCACCAACATAGAATTTCCTTCTTCAAAATTGGTAATCATGAAACGTGAAACTATGAACATCGCAGAACTTGATAACAAAAATTTTCTCACCAGCGACAACTGCAAGTTCACAAAGCTATCAACTGACAGAGAAGTACAAACTTAATCCACTTGGGTGCATAAAAGAATGCAATTCATTGCCATGTTGAAGACTTTATGATACTGTTGAAAAAGCGACGGGCTTACAAGACTTCATCAATTCTTTCCACGTCGTATCAATATCATGTAGGCAGGTAATGGCAACAAGTCTGTGGAAACGCAAGATACGTGATCTTCGACGCCAAGCAGACAATGGGCAAGGTGGTGGAAAAGCGAACGATATGCAGGCGACCGTGATGCCTCTACGATCCTTGGGCTGTGTGGAAATGAGAGATAATGAGTCCAGGGTGCCGAAGGTCACGAGGATATATATACGGAGCGGGGCTGCAAGAAATATATGAGAGTCAATAAAAGCAAGGATCCCTAAATGGACAAACTTTCGGGGAGATGCTCCGTTAATCCTTGCTCAATGGGCGCCACGATGCTCTGGTTTAGACGCATAAGTTTCCTAGTTCATCAAAGAACCATCAATAATTGTTCCGAAAGACGTGGCGCGAGAACCCCCGCGCTTAGCTGGTTGGTCAAAGTATACGGGGAATTCGGGTTCCGGTTGTTCAAGATATGCAAATGCGCTGGGGTTGGAGCGCCTTGGGGCGTCTGGGGGAGTACAGAAACCGGAGAAACAAGGCAGCCACCGGCCCGCAGCGACCGAAGTCATGGTCTCGTCACTGTGGGGGCTCCATTGCGCGGCCAATGGGTATGGGAATTGGGAGGAGGATACGGGACTCATCTTGTTTGCGTTGTCTAATAATTTCGCCCCAGGCCCCATCCGTCCGACAGAAACAGGCATTTCCTTTGCCTTAGGCTGGTTTCTGCGCCGCGTCACAGTACGGGGTGGACCAGGTGCTCGACTACTATTGGCTCAACAACTGCGGGATGGACCCACTATCGACCTCCGCACTGGAGAATACTACTCCATTACCTACCGGATTATGGCAGACCAAAGACGTAACTGGAGAGCTGCTAGCGAGCCTCTTCAATAATCTGATCCTTGACGTTGACTACAAAGCCGCAGTGCGTCCGCCCGACCACGGCTGTCTTCAACTCCATCACTCCCTCTTCTTTTCAATCTTTCTGCTTCACTTTGACGGCATTGCTGTCTTTCTCATTGAGCTTTCCGTCTGTTGAAAGGGCGCCGGCGACTTCATCAGCATTCGGCGTTTCGATGATTCTTTGCCATTAAAAAACCACGCAGAATCGAACTGAATCATTACACTCCGCCAGAGTTTCCAAAAGGCCATTGAAAGATTGCAATAGCTGGAAATTATGGCGGCACGTCAAGGACGCAGATTTTTGAGGCCATTGCTCTATACCTCAACAGCGGTCGCTGTAGGTGGCAGCGTTCTCTATATTTCCTATCGTCCGAGAGAAATCCCGGGCTCAGAACCTGCAGCTGTACCTCCTCCGACATACGGGGAGGGAGGCACATTCTCTCCGCCACGCTTTCCTCTTGTAAAGTCAAGAGATGAGCAAATAGCGGCTTTGAAGGCGAGCAGTGGCGAGGTTGACCCCGCCACTCAGAAGCATGGAGTCATGGATTGGTTCCAAGAGCGAAAAGCCAAGGGATTACCGGAGTCCGCCAAAAGCCCGGAAGAGCCATATGATCTGCTAGTGATCGGTGGTGGCGCGACGGGCTCAGGTATTGCGCTTGATGCTGCCACTCGAGGTTTGAAAGTCGCCTTGGTGGAGCGAGACGACTTTAGCAGTGGAACGAGTAGCAAAAGCACAAAACTTGTCCACGGTGGTGTACGATACCTTGAGAAAGCTGTTTGGGAATTGGATTACAATCAGTTAGTCTTTTGCTCACAAAGCTCCTTTTGTCGGCGGTAAGGCTAATCATTATTTTAGGTACAAACTTGTCAAAGAGGCTTTGCGCGAGCGGAAGTATTTCCTCGACACGGCCCCCCATCTCTCGAATTGGCTTCCGATTATGATTCCGATTGATAAATGGTGGAAAGCCCCATACTTTTGGGCGGGAACAAAATGTTATGACTTCCTCGCAGGCTCGGAGAACATTGAGAGCTCCTACTTCCTGACCCGAAGTAAGGCTCTTGATGCATTTCCGATGTTGAAGAAGACCGGTCTGTTTGGAGCGCTTGTATACTACGGTAAGATAAAAACTCCAGGTGCTTACGAAGATACCTGGCTAATTTCAATTTTCGTCTAGACGGAGCCCACAACGACTCTCGAATGAATGTCTCCCTGGCCATGACGGCCGCCTTGTATGGCGTCAATGTTGTTAATCATATGGAAGTCACTGGACTCGAAAAGAACGAAAATGGACGGCTCTGTGGTGCAAAGGTCAAGGATCTCGTCTCCGAGAAGAACGGTAAAAAGACGGACGAGTTCACCATCAAAGCCAAGGGTATCATCAACGCGACTGGACCGTTTACTGACTCTATTCGAAAGCTGGACGAGCAAAAGGTTCCAGAGATTGTCTCGCCCAGCTCTGGAGTTCATGTTATTCTGCCTGGTTACTACAGCCCTTCACACATGGGATTGATTGACCCCTCCACATCTGATGGTCGTGTTATCTTTTTCCTTCCTTGGCAGGGCAACACTATTGCTGGAACGACTGACGCACCGACTAAAATCACCCCTAACCCTGTTGCCGGTGAAGAGGAAATCAGCTGGATTCTTTCCGAGATCCGCGGATATCTTGGTCCTGATATTACCGTTCGTCGCAGCGATGTCCTTGCCGCTTGGTCAGGCATTCGACCCCTGGTTCGCGATCCGGAAGCAAAGAATACAGAGTCCCTCGTCCGAAACCACTTGGTCACCATGTCTCCCTCGGGCCTCCTCACTTGCGCTGGAGGAAAATGGACTACTTACCGTCAGATGGCCGAAGATACTGTCGACGAGGCGATCAAGGCGTTCGACTTGAAGACTGGCCCCGTCCTTGATGCTCCCAAGATCAGCGGCACTGAAATGATCGATGATGGCGCGGCGCTTGACGGTTCTTGTCAGACACATCAGGTTCGCTTGGTTGGTGCTCACGGCTATTCGAAGACCCTGTACATCAACCTCATTCAACATTTTGGAATTGAGACCGACGTTGCCAAGCACTTGGCGGAATCGTATGGTGACCGAGCATGGACGGTTGCAGCTCTCTCTACCCCTACCGACAAGCGGTTCCCCGAGCGTGGCATCCGCATTTCTGAGCAGTATCCCTTTATTGACGGAGAAGTGCGCTATGCTATGAAGCACGAGTACGCACAGACTGCCGTTGACGTGCTTGCTCGGAGAACCCGTCTCGCCTTCTTGAACGCACAAGCAGCTCTAGAGGCTCTGCCTCGCATCATTGATATGATGGGCGAAGAATTGAAATGGGACAGCAAACGCAAAGCCTTGGAGTGGACAGACTCTGTCACATTCCTTGGTTCTATGGGTCTGCCCAAGGACAAACTCACCGTGACTCGCGCTGAGGTGGAGAAAGGCAAAGTGATACGGCATGAGTCGCCGGAGGCGAGCTTGATTGCAAAGCCAGGTGAGTTTAATAGATTTGTCGACCAATACATCTGTAACAATAGACTAATGAAAAACCAGAGCCGTCAAAACAGACTCTTCCTACCGACTCCAAGTTTGAGTCAGGACACAACCCCGTTGTGGGAACCGATTCCCCCGCGAATAAATAAAGCAAGCAAAATAGTCTTACGAATCTTCGATAACTCCACCTTTTTTGGGGGTTTCGTTGTGTACATTGTATCTTTGGATATCCCTTGTAATGAAACGAATAGATACTTGAATATGATACTTTACAATACTCCTTGATTCCTTCAATCGCATTGTCGCTTCGATGATTTAGTGACGGAAACTAATCACGTGAACAGTTGTGACCTTTGGCCTGATTCAAGACTTTTGGAAGGCGACGAAGGGGGGAAAAAAGAGCAAAAAATTTACGTTGCTCTGACCAAGAACCCTTCGGTCAAGTTTAAATGAGGAATGGGAAAAATCTTCCCATGCCGAACAACTTCTGGGGAGGCAACTCCGAGGACTCGCCAGTTTTGTTGGCAACGGGCCGCCCGGGCCCCTATATGCTTTTGATGGTTTGTAGGCCACTTAAGTTAGCAAAATCATAAACTTGTACTGAAGTGAATTGCACTTGGCAGAAGTGGCTCTCCCGCTCACGTGGGTGGGCCGCGCAAGATACTTGGCCCAATGGGGCAGATGGGGGCGGCAATTCGGGAGATGGGGGGTTGCGCCATTCCATTTAAGGGATTTGCTGGCCCAAACACTTGCGTACTCCGTAGCAGAGTGCGTAGGGACGTCTCTTACCTTACCTGTAGGTAGGTACGATAATATCGCACTGAATATCTGCTGCGTATGGGGTTCTTGTGAGCTTACGACAAGTGTGAAGAGAAGAGAAAAAGAAAATTTTCTCGCGTCGAAACTGGATCGGTTCACAACTCTTGAACGCGCACAACCCACGGCTCGGGGATGGCAACCTCAAAAGGAGAAGTCGAATTGCGCCAAAACCAAGGATGAGACGCAGCACCAAAGGGGACCATTCGTTGCCCAAGTGCTTGGGAGCTTTTCTTCGCTTGCATCGGTCCACCGGGTCCTGGGCAATTCAACCCAAACGCGCGGTGTGATTTGCAATAAGCGAGCTACTATTCCTACTGACGACATAGGACATGGGTCCAAAGAGCCACCATCCAACGAAAAATACGCGGGGTACAGCCAAAAAATGACTTTTAGGAGTTGGAGCCATAACCAGGGCAGGAAAGGTACTGGATCCGGTCCATTTCCTTAGTACCAGCGCCCTTTTTTGTGTACGGGACAAGTAACCACTGCGGTCTAGTGGCTTCTTGTGAGTGAGTGCCGCTCAGGAATAAAACTCGCCCGCGGCTCATGGCACCTGCTAGAGTTCCGAAATGAGGAATTCCTGGGGAATCTCTATTATTGAGCCCCAACCCCATCTTGTTCGCCGCGTGGGCCCAGGCCACCGGGTCACTTCTATTCGATCCCTCTTCTTGTCCAACAATATCCTCTCTTCTTGCATCTGAATTGTGTTGCTTGTCCTTTCGTCCTTTTGCCGTCGATATCCCCCCACAGTATACGCTGCCTTTGCGCGTTCTGCGACCTGCTCACTGTGTTACTTCTTGGTTGTCCAAATTGATCATGTCGCACCAGGAAGCCTCTGGCGTATAGTATGTCGTCAGCGGTTGGGGGTCATGTCAATTCGCGGGGATCGGCCGTGTTGGCCGTGACCATTGTGACCATTGCAGTGGCATCGCTCTTTGTCTTTTTACGCCTGTTCTCTCGTTCTGTCATTGTGCATCGCATCTCATGGGATGATTATTTCATCTTCATTGCTTGGGTTCGTCGATGATGCATCGTTCCGAACGTTACACAGAATCCCGTTGACTGACAACCTTGCGCAGATCTTCGCTTGCGGTTTTTCCATCTCTGTCTGCTACGGCGCTTCCGTCGGACTGGGTCGTCACGAGAGCGATATCCTCCAACAATGGCAGACGCCACTCAAGAAGGCTATCTATACATGCACTGTTTTATACGTGGGTTCAATGGCGCTTCTACCGCGAAATGGAGACTTGGTGTCTAACTCTATTCTCAGAATCCCGCATTAATGGCTACCAAAATGTCGATTCTGCTCTTCTATTTGACGCTCTCAAAGACACAAACGCTCTTTCGATGGGCTTCTATTGTTACATTGGTCGTCGTGGACGTGGCCGGAACCGCACTTACCTTTTTGAACATTTTTCAGTGTCGCCCCGTATCCGCTTCGTGGCATGATGTCGGTGTCGGGAACTCCAAGTGTATCGATATCGTCACGCTGTGGTTGTCATCTGCGCCCGTCAACATTATCACGGATCTGGCCATCCTTTTCTTGCCGATGCCGATCTTGACGGGAATGCGAATTCCTCGCAAACAAAAGACCATCCTTGTCATCACCTTCGGTCTCGGTGCGTTTGTCACAGTCGTCGATGTAGTGAGAATTGCGAATCTTCAATCAGCCTCCATGACGCGGCTCCTCGAAATCGCCAGCCAGGGACACTCGACATCTGCAGAAGTAGAAACCGACTTCTCCTGTGAGTAGAAATGCCATTTGCTCCCTACTAGGAATGCTTTGCTGATGAACTCATGAAATTAGGGTATGCGTCGCTTTCGTTTATGTGGTGCGCCATCGAGATCAACGTGGGCCTCCTTATCGCCAATGTTCCTGGCTTGAAGCCTCTTGTCACCCGCATCATGCCAAGGATGTTGAAGGACTCGGCCGATGCGTCGACCCTGAATGCTTCGCAATCCTCTGCATTGGCGGTTCCAGACCTAGCTCTTCCTCCTCCATCCATTGTCAACCCGGCAGCCGTGCACTCCGCGGACCCAGCTTCGATTGTTAATCCTGCGCGAGTACACCCACAGTTAGATCCAACCGAATGCGATGCTCCTTCTCCAACTGATAGCGAGGAACCGATGGGCATGATGGATTTCCTGACGACACCTGGAGATATGCCTGACCTTGCAAACTCGACCACAGCGGCAACCGCTGGCGGTACCCTGAGACTTTCCGAAGCAGCTCGACCTACCTTCTTCGACTTTGTGAACCTGCGGAATCCCAAAAGTATGGTGTTCATGTCCAACAGAGAGTCACTCATTTCTCTGTCTGTGGTCACCATATTGTTTTTCCTCTGGGGGTTCGCCTACGGTCTCTTAGATATTCTCAATAAGCAGTTTCAAGCGGTGGGCAGGATCAGCAATGGAGAGTTTATGGGCTGTCATGCCGCGTATTTTGGCGCTTATCTGATCGGGCCCCTCACCATTGGCAGGACTGTCCTAAAGAAATGGGGGTTCAAGCCCACGTTTGTCTCCGGTCTATGCATTTACTCTTGTGGCACACTCATCTTTTGGCCATCTGCTGTTTTAGCGTCCTTTCCTGCGTTTATCATTTCAAACTTCATTGTTGGCTTGGGGGTTTCGATCCTGGAGGTCGCGGCAAACCCTTTTATCGCTCTTTGTGGGCCGCCAGAATACGCAGAAGTGCGCCTGAACATCTCGCAAGGGATCCAAGCGATCGGCAGTGTCGTGTCCCCGCTTCTTGCGCAAAAGGTTCTCTTCAAGAGGGTCCTTGATGCACCGTCGCTCATCGATGTCCAGTGGACTTACTTGGGCATTTCCCTCTTTACCTGCCTGCTTGCCGTCGCTTTCATCTATTTTCCTCTGCCCGAAGCTTCCGATCAAGATTTGGAAGCAATCGCTTTCAAACGTGCCGGCATAAATGCTACCAAGTTTGCCGGTGTCCCTATCATCTATTGGACGTTAGCGCTCGGCGTCTTCTCACAATTCTGCTACGTTGGGGCGCAGGAGTCAGTCTCAATGTCTGTCACCAACTTTGTCTCGATAGATGGGAGAAGGTCAGTAGGGCGAGTCTCTCTCCCGGTGTCGCTTCCTCTCTCCCCTGCTAGTCTTGTGCTAACCAGAGGTAGGACAAACTTGAGTCCGGATGACATTCAGGCAATTGGCCATACAGTCTTTGCCGTGGGTCGATTTCTGGGGGCCCTAGCCACTATCATCGTCAACCCTCGTTGGGTACTCATGTTTTGCTATATCGGAGCCATAATTTGTTCGGCACTGGTCATGAACCAACGCAACGATGCCGGAATTGCTGTTCTTATGCTCGTACATTTCTTTGAGGTATGTCACCCCTCGGGATGTCATCAGATTTGCGTCGCATCAGCTTTGTATGAAAAGGTATATCCCAGAAATTAAACATCACTATAGGCTGCGATATTTTCTCTCATTTACGCCATCTGCCTACGTGGCTTAGGCGCTCGCACGAAAACGGGAGCAGCGTTCATCACTGCTGCTGTCTGCGGTGGTGCCGTTTTCCCACCTATCCAAATGCCCTTGGCAGTCCATCGCGGCATCCCATATACCTTCTCTGTGGTGGTCGCACTGTTTGCCTTTGGCTCAATCTTCCCCCTCTACTTGAATCTTGTGCCGGCCGCAAAGAGACAGGTAGACCCGAGGCTTTCAGAAGACGATGAGACGTCTTCGACACGCCGACCTTCACTCTTGTCTGCGCGCCGGGCCTCTAGATTCTTTCAAGCTACAGCATTGAAATGGAAAAAAAGGTTAAGCGACACTCCCGTATCCGAGCATGTCGAAAAACAAAACTCTCAAAGCTGACCTCCAAAGATCAAAACACTATTGATGTCTCCTGGGACGTCGATTATTATTTCCTTCTTCTTTTTTTTTTATCATATCCTTTCTCAATGGGGACTACTTGTATAATTATTATTTCTGGACATGAGCAACGATCGGTTTCTGAATTGAAAAAGAGACCTTGTACAAAAAAGGGGAAAACTTGGGGATCACTAATGGTTTGGGAGGGGGCATTTTGACAGCATTTACAACTGGTGTTTAGGTTCGGCGTTTTTATATCTCTTCGGACGGTGTTGATCCGTTGTCGTCCCGTCTCAATCGGCTTGGTCGACATGGTCAACGGATGAGAGTGAACGTGAGGGCTTTTGTTCTCCTTTCCTTTATTTTTGGATGAAATGGGGAGGGAAAAAAAAGGTTCATTTCAAAGCTTTTGCATCATATTGCTATATTCGAATCAGGGACCTCCTGTGTATATCCCGGGGCGGCAACCAATTCTGTTTTTATTTTCTATCGGCTCGACCAATACCGTTCATGTCTGAGTTTACGTCATACGTCATTCATCAAAGGAGAATCGGAGTGGTTGATGTGCGTACCTTGTCTGTATGACTACTTTCAAGACTTTGTAAATAGATGATCAACGAACAAGGTGGCTTTTCTTTCGCCTTACTTTTATCGCACTCGTCGATTCAGTGACATGATGTACATGGTGGACATGGTATGCTGTGTACATTATGAAACCAGAGTCTTTCACTTCAAATTTATATCAATGCTTTCAAGTTTTCATAAAGAGAAAAAAAGACTCGCGCACAGAAAGTGCCCATTTCGCAGTATGATTTAAAGTACATGTCGGAAACCATTTTAATTGAAAAATTGCGATAAAAATAAGAGTGTATGAATATGCTATAGATATATCGAGAGAGGGAAGAAAAAAAAAACCTTTGACTTGTGCCGTTAAACATTACTTGTAAGTAGATCGTCCATCGTATCCTAAAATGAAACAGAACTTTGTAATCAAATAGAAGTTAAAAAAAAGGGAGAAAATTAAAAATAAAAATGAAAAAAGGGAAGGAAAAGAAAGAGAAAGGAAAGACGCAAAGACGCAAACATCCATCAAGCAAGTAAATGGAGGAAAATGGATGTACGCCATGATAAAAAGGATCCAAGTGAAGAGGAAGAAGTGGAACAAGAAGAACAAAAAAGTAAAATGAAGTCAGCAATCAGATAGAGAGGCCATCAATCATCCAAATCATCTAAAACTTCCGTCCGTCCGTCCGTCCGTCCATACATGAGCGCGTGCAATTTAAATGTCTAACAAGATAAGGTAGGTTTGGAGCGTTGCTGGGGTATAAAAGAGAAGAGAAGGGGGAGTAGAGACGAGGTTAAAACGAAAATAAAATTTAGGTTTCGAGAAGAAGGGGGAAAAAAGGGAGGGGCGCCAGTTAGTACGATTCATAAGAACAAATAGGTCCCCCCACGAAGTTTCCGAGCAAGCTGTAAAGGGTAGGGGAAATGATTACAAGGAACAAAAGGAAAAACAGTAACAAACTGTCTTTCGCCTTTTGTATTGTGTGAAGTGCACAATGAGGGAATTGCTGTCTAAAAAGAAGAAGCAGTCTAAATTCCCGAGGGCGTGGAATCCATCATTCGGCTTTCTTTTCGGATTCTCTAGGCTTGGATTCAGGGTCTTCGCCCGCCTCACTGTTGGCTTCGCTGACTTCTCCCCAGTTCGAGCTTCTTCGGCTCAATCGGCCAGTCGCAGAGGCACCGACATCTCTGGGAGCAGGTGTTGCTGGACTGGCTGAAGACACCCCTCCTCCGCCAATACCACTTATGCTACCTGATACACTATCGTTCCGACCGTGCTCAAGGATACCGCTCCGCATGCTTGCACCGTCACCTCCAACCGTACCCTGCTTGCCTCCATAGTAACTGCTGCGGTCACCAGTTAGTTGTGGTGCAACGACACCAGAGGAAGAGTAAACGCTGGCTCGTTCAGCGCTGGCAACTCCGCCAAGACTTGGTCTTGGTTGATAGATGCCGCTCGGCGTGGCGCCGCCCGGGCCGCTCGAGTCTGCCACGTTACCACTGAGGACGCTCAGGGGGAGAGACTCGCGACTGCCTCCCCAGAGCGAAGAGGGAGCCAGAGCACGCACAGAGGCATCTGTATCGAGCGAGTGGCGACGTCTACGTTTAGTTGAAGAGGCAAGCGTCAAAACTGATGCATTGTCGGTCAAGAGATTGTTGGCGGTAGCAGTAGTATAGGTGCTCGGATGGCCGCCGCCGACCTGAGGAGCAAGGTGCGCGGGGATCGCAGTCACCGGCTGCGTGGGGAACTGGTGGGTAAATTGGGTATGAGATTGATTCTGATTGCTGGGAGTGTGTTGATGATAGGAATGGTTATTCTGCTGCTGCCCCGTAGCAGTTGTGTTGGTAGATGGAGTGTTACCTCCACCTGGCAAAAGGGTCGAAGGAGCAGTAGATTGTATGGTTGTCAGAGTCGTTGTCAGGGACCGTACTGATGGCGCTGGGGACGAGAAGGTGCTTCCACCGCCACCCCCGTTCAAGCCAGTGCCTGTGGTACCGGCTTTTGAGTATGCAGCATCTGAGTTGACGGTATCTGGATTCGTGGCCAGGGTGGGTGCGGCTGATCTGTTGCTTGCCATTGGAGCTTGGGGACCATAATCGCCGGAATCATGATCGGATTTATGGCTACGCTGCTCCAGAGAAGGAACACTATCTCCCGGACGGGGCGGGTCGGGCAAGAAGGATAAATGGCCATTTCCACTCGACGCTGGGGTCTCAGGAGGCGGCGGTGGCAGCGCAGACGAAGGATAAGGGTTATTCTTGGTTGCGATCTTTTTGGATTTTGATACAGAGTCCGCGTTATGGCGTTTCGAAGACCCGTGGTTATTCGATTCCGACGAGAGTCCCTTGAGATTTGTAAGTCGTCTCATCCATGCCGAGAACGGTCTTCGACGAGATGGCCGATCTGTGATTTCAGATTTTTGATCAGCTACTGGTTCTAAAGTAGTACAAAAAATCACGAGCTCCCGCAACGCTTTGAGATGACGATGAGTTCGAAGGTGATGGTGAAACTAACCATGGTGTCCGGCAGCGACATCGGCAGCCGCCATAGTGGATCGGGGCGAAGTCGTCCAGTCGAGAAGGCAGCGATTGAGGCGGATCACTTATATGAATGCTCGCAGACAGCGGAATTCAGGCAAAGTAAAACCAGCGTAGAAGATGAATCTCCGAATTTCATAGGAGTTGTAGATGAATTCCTTGGGCAATCGCACGCTGAAGGGCAGCGTGGACGTCTCGATGGGAATTCCCAAAGGAGAAGGAGTAGCGTGGTACGACAGATAAGGTCGATCCACTTTGCGGGGCAACCCCAGATGAGAGAGCTTTTCTAAGCTATTGGCTAGCAGCTCACACAAATCGTTAGGTAGCTATGAGATCAAATATTGACCGACGAGTTGGAAGATCAATGGGATGGTAAATGTGAATGTCAACAGCTGGAACTATGGAAGACGCGCTGAGTCGTTTATCTCCGGGCAGATTGAATGGGATGGTTATGGGTGGATTGGCATGCATTCTCCCTCAATCCGGCCAAAGGGGTGTCGAAATGCGCGAATTAGGTATTCAGTACCTCTTCTTCCACTAAATCTGTGCTAGATCAGAGTATACAGTACTTGAACCGCCAAAGTCACCTTTCTTCCCCACGTTAGAAGCTTGCCCTTCGTCATATCAACAGTCATCGTGTGAATCCATCACACTCTCACGGATACCACATGAAATATTAATGAGCTTGATCCTACCTCAGTCGACACTTTGGATCCTCACTTTTTTGCCATGGATTCTTGATGCTTTTACCTCCGTATAGCATCTGCTATTCGTCACTTCCTGCTGAGTTCGATAGCTTCCAAGTCTGTCGACGGTTCGAATGAGGATACCACGGCCGTTGCTGTTGCCAATCCGCTCACGCAAAGATTGGAACCCACCTTGAAATGGCGTCAACGATAGCTTTGGATGCTGTCATTGCTGCCTTTTCTCTTATATGGTCTTTATGACGGTTAATCTCGTCGAACCAATTACAACCTCTTCGTTTATATCTGAGTCTTTAGTCTAATGTCTACTTCCTCCGGACGGATCAGGCCTCTGCCCTCTGAAGTTGCGGCTCAGATACACTCCTCTGCTACGATCAATACGCTCCAGGATGTCATACTAGGCTTACTACGCAATTCACTTGATGCTGGCGCCACAAGGGTTGAAATATTTGTGGACTTCTCTCGTGGCGGCTGTATCGTTGAAGATGACGGGTGCGGGATTCCTGCTGAGGAATTTCACGAAAAGGGCGGACTGGGAAAATTCTACTGTGCATTCTTCTCCACAAATCTTTTCGATGCTGCTGTAACTAATCGCAACAAATAGTTACATCCAAGTATGGCTGCCCTGCTCAGGTGCATGGCCAGTATGGCACCTTTCTTGCCTCCTTGTCATCCCTCGCCATTGTCACAATAACATCCTGTCGTTCTCTCCAAGAGCCGTCGAATTCTCTTGTACTTCACCGCGCCAGGCCCATTGCACGCTTGACGCCCGTCTCATCTGATGATGACATACTTTTCCGGGAGCGCGGCACGCGGGTCATAGTCCGAGACTTGTTTGGAGATATGCCTGTGCGCGTTAAGCATAGAGCCGCTCTCTTCGAGGGACAACTATCAATGGAACGGGAAATAGATTCCCTCAAATATCGTATTATCGCCTTATTGCTGGCTTGGGCTCAACCAATTGCGGTTGTTATCAGAGATCGCGATAATAAAGTTCGATTTTCTTCTCGCAGCCTTGTTTCCAAAAGGCGACAGTCGCAACTCTCAGGCATCACAACCCTATCCGAGACATATCCAGCTCTGGTTCAGTACTTGCTCTACCAAGCGTCCTACATCCCAACCCGGTCAGTTGATGACTGGGTGCCTGTTTCGGGCTCTACCTCATCCGTTTCCGTTAATGGTTTGATGTGTCTAAAACCTGCGCCCACTCGCCGTGTCCAATTTATTTCACTCGGTATCAGCCCTGTCAGAGGAGACTTGGGATACAATGTGCTCTACGAAGAAGTCAACAACCTTTTTGCCGCATCCAGTTTTGGGACATCCGCCTCTGACGCTACGGGACGTCGCCAGAAATTTGCCAGAAGATCCATCAACAAATCGCCCATGTTCTGCCTGCGAATAGACTTTGAAAACGTTGCTGACAGTAACAATGTGTTCAAACAGGAGCTCTTTCTCAACGATCAACTGTTAAAGATCGTCTTAGATCTTATTACAGCCTTGATAAACGGCTTTCTCAAGGCTCATGGCTTTCGCTCAAACTATGATATGCCCAAAGTATCTCCATCAATGCCGGTACCTTTGCCGGACTTTGATTCGACCCACGATCAAGAGACCGCTATCGAGACAAAAATTCATTCAACACAGGGTGGGAATGCGGGCTCTGAGTCTCGGGCGATTTCGAGGCCATCATCAGCGACGACAGAAATGTATTCAGGAATGGCCGGTCGGGACCAAACTATATTGACTGGTCTTTCGTTAGGCCAGTTGCACAATCTAAACGAGTTTAGTCATTTGAGTCGAATCAGAAAGGGCGAAGAAGGCAGAAGATCCCAAATCCGTACGGATATTAGCTCTATCCTAAGGGTAGAGGGTTCATCACCAGCCAGTACCAGCTCTGAAGCTCTTCCTCTGGGGCAGTCCTCGTCGGAAGCAACGCCAAGTTCCATAGATTTCTGCTCGTCGATATCTGTTCCAGACCCCGCCGTGTCTCCGGACAATCCTACATTGCCACCGCCCTCGGTTAGAGGCGAGAGTGAAGACTTATTACAGGACGAGACGTTTACATGGAAAAATCCTGGCACCGGAGAAGTGTTTCAAGTAAATTCAAGAACAGGAATGATAATATTTCCAAAACCTTGGAGCTCGAACTTATCGCTGCGTCATCGAGCATCCTCGGAACCCTTTTCTCGTCCAACTCGGTGCAGGTCCATTTCGAGTACAAAGTCCGAACAAGGAAGTCCTGCCTGTTCCGGCCATGGTTCATGGCTTCAAAGCGTTTATAGACGCTGGCAGAATCCTGTATTCCAGCCTCCTGAGCTTGACGTCCCAAAGGTCGCGCACGAGAACAATGACGGTTCACACTTGCCCGCGTATTCATCGCATATCTCAGATGCCTTCACGCCTGCCGATAATATCAAAGTCTCGAAAGCTGCACTCCAAAATGCGCACGTCATCTCTCAAGTAGACGGAAAATTCATTCTTGTCAAACTCAAAGTCAGGAAAGGAGAGTTGAATCCTACAGCCCGAGCGGCATCGGGAGTCAAAGAGGTACTTGTATGCATAGACCAGCACGCAGCCGATGAGCGATGTCGATTAGAAGCGCTTCTCGCAGACCTGTGTGCCTCGCCAGAGCCTTTGGTCAGCGTTCCTCGTTCCAATCTTGGATACAGTCCAGCCGTCAATGTCATATTACTCAAGGAACCCTTGATCTTTTCAGTCTCAGCAAATGAAGAGCCTCTCTTCCGGACAGCTGCCAAATATTTAGCCCGCTGGGGTATCCTCTACGACCTTTATTCCTCCAACAAATCGAGATCTCGTAACCCAGCTAAGCGCCAATGCTTGGTCTCCGTGACAGCATTACCCCCAATCATTGCCGAGAGATGCAGACTCGAACCGCATCTTTTACTTGACATTTTGCGTGGAGAAGTCTGGAAAAGAGCTACTGCTCGCCAATCTGAGACGCAAGCTCCTACGCAGCAGGATGCTCGCGACTCGAATGGCACATGGCCTGATGCTACAGCAATGACAACACCCCTAGAAGATGGAGATAAATCCAAGGATGATTGCAAGTGGCTGTCGCAGATTGGATCCTGTCCCCAGGGCATCCTCGACCTGGTAACGTCCCGCGCATGCAGAAGCGCAATCATGTTCAATGACAAATTATCTCACAAGCAATGCGGACTCCTTGTGTCTCGACTCGCGACATGTGCATTTCCGTTTCAATGCGCGCATGGACGACCCTCTATGATTCCCCTGGTGGGAATCACTTCACCTGCCGAGTCTGAGTGTCTGGAATCCTCTAGTGGAGATATTAATGCAGAAGGGGCGTGGAAGTCGGGCTCAGAGCTGGGTTTTGGTTTCTCTGGCCTTGTCATGTCCATGGATGATACATTGATGGAAAAACAACACGGAGTGTCACCACGAAAAAGTACGATGAGTGCGTTTCAGGACTGGATGTTGATGTAGCATTCTTTTCATCACGTTTTGAACCTCATCAAGATACAAAGATTTCATTTTCTTTTTTTTGGTTCGATAGTCTTTTCACAGTATCTTTGATAAAATCTCACTTTTTGATTTCCTCTTGAAAAATAGATGAGAATGATAGATGACAAGTGATACATTGTTGTAGAAGAGTAGATGCAAACATGATGGCGTTTCTCATCAATGGCATCACTGCGTCGGTGCGTCGGTGCGACATGGAAGAGAGAGATCAGATGTAGATTGCCATGAGAAGAAAGAGAGCAAAGAGGTAGCAAAATAGAAGGGAAAAAAAAAAAAAAAAAAACAATGAAGAATAGAAAAGAAAGGAAAAAAAGGGACAATAATATTAACGCCGCCGCTCGCCGATCTGATCCGATCCGATTGGATCCGGTAAGTGATGATCCGTTGAAATGCTTCTCAGTGAAGTCAAACCAGTACCAGCAGTGCAGTGCCCGGTGGGTATACCCTGAATTTTTGCCCATTCGAAACAAGGAACAGAAGAAAAAAATAAAGTAAGGAGTCTGGTAATCTAAAAAAAGAAAAAAGAAAAAAAGTTGTAGATCAAATAGATGGTAGAAGATGAGCAAAGATACACAAAGAGGTAAAATGTGAAGAGGGGTTAGATTGAATTGATAGATGGTGAGCCGATAGATGGTGAGAAGATTTTCGAGCATGGTGGCTAATGAATGAACGGGAGAAGAATGACCAGATATTCAGTTAAACGGCGAATTTGTCCTTGAAGCCAAGACCTCGCCAGAATGGAGCAGTTTCCTTGTGGCCGGTCAGCGCAGCTAGTGGGGCCGGAGGCGGGTTATTCTTTTGGGTGTTGGGGAGGTCGCGAGGTTCGAGGAGTAGAGATCGACGATAGTAGCTCTGGACGTTTGCTCCGTCAGAGGCGCGGACTCGCTGAATCTCGCCTTCGATCCAGTCCTGCAGTTCCGGAACAGGCATGAGGTTGTACGGCGCCTGGAACCGCTGGAGATCGCCAATGATGCGGGCTGTGCGGAGGTGCTTGTCGAAATTGATGACGGTGGCGCCCTCTGATCCGGAATCACCGGGGAGTTGGCGGGTGGTTTGGTTGCCAACGTCGTTGAAGGTCAGATCCGTCAAGTATGTGCCGACAAAGGGGATGCATGGTGGGATGTGGTTGCTCAGTCTCTGCCGGAGGACGGCGTAGTTTTTGGAAACGTCGACTACCTTTTTCAACTCGTCCAGAGCGGCCTTTTTCTTCTGAGAGACCAGTTCCCAGGTACGTTTGAGGCGGAGGATAGTGGACGAGTTGAGAGAACAGATGATTGCCATCAAGGAATCGTAGTTCTGGAGGTTGAGGCACTCTTTTGCAATCTTGATCCATTGCTTGACGACAGCAGCTCGCTTCTTGGGTTCGCCCAATTGGAGAATGGTGTCGGCGACAAGGTTGGCTAAATCAGTTGAGAGGGTCGACATTGCTCGGACATTGACCGCCATTGACCCACGGCGCTTTGTCCATTCGGTTCCAAGAAGCTCGGCTGGCTGAATGGCGCAGAAGACTTTGGATTCCTTGAGCGTAAGCTGTCGAGCAACCTCCAGGCAATCAAAGTCAATAATGCTTGCAGTTCCGGTACCGGCTTTCCAGTTTCGAAGGACCGACAATTGACTCTTTGATACCGCAGGGGGTGGCGCCGGCACGGTTTCACTTGAAGAAGATGGGCGGCTCGACTGTGTAGACTTTTCGGCCGTAAACTCCATACTTCCATTCAAGGCAGCATCTGATTCCATGGAGACTTTATTCGCCAGCTCACCAAGTCGCTTTCCCGCCGAAGGAATACTAGTTTCCAACTTTTCGGATGCAAAACGCAAGATCAAATCGAGGGCTTCGCTATCGCAATCATGGCGCCATTGGTTTTCAAGCCAGTATTTAAATACTTGATAGATTCGAAACCGCACGGGTTCTGCAGCTTGAGGACTTTCAGAAATGTAGTCATATCTGTCAATCAAGGCTTTGGCAAACAGAGTAGGTGTGGTGAAAAGACGGAAGGTAAGGACAAACGTAGAGATAAAGGTAAAGTCAGGTGTGGACTCGTGGGTCGTTAATCTTTCAATGAGTGCAGGCAACGAGCCCCCTGTAACATGGCCATCCTTGCTATAAGTGAGCTCGTGCGCATATGTCTTCTCCAAGACTTTGGCCTCGGCGTCTTCACATTCCTCGGCCAAGGTGGTTTGGCTATCGGACAGGTCGCTAGTGAAGCTTGTGCAAGGAATGATTACGTGCTGTTCTGATCCGCGTTCAGGTGTTGTGACTCTAGTGCTAGTCTGTGATAGCGCTGTATCTCCTTCAGTCTTGCTCTCGCTTTCCTTTGCACAGATGCTTTGGTCAGAGATACTTGCATCGGCACAAGTTTCTAATTTCGATTTCTCTGTGGATTCGCCTCCATTGACTTTGGACCCTGCACAATTTCCATGCACAAGTGTTGACGGATGTGGCCTATCAAAAGAAGGAAGAGGGAATGACTCAACCAGAGAACTCGCAGATGCTTCAGTCACGGTAGCACCTGGAGATCGATCATTGGCAACAGGTTTCCGGATAAGTGCTTTCTCTTGTCGGGCAAAATAATAATCCCTGACAGGATCTGGATGTCGAGGAGTTGGAGTCGCATCTGCATCCCGCACTGCATCCAACAAGTCTCTGTTGGCTTGCACAGGTGTTGTCTGACCAAACACCTGCACTGATCCGATTGGAGAGTCAGACTTTTCAGAACCAGATAGAGATACATCAAGTGTAGAGTTCGACTCAAACTCAAAGTCTCCAATTCTCTCAATAACGAACCGCGCCTTTCCCACACAATCGCCTGCACTCTTGACGCACATGGTCGCCGCCGTAACCAGCTGTTCGCCATCGCCAACTATCAAAACACCCTCGTGGGAATCGGGATCTGTAGGCCGAAAAATATGCTTTGCTGCTTCAATCAGATCATACATTCGCGCAAACATGGTGTCTCTAGCGAGTTTCAAGGCAACCGAGCGCCGCAGATCACGGTCCCATACAGCGTCCACCACCGTCAACAGTGTCTGGCACGAATCCGCAGCTTGAATGGTGGTCGAGAGAAGTTCAGAAGGAGATCGAGACTGAAGGTGTAGTCCAATGAACCAACCCAAGTATCCGAGAAATGCGTCATGAGCGGAACTGAGCCGAGTGCAGGCAAGGTCGCGATTTGAACCACCAGAGTCTTTGTGTCGGTATGACAGACGATGCGAGACTGCCGGCCGTTTGCTTGAAGACTTTCCAGGATGAGAGGACTGGGGAAATAGTCTGGGCGCTGCTTTGGGGGTCTGAGCGCTGGAGCCCTTGCTTCGCTTTATTTTGGGCCGACTATCTGGCACAAGCCTAGCCGACGAGTTGCAGCGAGAGATGTCGCTACCCATGGCAGCTCTCACATAGCTGTGGGAACTAACAAGCTGAGGTCCGCTGGCAATGCCGTACTCGATTTGATCTTGCGGCGGCGTCGGTGGGTTGTCATTTTCCCAATTCACAAGCTCCTCATAAACTCCATCCTCCATGCCGGTCTCTTCGTACCACATATCGAGAAACTTAATGGACCGTGTCACAACTTTGAAAGCTTTCAAGACCATTTCGTCCAGTGTAGCGCCAACATTCTCGGCGGGCGCGGCATCTGTGATAGACTCCTCGACTTTCTTCGCGCATTTTACGAGAGAAGATAAGTGCGCTAAGAGCGCCTTTCGATTTCGGCGGAGACATTCATGCTGAACTACCAAGGGCGAATCTCTGTTGAGGCAACTCGTCGTTTCCTAAATAATAGGTAAGCTCGTCGTTAAAAGTCGAAGGGAGAGTGAGGTGGCGTACCAGTAAGTACCGGACCCCCGCAATGATCCCTCGCATGGACGTATGATCACTGAAATTCCGCAGACTCGCAACATGACCATCGCGAATAAAGTCCCAGAAGCGCATTAACGCATGCAACAGATTCCGGATGGGTTCATGTTCGTATGTCTCGCAGTAGTTGGTGGGTAGCCAACCTCGGGCTCCAGAAGTCAATAACGTGCCATCGGCCCAACCATTTACATGAACAGAGTGTACTAAAATAACGTCTCCAATATTCAATGGTAAGGTAATGGTCGAAGATTCGGCGGGCGATGTTGGATAATAGGAGTGGAAAGCTCGAAGATAGTTAGGAAACCGTCCTTCGGATGTCGTAGAGTCTTGGGAAGTCTGCGGTGTTAGAGGCGGTGTCATTTGTTGGTGAGTTTGAGGAAGAGCTGCTTGTGGGTTCACTCGAAGGGCTGTCTTTGCTCGATCGAAATGCTCGCCGGCCTTTCTCATTCCCCTTTGCCCTTGCCAATCGGCGCTTCTTTTCATGCGTATCGTTTGTTGATTCATCTTGTGTAAAGGTAGATGTGATGGTTCGGATACCTCGAGGTCGGTCAGCTGCGACAAGCAAGATCTCCACTGTATGTGCCCTCAGGAGGATCAGGCTATTCGTTTCTAATCGTCTTTAATGGATTGCCAATTCAAAAGTTCGTCGCTTGCCCTTGAATCTAAAGGTCTCGAATGGATTGAGTGTCGAAATCAACGCGTATGCTCTTGAGCTGGCAGGCTGAAGCTCACTTCCTACTGGATCGTCACGGGAATTGAACCCTCCTCTTCAAGATCGTAATCACCATATAAGGTCGCTGAAGCTGGCGTTGGTAAAAGATTCGTGAATTGGCGCACGTCGACTGTCCAAATGTCGATATCTGAAGAGAGTAGATTCAGGGTTAGTGCCACTTTGCAGGCCAGTGTATTGTTGTTTGTTGGAAGGGCGGAGAATGAAGCGCGTCAAGGGTGAGCGCCGCATGGAATGTCACCACCCACGCAATGATTGGAGCCGAGGGACATACCTACCAGGATATAAATACTCTTATTGCGCCCTGTTCCCAGCAAAGTGCAAGAAAGATTGGTTTAAAGGGTCTGCCACTCGATACTTCGTCCTCACAGTATCCTCTGCTGTTATGACCTCTCGCAGCAAACTCGCCAGGAGCTTGTAAAGGTCGGCCCAGGAATTATCTTTTCAGGACGTTGTGGCTTTCGAAGGAGGGTTGCAGAATGAACGGGCCCTTCCAGCTCTCAAATAACGAGATTCGTAAAAGGATTAAGCCCTACCAGCTGCTTAAAGCCGTTGTGCGGGGTAAAATCTGGGACGAAAAGTCTCACGTTGCCGGTCACGACGTTGAGCTATCGTCTTATCACTGTAGCTCCGCAACAAGACAATGGCCACTCTGGTCGTATCAATTCTCCGAGTGACGTGTCTTTCCACGATTCTTGTGATCCGAAAGGGTTGCTCCTCTCAGGCTAGGTTTTTGGATGTAAGGGCAATGAGGCTCAGACCAGATCGTTCAAGGTAGGTAGGTAATGGCTCTGTAGTTGTGGCGAACCGAGATGCTCACGCAAGGGCGTTTTCTCGTCACTTTGCTTACATGCAAAGACAACCGGTGCGGCGCCGCTCAGTGCAAGGTCGCGAGGGAGAGTCCCTGTGATCCAATGCGGTGCATGATGGAAGGAAAGCCGACAGACAAATACATGTTGGATGCGAGGTCAACACCTTGTCAAATAACGGTGCAGCGGGAAACAGTCGAGGTGCAGGAGATCGGGCACAACAGCAGATAATACAACGGCACGATGTCGACCCAGAGCCGTTCTGGGACCCTGGATGCAGCTTCATTTTAGGGCGCAGAACGTTTGTGGGCTAACGGCGTGGACGGCACAGGCGATGCAAATACGGGAAGATCATGTCTCCATCGAAGATGACCGGGGGGGGGTGGGTGGAGAGTTTGTGATAATAGGGTGTGGTGTTGGAGGAGCCAAAGGGATGGGGGTTGGGCTGTGGTTAGAGTGGAAGCATGGGATCATCAGCATCAGCATCATCGTCGTCGTCGTCGTCGTCCTTCTTTCTTTCTTTACACCAACTGTCGCTGGTGACCCGGCTTCAGGGGACGTTTAGTTAGCGTCGTTACTAAAGAAGGGACTTGAGACTCTTTAGGTAAAAGTACCACAGTAGAGGGTACCGACGGCGTACCTCTCCACTAAACTTACCGGCAATCATGCTTTTCCCCCCTCCCCAAGGCAGACGTCTCCTGAAAAGGTTCCCTGGGGCTGCCCTAGTTTCCTGCATCGATAACCGTCGCGTCTAGAGCCTTTTAGTGATTATTGCTCGTGCACAAAGCTAGGCAGCCTCCCTGGACACCCGCCTCTGCTCAGGGAGAAAAAGGAGATGAAAGAAAAAAAAGGGACTTGGAGAGAGCATTGGAACCAACTCCGTCTTTCGGTCCCATCCAGCAAGTGTTCCTCTGCGGAGCGTTTAGATCTCCGACGAACGGACAAGTGTCGCTCTTCAAGCATGAAGCTAGGAGTTGAAAATTACAATTGGAGCAATCACTCCACTTCTCTCTTGCCTCTCTATGGGAGCCTCAGGCTATTGTAGTTTCACACCCGGTCCCCGGAAGCTGGGCCATTAATCTTCCTCCAGTCCAGACCTGGCGTTCAAACGGATTGCTCGAGTCTTCAACGGGAAAGTTAGTCGCTTGGCGGCTCTTGGTGGCGTTAACATGGCTCGAAGCCCATCCTGCCGTCGCCGACACCCGATAGAGTACCAGTAATGAGCCGAAAAACCACCGCATGTTTCGGTCCGTATAATGGTCAAGGCGTTGATGTCGATTAGGAAAGCTCATGCGTTCGGAGACCCAGATCGCCACGGAGCATGGGGACTCCTTGGAAGCCATGAATCAAATTGGACGATCGAGGTCGATCAGTAATTTACCAGAATCACGATCCTGGTTGAACAAAGAAAACTTCAGTTGGCCCATTCCATCATCCCAACAACCAGATACCTTTCTGTTTCGCACCTTCCGCTTCTAATTACTGTGCCTCCCCCTCTCGTTCTTTGCCTCAGCAACGTAAATTTTGGATTCGAGACCTGGACTGGGTGTGATGTTCACATCGTCTCAACCTAGAAGGTACTCTGTAATATTGTCAAATGTTGAGACCCAAACCCATAACCCTGGTTTGACCTGTCAAAAACATGGGCTCAAGAATACTCTGAGGTTGTGCTGTAAGGTACTGTAATAGATCCCGTGCCGTCATTGCATTGATCCCTGCCAGCCCGCGCCATTGAGATTGGTTTCTGCTTCTTTCGTCGAAACCAGAAATTTGTGCATTTCCCAGCCATTTTTGACTCGCTTATATGCCCTCAATATTAAAGAAACGGCTCCCAACCGCTCGTCACGTTATTCAATTCAATGCCTCGGAATTATTTCCCTCGAGGGACCGGGTCAAAGCAAACACCAGCCTGGCAGATATCGCCACATATTTCACTCTTCCGATCGTGCAAAAAGCATGTCTGGGGTAGAAGTCAACCCTGCCTGACGGTCATTTCAGTCAGTTCTTGCGAGCAAGAAGAATTTCCTCTGAAGCTAGACACCAGATAAAGCTGTATAGCGGTACCGCATAAAACAACCTTGGTAATAAGAGCGGACCCTGGGGCGTCCACACCGTCGTTAGTGGAGTGATGGTCTGGAGTCGGCTGTGATAGCATGGCCGATTCTGCATGAAGCGAAATCGGACAAGAACCACCTTTCCATTGAGAGGTCAACACGCTCCGCTTATTGTTATTATAATCTGTGGATGCCCCAGATATAGGCAGGGAAGAGTGCAGTATTTGCTTCCGGTGGTTCGTCATGCAGAGCAAACTAATGAGCATTGCGACCCAGGCCGAAATTGCTGCTCAAGCACCATCCTGGTCTCTATCCAGCTGGCATTGTCCGACTCCTAAATTTGGGCATCGAGCACAGAGCTCCTCCCTGCAATGCCAAATGACGGCAAGCCATCATCTGCTGTGTTGAAAAAAAAAAAAATATTTATTCTGCCAGGAATTTTTCCCATCAAAATTCTTTTGGCTCAGAGATGTATCAGGCCACGCTTTAAGGACTTGCGGGAAAGGCATACTCTTTCTCGGCGAATAGTATCCTGACCTATCCGTCCGCTATCAGTGTCGATGTGATTCACGCGCAGCAGTTCCAGGTCACTGGATCAGGTTCGGTGACGATCGTCCTGATCGGGTAATTGAAGCCGGGCAGTAGAAAAAGGTCTCCGTGTAAAAACAAAGGGCGATATATGAACCGCTCTCTAGCGTTAATACCCAATGAAATGTACCGTCGTAATTATTGATCATGAGGGGGAGCCCTTTCGCCATACTGCCTTTCTCCACAAAGCCCACCTATGCCATAAGTTTAGTTTAACTCGTTGATCAAAGGTGCCTATCATACCCATACTCGGGGCCGACGTGGGTTTCCCAATACAAAGACCACGTCTCGTACTATCATAAAGCGGGATCCGGCATGCAGCATCATACGCATTGCATTGCATTGCATTGCAGATCTGAATGAGAGCCCGGCGCTTCCCATCTGCACGAGCTTGAATCTTCAGTCCAAGAAGAGACCCAGAGATGTGGACGCACCTAATTGGCCTTAAAGCTATACTACTTGCCAGATCTGCCCCAAATCCTATAAGCTATAAAGTCCAGCTGCGGCCGATTGATTTGACAATTGGGACATAAATGCATCGCCTGCACGTGCTTTTGCAAGGCAACGTGGGAGGATACCATCGAATTGTATTCGCAGCCAGGGTCGGCCACAAATTATTGTCACACCCCAACTCGTATCCGAGCATGCGACAAGACAGATTTTGCTGCCATTAGATTTTGGATCCGGCAAAAGGGGCAAGCAGCGCAAACCTTAACGACGAGACCTTTCAGCAGCCCGCATCATCCATCGCTCGGTCAATGTTAGTGCCAAAGTGGTTCCTTGGTCCATTGCGGGAACACTTCCTTTAGTTTCGGCTCCGAGTTCAGTTGGTTGTTTGTTGCCAGAGCAAAGTTTAGAGCGGTGCGTGTACCGACTCGACGACATGTCGATCTCGTTCTCGGCACAACTTGCGGGCTGGAGGGCCGGAGGTTGGAAATCGTGGGTCCGCCTATGGAGCCTAGAGAAAATCATAATACGTCGCACCATGATCATTGCCGGTACTCGTAATCTCAGCGTCAATCGAGAGAGCTCGGACAGTTTTGGGCGGCATTATATTGCGGTTGTTCATCGCAGATGCAAAATCCAGACCTAGTTGGTTGGTTGTTCCTTGATTTCGGCGTTAGAGCCGCGCCCGTTGCTCGCCGGCCTCAACGCCAACGTGCGCCGAGGGCATCGCAGTGGGGCGTCGGTAACTGAGTGCTGAATCCAAAGGGCTACAATGCCGTCAGTGCGAGCTTCGTTATTGACCCTTTTTTCCTTGCTATGACGGCTCGGCCACTGATGGTTCCAATGTAATGTACTATAACTCGACATTGATAGTGTTCAAGCAATCGTGATTGGGGTTCCAGTCACTGTCTTTCTCGCCCCAATTGCGATATTCGAATTTGACGCGTATCTTCATTTGACTGAGAAAAGGACTATAATTCTTAGCAGGAGTCGAAGCATAGCTAACAGCAGTAGCTCAGGTGGGATATTCCCGCTGATAACAAGAGGAGAAAACCTTGTGCTCCTCGCGTTTCTCAGATATTCCGCGAAAATTTTGGATGGGCCACCAAAAGCCTCCTCGATGAATCATGCTTTGAGAAACAGCGCAAATTTACCATAGACACGCTACTCGCACCTCTGTCAAGCCATGTAAAAAGCAGAGAGTTTTTCCCAGACGAAGGGCACAATTAGCTTCAAAAATTTTTGGACCCTTGGTGGCGCCGCTCGGCTTCGGGATATTATTACGACGGCGCTGCCCTAATCCGATCCGTGTTGCCATCAAAGGAGACAATTATTCCGAAGCCTAAGAGTCTATGACCCTACTCAAAGAGCATTTTGCTCCACTGCATTAATTCGCATCTATTCTCGGAGCCGTTCCGTACGGAGTATTATTGGTCTCTAAAACAACCCTCCAGTCATGAAGGTCTTCACATCCGTATAGCCCATTAAAAGCGTCCGTCTGAAGTATATAATTTTTCCGCGTCCTGATATTCCAAGCGTTTTGTTCTCGCTGACATTGCCGCTCACCTAGACGATGGCTTGCTACTTCAAGTCGTCGAATTGGTGCCCCCTTTTTCCCGTGCGTTGTGCCCTGGGCCCTTCAGCTGATGACGAGCCGCAAAAAGCTATCCAAGTTAGCTCAGCAATTTAGTTTCTTCAATGCGCACCTCAGTACCCGACAATCTGGATGTAATTATTTATACGTACAGTAGTGGTAGAGGACCATTATGGGTTGTGATTATTGCACCCGACGCAGTAGTACGGAGCAGCTCCGTCGTTTGTACTACCGTATGGATTTATGGGCCTCTTTGGCTGAACCTTGACCCACAACAACCACTTAACCCACTTGACCCGCTGGAGCGGATCGTGCCGCGGAGTGGGACCTTTTTAATTTCCAGCACAGTCGTTAGCAGTAGCACCTAGCTGGTTGGCATCATTATGACTTATCATCAAGTGGCATCTATTTCTAAACCTAAAGGATCATACGTATATTGTAGTTTGCATTCATCGTTAAGCTTGCTGAAATTTGTCTATTTTGGTATTTCAGTCGTTTAACTTGGTTGTAATTGAATCATTTTACATGAGATAACCCTAACCCATAATTCGGAAATTTCCCGGGGGAGAAGAATTGTACAACAAAAAAAAACAGAAAAGAGAGGTAAGATAAGAGGAAAAGTAATGGCGTAGGGTAGTTCAACAAAAACAAAAAGAAAGTCCATACTCTAGTGAAATATTGTATAGGAAGATTTTTGTTTTTGTTAAAAAAAAATCGTAAAAAGATGGAATAAAATAAAAACCTCACATATGAAAATATCATCATAGGGGAAAAAAAAAAATCCTTGACATCAAATGTGCTATGCATTCGTAGCCTCTTCGATAAAATCTATATTTATGTCACATAAGCCCAATGACTTTCGAATATTTGGGGAGGATAATATTCTACATTGTGTGATCTTTGATCATCGATCGATTCCGAAGTGTCTGAAAATGCTTGAGGCACAACAACTGAGAACCTACGAAAGGTCTAGGATAGATCCATTCCGGTATTATCAACACCCATCAGATCCATGCCGCCAAAACCCATCACCACCGACATCGAGCATATCCATAGAGGCACCTGCTCCAGTGAGATCCATGGTATCTGGGCCCGCTCCACTAGCAACACCAGAGACATCGATAGAGCCCATCAGACCAGGTGGAACAGGAATATTTGTGGCCGTTGTACCCTGTCCTGCAGCAGTCATGCCCGAGGGCGCCGCTGTTTGTGCTTCGACGCGGCGGTGTAATCGGACGACTAGCTCGGCGCGAAGAGGGTCTGCCGCAAACGCAGCCTCGGCATCCTCAACTTCAAGCTTGAGGGCATCCCGAAGGGTGAGACGACCCTTGCTTTCGGGAGATAAGGATGTCTTCAGCTCGGCACCATCAGTCGCAGAAGGTGCAGAGACCAGACTGGTTGCAACGTCCATTGCCAGATCTCCACTGCCGTTTTCACTTTGTAGTCGCAGCTCATCAATGATCGCCCGAACGGGAGCCTTTGCACCGAACAATTTGACTGCCACGAGAAGTTGGCGATGAGTGTAGCTTGGAGGGGTCATGTTGATCTCAGCAGTGGAGGACCACAACACCAGCGACTGAAAGGTGTTGCGAATGCTTGCAAGAAGCCCACCGCTCTGAGGTCCCATCCATTGCTCGTACTCGGTATGGTAACTGTCGACTGTGCGCTTGAAAGAGAGGTGCGGTTTCAATAGATCTAGAAGTGGGTCAATGTCTTGCCTGGGCGAGCCAAGTCGGCGGAACTCTCGAAGTGAATGTTCTAGTGGTTTTGCCACAATGGACAAAATAGTGTTGTGCATCGCCCGTGCGTCGCCAGATATGGAGCTAGGGCGAAGCAATGTATGCAGCATCTGCATCAGGATATTGATATCGTCTCCAGATTCCCAGAGACGGTCCGCCAGCCAAGTAATAGCGCCTACGAGGGAAGGAAGTAAGAAGGTCTCCAATAAATCTAAAGAAAAAAAGTATTAGTAAATGCATGCCTTTGAAGCTTTTGTTGGAAATGACACACATTCCAGACCGCCTTTAACGGTCTCTATGTCCAGAACTTCAAGCTTGCAGGCTGCTAAGCTTTGCTGGAAAAGAGTAGGTACAAGGAAATAAAATTCCTGCGGCCGGCAAGCAGACATGAGTTCATCACTGATACCCTCGGCATCAAATAGCCCACGAATCCAGCCGCCAAGGTAGTTCTTTTGCTCTTCTGTCAAGTCCTCCATTCGTTGGCCCAGTGATCGTTTGTTGAGAAGGCGAGCGATAAAGGAATCAGGGTTGGTGGCTCCAACCTCCGCGGCAGTAAGGTCATATCGATGAACAAAGGCCAGCACAAGGAGAAGGACACATCCAAATTCATCGTAGACTGGTTGATACTCGCCTGCAATAAGGTCAATGCTCCATCAATCCAAATATATCTTGAAAGGAAGAAAGACAAAGGTAGAGGACGAACCTTGGTCCTCTTCAAATCTCCATTCGTCGAGAAGCTGGCACACTGGCTGAAGGAGATGAGATGGATTATTGAAAAGTAGCAATACATCTAGAGACAATGGCCTTTTCGATAACGAGCTGCAAATTGATTTGAGCGACATGGTCTCCTTGGAAGCACATAGATTATGGATGATCTGAATAAAATCATTAGTATCTTGAATTTGAAAGATATATTGAGGCCCGCTTACATCTGTTATAGCACTGACAATCGCTCCGGCGTTCCCATCCATTCCTTCAATCTCGCCAAGCAATTCTTCGATCTTTTCTGAGTTTGTAGAACATTGTTGTACAAGGTCTTCTTTAACATATCTTCCTCCAGAGGGTAAAGTTTGCATGGGGATTTCTCCCAGAAGACTTTCGATGCTCTCCTCTGGAATTAGTTGATGCAATGCGCAAGCAAACAGAAACTCCTGCCGAACATCCGAGAGCATACCGCTCCCGCTAAGAGGATCAAACATTTGGGAAAATGACGGAAAAGCATTGGGGTCGACGTGATTTAAAGCTTGGGTGATGCAAAACTCTGCGGTAAGGGGAGGAAACATTGACCCGGCCAGTATTGCGACCAGGACGGGTATCTTGTTTACTAGAAATGATCGGAAAAGAAACATGGTCTGGCTAGTCTCATTGCGATACATGGCATTGGACAAGACGTCAAAGGAAGCGGTGATCAACTCGATCGTAAGGCTGGAAACATCCGCCTTAAGTCAATATCAGCAACCAAAGCAGTATTTGGTATAGATTCAGACCATACCTTGTAACGGGCGTGCAAATAATTAAGAAACGCAGTATCATCTACCAAAGGTCGTCCTACAAGCTACGTCCATCAGTAAAGATTATAAAAAGGGAGCTGTCACGGCCATACCACAGCATTGAGGTAAATATAGAGTCCTGCTCTCGAGTTGACGACCGGGCCGTCAATCACATCGGCCATGCTCTGAAGTTGCAAGCTGCCGCCAAGACCACTCATGACGCCGCCATCAAGTGATTTGAACGCGTTATCGGACACACTGATCAATTTATGAAATGCGTCGAGTCGATTTGCAATCTGAAGAGCTGTCTGGGAAAGAAACGGCACAAACATGGATAGCGAATGGATGAAAGCCTTCTTCAAGTCTGCCTTTCAGTGAGCGAGGGATCTCTACTAGGATTGTGTAGCTATTTGAATGGTAAAAAGCAGTCATTGAACGGAATAGTCGCGAGGCATAGCTACGAGATGCACAGCTTATGAGGCTCAATCCATAACTTTTGTGCTTGGGCGCAGAGGTATCTTTGCAACTTACCTTTGGGACACGAGTCATTGATAGTCTCTATGAACGGCAGATTCTCAGTGAGAGCTAGGACAAGAGTCCCAAGCGCTCCTCTGAGAGCAACAGTTTCTGGATCGACCTGCCTTGCAGTGCCATCCATATCCTGCATCATCTCGTCCCGGGTCCCTGAGGAGACCATTGCGGACATCCATTGTGCCAGTATCTTGAGGGTTCCCAAAGCCTCTGATTTGCTCTTCGGACTCTGCTGTATGCTGATAGCTCTCGCTATCCTGTACATTAACGTCTCCTCCACCTCGGCGGAATTGTACCACTTCTCTGCCGGCTCCCCAACATTTCGAGAGTCTTCTATCGCTTCGTGTGCATGATGGAAACGGGAAAACTTGAGCAAGGCCCTCAGAGCATCAGCCGTATTGATCCTATCTCGGTCTAGGAGCTGTTCCACGTAAGGTAATAGCAGCGGATCAGCCCGTAGCGAAGCCGGAGAGCGCGGCTTTAGAAAAATGTCAGCAACTTTGGACCCCGACAATGGCGTCCTATGATGCAGAGCCGTCGAGAGCGTCGCAAACTTATCGGGCCGGATTCGTGCGTCCAGGCTTCGGTCCAAAAACCTTGTCCATTCAGTGTCCGACGACATTGCACATGACGAGCTCCTAGCTAAGGCTTTCTTTCGAGAGCTTGAATTGGCAGCTCTCTTTCGAGCAGCTCACGAGCAACCAATCGAGGCGCCAACACAAGGCCACGGAGAAAGACGAGAGCGCCTTTGCTCAAAACGACGTCGTGTATGAAGCAAAGATGGCCTGATCTTTGCTTACTCGCAACTCGCGTGGAATCCTAGAAATGTGAGATGGGCGTCTGGGATGGTCGAGCGGGAGGCGGGTGCTTGGACCGGGCGAGACCGCGCTTGACTGAATTGGGCGGAAACGCTTGGATTCTCGAGTGGCCCTCAACAGTAAGCCACACATGGCAATGTCTTGGATCTGGGGTCAATGCCGACCTTACAGCACAGCAACTATTGAGCCAGGTGTGTAATGCTGGCTTCCTGTGCCCCTCACTAAGTTACGCCCATTCTCTCTATACGCTGCCTGGAACAAACAAAAGCCCCTCCAGAATTAAACCCCGGCTGTTGTATCTTAAGGAACGGGTAACCCCCTTCATAATGTTCAAGGCTTACGTGCCCTTTTTGCACACTGCATAAGGCTCGTCTACGATTGCCGGATCAGCATGCAGCATCTAAACGAGAGGATCCAGATGAGTCTAAATTCGTTTAACAAATAACGGCCAGGTTTCAGAATGTAAAAAAGAAATAATGGGAAACAGAAAAAAATTTCAAAGGCTGTATTGTGATGCCATACTCCATCCGCCCGACCTGCCCTTTCTGACTTGAGGCTGTAAAATTTCGCCAAATTGCAGAACGGTGCACATACACATGGGATCACTCGCATGAAGCCATCCCACTGGCACGCCAACTCCTGCATCGCGGCTCCCGCGAGAGGAACAAGGAAGCGAAGAAGAAAAGAGGAGGGTAAAAGGAAAATTAATTAAAGGAGAGGCAGAGGTGTTTCGGTGCGGTCTGGGTTTCAGTCAGGCACATCAAGTGATACGCCCCATGCGCCGAACTCCGTCCTTGCAATGGATGCCCCCAGCAGAATGATGAGAACCCTGCGCCCATAGTAAACGCCTCTGCTTTCTTAACGTATTATTGCTGACTGTTTTGTGTTGTCGTCGGATGACGCCTGCGCCATTCGCCGGTGATACCCTAGTTTGGATTGGAGCTCGCCTCGGCTATCACTTCGGGCGCTCTCGATCCGACCATCCAATCCTCCATGGCGAGCCATTCGCTCCAAGTCTTCTCGGCCGCTTCGATTTCGGGGTCCAGCGCTCCCTGCAGTGGACGAAGGAAAGGCACGCTCTCGTGAGGGCTGATGTCGTAGTCCCTCTTCACCGACGCCCACCCACCGCTTTTAGCTGCAAAGAGATAGTTGCGGCGTTCTTGCTCATGCATCGGTCCCACTCCCTTGGCCCAGTCGTCGCCAAAGAAGCCATGGAGAACACCAGGGTAGTCGAATCCGGTGGCGACCAAGCGTCGAATGTAGGGAATTAAGGAGACCCAATGCGCCGGTTGGGCCCGCGCTCCTGGAAACGCGGATCCGGCCCGATTTTGCGGAGTCCAACTAAAAGAAACGCCGGCATGGGAAGATGTAGTTGACGAATAATTGGTGACAGGGACCTCTCGCTGGAATGGTAGGCTGATATTTAGGAAGGCGGCAACCGCCTGGACTGGCCCACTGTGTTGAGCATGGTCGAGAAAATAACGCTGGCAGCTTTGGTAACTTGGATACCATTCGAAGATGTCAATGTGCGGCCCTTCAGCTCTATTCGCACTCCGCGGGTCTGGACTCGTGAAACCGGAGAAAGCAGCGTGTGCAAATGGATTGTGGGCTGCGCCGTCGAGCCCGAGCCCAGTTGGAAATGCCATGACTCCCTAGAAATGATTCAAGTTCATCAGTACGTAGACGGATCAAAAGCGTGCGGCTCAAAGCCTACCAACACTTTTGGTTCTCAACCCCCGCCGAATTGCAGAGTTTTGTAGCGGGCTCGATGGGCGCGCCGAGTGAGGCCAAGATGCCCAGATTTGTCTTGCGGATTCCAAGACTCCGCGGGATCTAGACAAGATAGTGTGACTATGGAAGAGGGATTTGAATTTAAATTTTGTCTTTTTGTCTCCGTTCCTTCTTAGGCACTCCGCTCGTGCACCATGACGGCGCGGATATGAAGCTCTTATAGAAGTCGTTTCGGAGAGGTTCGGTGGAGAGGATGCTAGCTAGTCCCTGGTAGGTGCCAAGGTTCTGCTCTTTCTCAATTTTTTCTCGCGCCCTCTCTCTCTCCGTCACTCCTCTCGCGAATAGTCAGGGACGAGCTGAGACTCGGCCGTAAAGTTTCCTTCCAAGGGTCGGATGTCGGCCGCCGTCGCAATCCATATCCATCATTTAGGCAAGGCTTGACATCGGGGCAACAAGGTTCGTGGGACCATGGCGGGGGGACCGTCGTTGGCGCCATGGCGCAATGGGAATCTCATGTAGTCATTGACTTCCAATAGGAGTGCACATCCGGGATGTCAAGGAGATAGGTGTGTCCGGCGGTCGATGTGCGCTCAATGTGGGTAACCTGATTGGCACTGGCCCATTTCTGATTCTAATTACTTGAGAGATATGGATTTTACTTTGTCGCAAGCGACGCATGGCTCACAGCAGGAGCAACGAGGAGAGGTGAGGGAAGCAAAATAATTGCTCATATGGGTTTGATGAATCTTACGCTATGAGAGTTGGTAACGGACCAATTGATGGGCGTTTTGGGCAACTCTGTAGGAGACTAGATAGAGACTTTACTACATCGTCGACAATTAGAATAGAATTGGGGCTTCAGGGCCCCAAGACCGCTCCGATTCCTCGGTCGGGGCCATGCGATCGTCCCAGCGGACCGACAACCCCGGCTCACTCAAGCATTCCATCCAGGGGGGGGTTCCTCTTTCAGCCAGCCACGGCGTGCATCGCATACGTTCCTGCGGTCGCAGCCAGTCATGAGACATGGAAGCACGTCTGTCGCGCATAGCTGTACAAGGCGTTGTGCTTTTATTTTTTTTTTTATACAACGATCTGAATGATGGTAATGCAAAGGCATCCAGTGCTCGCCTCATCCATTCTACGGGACGGATAAAGTGCGCATGCGGCTGACGGAGAGAATGGTGTGTGGTGGGGGCAGGCCTGCACCTGGGGGGGGGTTTGAACCGGGAAGGGGTTGAGCGACACGACAAAGATTAGCTAGCATACAGTAGTAACAGTCATTATATTACTGGTATTATTGCAGAGAGATATTGACTCGATCCGAGGAGCCAGTCGATCCCTTTTTTTTTCTCTCTCTTCCTTACTACTCTATCACTCTGACAAGCCTTCAGGCTGTAGAGGCCAACAGGCGTGTCGACAAATGACAGTGCCAAGCAAGCGAAGCAAGCGAAGCAAGCGAAGCAAGCGAGGCCAGCATGATTCGTAGTCGGGTAGACCTGGTATGAGTAGCAGGAGTCGTAGTCTAGTAGGAGCATCAATTCCCCCACGGGTCGCCTATTACGATGGTAGTTATTCCTTTAGCACAGAAAACAAGCACCAAGTGCAGGCGAGATCGGGTCGCAGTCGTGGATCTCTTACGTAGCGTTCTTACCTCATATGTCCATCGCTGACCCCAAGTAATAATGCATGATTAGGAGATGCGCACTAACCTACTGACAGCTCTTTTTTCGTTGCCAAATGTGGTTTATCCCACAGGATATACAGTTAGTTGTGCAGCTCTGTTGAAGGCACCAGGCGATCGGCCCCTGAGACGGCACCTCCGTGGCGCTGCTTCCGCACCCGAAGTAGTGGGTCATGATCCTGCCGGTCAACACTGGGTTGCCCACAGCCGTGCACATGGGTAGCACTTCTCCTCTTTCCCCTCCTCCATCTCCATCCACCTCGCACCTCCCAAGGCTCCTTCCACCGACATGGCATCGGCGGCTTTTTGCATCCGCTGGAACGTGATGCCTCCTCCCATGGCGCACGAGCCATGGGAATAATTCCAAATATGCAAAGGACAGGGCGCCATGGGAGCACGAGAAGCAGCCGGCCTACGTCAAGAGACCCGGCGACCTCAGGCTTGGGACGAGGCAGACCCCGTAAGACTCGACCGACAGGAGCCACCTGCCAGCGCCTTTTCCTCCTTCTCCTCTCCCTCGTCCTCCTCCTCCTTGGTGATCCCCAGACTTTTTGCTCAGGCTAAACCCTTCATTAGCAAGAGGTCTAGACGTGGCTATTTTGATTACCCCCCCTTTTACACCCCTTTCATCCCCCCGGGAAGCTTTCTTTGTACGTAGTCAAGACAAGGACCAGCATCCATATTCAACTGCCCCCCCATGTCATTATTGAAGCGGAAGTCGCCAATTTCCTCTTTGATGATGTTGACGATCTCCTCAATTAGGACATGCTATTGCAGAGGATAGCATGGAATAGCGCCGGTTTATTTAGGACCGTACGAACCGTAATAACAAACATTCATGGATGTTCAGGTGAAATATAGTGGTTAGCTCTACTCCGGAGTAGGATTTAATTTACTTCAGCACCATTTTAGACTTTGGCTATAGCTTCAGGGACCGGACGGCTTTGCCAAACCCGTGCCTGACTGTTTTATGCTTACCTTTGCTCGAGATCCTGCTCATTTCATTACTTGACTTCTTTCGGCGACTCCGAATATTACCCGCCTTGGCGAGGCAAGGACTGCGGACAGGCAAAAGATGACTAAAGACGGCGAAATTTTCGGCCCGGCAGACACCGAGCATCGACGTAATTGCTCGTTCCCCATAGCACCATGGATCTCTACGTAATAGTGATCCTAGCTACTCCGTAGGTCAGTTATAGGTTGTAGAACGCTGTCTGAATCGAGAAATTACTCTCAAAAAGAGGTTCTCACCAAGTCAATTCAATAAAATATATCATTTCATTCTATCATTTTAGCTCCACAGAACTGAGCAAAACATTGTCTGCAAAGGACCACTAGTATCACCATGGCCCAGAAAACATTCTCACTTGCAAGTCGTGTCAAGGTGCGGTCTATAGACCCCCGTGCCAATGATCAAGAGTTGACCAGGATTTTCTTTTTAGTTGAACAATGGACTGTCTATGCCACGCATCCACCTTGGTGTGTACATGACAGAAGGGAGTGAGACCAAGGATGCAGTTAGATGGGCCCTCGAGGTGTGTTGAGAATTGTGGTCGAACGGCTTACCTGAGTTTGTGCTGACTTTCTCGTAGGCTGGCTATCGCGGGTACAAGCATAATCTCTCTTCGCAGCGAAACGTGGATGGTGGCTAACAAATGGTGTGCTTGCAGCTTTGATTCGGCTCAGATGTACTACAATGAGGCTGAGGTGGGCAGCGCTATCAATGGTTTTCTGTCCAGTAGGGCGAATACCGAGTCCTTGAAACGGGAGGATATTCATTTTACCACCAAATTGTCATCCAATACGAGTTACGATCAGGCGCGAAAAGCCATCAAGTCGTCTCTCAAAAAGAGCGGATTGGGGTATATTGATCTCTTCCTCCTGCACAGCCCTTACGGCGGCACGCAGAAACGGCTTGATTGTTGGCGCGCTGTTGAGGATGCCATTGAGGATGGAGAAGTCCGCATTGGTGGCGTCAGTAACTTTGGTGTGAGACATGTGCGTAAATCATACCCTATTTATTTTCATTGCTCAAGAATGCTTATCGTTCAATCAGATTCAAGAATTGATCGACTCAAAGCCCAAAATCCTTCCCGCTGTCAATCAGATTGAGATCCACCCCTTCAACACGCGGACGGACATCGCGAGCCTTTGCGCTCAACATGACATTGTGGTTGAGGCGTATGCACCCCTCGCTCGTGCAACCAGAATGAAGCACCCAACCATTGTTTCGGTGTCCAAGAAGTATGGTTGCACACCAGCACAGCTGTTTGTTCGATGGAGCTTGCAGCATGATTATGTGCCACTTCCGAAGAGCTCTACCAAGGAGCGGATCATTGCCAATGCCGACATTGGAGGATTCGAAATTAGCGCAGATGATATGAAGACCCTGGATGGTCTGGACGAATATCTTGTCACCGGTAAGCTTTCCCATCTATTCTCTTGGTCGTGATCTATGTCGCTGACTTTTCTCCTCCTCTTAGACTGGGATCCGACCGACTGCGCGTAAAGCCATAATTCTGCCGTTTCCTAGCTTATGATTACTTTTATGATGATAGATTGATGAATGTATATATCTACAGAAAATTCGAATACAGTATTTGAACAAGATTCACTGAGACATCTACTTAATGGCAAACAAGGTCGAATGAGGATGTTACGTGGGCAGTGTATCTATTCCTTCTCTCACAGTACGGTTCATTGTATACTTACGGTAAGCACATAGCCCGAGTTTGTGAGTCAGTGATCTTCGTCTATAAACGTTGTCTACCATTTCCCCTCGGACCGTTCTAGTACACTTTCCGAAGAAGCATTCATCGACAAGTGAGGAATGACTGTATCCTACGTGGTGATGCGCACATGAGACCGGCTCAGCGGGATTGGTCCCTATTTCCGCAGCTAGTTCCGTCCTCCCCGACGAAAGACCAAAGACCCTCGGTTTCCAAAGATACCAATGGAGATCGGACGAAGAGTACTAAAAGCCATCAACAGTGATAGTCGGAATCCAATTCATTTTGCCCAAAGAGAAAATGACGTTTGATACGTCCTTTTTGAGACGAATCAGAAAGCCGACCTTCACAAATTTCTCCCCAAAAAAGGGAAATAAATGCTGTTGGACGCCTTAGAGTCATCTTTTGAGAAATTGTATGTAGTTTCCTGGAGGAAACGGAAAAATTTGAGGAAGCAAATGTAATGCTAATGGGAGGCCACACCTGGTTGATACAAAAGTATACCTGCACGAAAATATTGAACATTTTGCCAAACTCATCCTGGCCAAGGGAAAAAGGAACTTAAGTCCCTTGGGTGCAGAGGTTTGAAGGACATCTTCAATTACGAAAAGGCCATCAATGAGTATCCTCCGGCTCCGTGAAGTGGGTTTATGTCTTCTGAGGGTCGCTAGTTGAATGTTTCTGGGGCTAGACAAATAAATTCCTGGAGGGCTAGGAACCTGGGTCAATTGGCACCACAATCATGCATGCTAAACAGAAGGCTCCTAGAATTGCGCTATGGGACGTCAATCTTACAGATTGCTCAAGGGGAAAAAAATATGGGGGTCAGGACTTAAATGGCCAATTCAGACGAAAATCACATGCTAGCACCCATGTGAGTGAAATTGCCAATATTGCTTGAAGTTTCTAGTTAAAAGCCTCCGTTGAGCAACAAGCAAAGTGGAGCTGGGAAAGGAAGAATTCGCTTCAGGTATTTGTACGAATGAACACCTTTAAGAAATAAAACACATAAAAAATTTGCTGAAAAATGGATCCTCGCAGTTGTCGCTGGACATGCTCATTTAAGGAGTACATGTTGCTTTGCGTGCCTCCGCGGCCGGCGTGTAGACGACTCACTTGCAAGAGGCAATCGAAACAAGAAATGAAGGAGCTAGCATGATAAGAACATCCGAAGCCGCTCAGGAGCCAGAAATGACTTTTAAGGATTTGACTAAGAGTTATCTGATCTAGCTAGCAATAGAACCTTCACTTCGTGCCAAATGACTCCAGATATCGGAGGTCGAATGAGTCGACACACGCGGCGTACTGAGATGTTTTCTCGAGAAAATTCGGCCGGTTATCGGCGCCCTTTACCCCACGCCCTTCTAGTGTCAAAGATGCATATCTAAACTCGGTTTAGCGAGGGGTACTTTACGAATTTGTTTCACAGATGACTTGTTGATCGATTGTTTCTTATCAACCGCTGCCGGAGATGTGCCAGACGGCACCTCCCCGCCCAAGGGCATAATCCTCCTACTCGGTAGCTAACCCATTCGTCATGCAATACTGATGGGGTCTCGGTCAGGACCCTCTAGGTCCAGGCGCAACCACGCCATGCACATCCGTGATGGTTTCTCCGGTGGAGATGTTTGCTTTGCACACCAATTTCTTTTGCGTATAAATTGCCCCCCTCCCAAAATTTTCTCCACCCAAAAAAAACTGCTTTGCTCCCACTGTGCGGTGACATTATCATAAGCCCATTCCTCTGTGTCTCTTTTTGCGTGAACTAGATTCTACCTTTCAATATGTCCAACCTTCCTTCTGAGCCTGAGTTTGAGCAGGCATACAAGGGTAAGAGACGACCAAAGCCAACAGCATCACCCGCTCCTCCAACGTTTTGTCGCTGACCTATTTGACTTTGTAAAGAACTTGCGTCCACCATCGAGAGCTCCTCTCTCTTCAAGAAGAACCCCGAGTACCGTACCGCACTCGCCGTCGTTTCCGTCCCAGAGCGTGTCATTCAATTTAGAGTCGTCTGGGAGGACGACCAAGGCAAGGTCCAAATCAACCGGGGATACCGTGTGCAGTTCAACTCGGCCCTTGGTCCCTACAAAGGTGGACTCCGTTTCCACCCTACCGTCAACCTCTCGATTCTGAAATTCTTGGGATTCGAGCAAATCTTCAAGAATGCCCTCACCGGATGTAAGTTCAGAAATCTTCATGTCTGGCCTGGAGCGATGGAAATGCTTCCGTTCAATGATATGCAATTGCTAACAATGCTTTCGTCCATTAGTGAACATTGGAGGTGGAAAGGGAGGTGCTGATTTCGACCCCAAGGGCAAGTCAGACAATGAGATCCGTAGATTCTGTGTCTCTTTCATGCGCGAACTCAGCAAGCACATTGGTGCCGACACCGACGTTCCAGCTGGTGATATCGGAGTAACTGGACGTGAGATTGGATACCTCTTCGGTGCCTACCGTGCCCAGCGCAACCTCTGGGAGGGTGTGTTGACTGGCAAAGGCGGCTCTTGGGGAGGAAGCTTGATCCGTCCTGAGGCAACCGGCTATGGTGTCATCTACGTAAGTTCCTTCAATTTGCTGACATTGTCTATGGCCCCTGCTAATAGAAGTGGTAGTATGTCGACCATATGATTTCTTATGCTTCTGGCGGTAAAGAGTCTTTCAAGGGCAAGAGAGTCGCCATCTCTGGCTCCGGAAACGTTGCTCAGTATGCTGCTCTCAAGGCTATTGAGCTCGGCGCTACAATCCTTTCGCTCTCAGACAGCAAGGGTGCACTCATCTCTGCCGATGGCAAGGGCTTCTCTCCTGCCGACATTGCACTTATTGCCCAGGTTAAGGTTGAGCGTAAGCAGTTGACCGAGATCACTAGCCAAGACGCTTTCAAGGGCAAGTTCAAGTATATTCCTGGTGCCCGGCCATGGATCCACGTCGGCCAGGTCGATGTTGCCCTTCCCTGCGCTACGCAAAACGAAGTGTCGGGCGAGGAAGCCGAAGCTCTGATTAAGGCCGGCGCAAAGTTCATTGCGGAGGGTTCTAACATGGGTTGTTCGCAAGCGGCTATTGACGCTTTCGAGGGCCACCGTAAGGGCAACCAGGCCCAAGGTGTCTGGTACGGTCCTGGTACGTATTCAGCTCCCAACGTCCGGTTTCTAATTTGCATGTGTTAACTATTTCGTACAGGCAAGGCAGCCAACTGCGGCGGTGTCGCTGTTTCTGGCCTCGAGATGGCTCAGAACTCTCAGCGTATCTCCTGGACTGCAGAGGAAGTTGATAACAAGCTCAAGGATATCATGGAAGCTTGCTTCAAGAACGGTCTTGAGACCGCCAAGGAATACTGCGAACCCGCTGAAGGCGAGCTTCCCAGCTTGGTCGCTGGAAGCAACATTGCCGGATTCAAGAAGGTTGCGGCCGCCATGCACGACCAGGGAGACTGGTGGTAAATGGTGATGGACCGATGCCTGTAAGGCACCTGGTTTCAATCATCTTTGTGAATGAAGTAAGGTGTGGCCCTTGCATTCAACGTTGAGCTGCGTCCCTCGCGCCACCGCACCCCACTTCGTATAACGATGTTTACTTTCGCTTGCTTAATTGAGCGGGTTCATGTTTTAACGACTTCCATTTCACGTATTCTACAGCGGAGTTTAGAAAAAATATTTAGAATTTTAGATTTTAACACATTACTATTGAGAAACTTCACCGTGATAGATCAGTGCGCAATGGGCATAGGATTATGATCGGTAATAATGATGACTTTAACGTTTTACCTATACACAGTGGAAGGAAGATTTTTTTTTTTTCCTTTCAGGCTTGTCCCATCTGCGAGGGGATCAGCACTCCTTGCTTGGTCTGAAAAGGACCCTGGCTTTTTCAAAGGGAATTGCGAGTGCTGAGCCTTATCTGATTCACTGCAGTATCGTGTCAAAGGAACCCCACGGAGATAAACCAATACTCCGGGGCATGCAATTGATGGCAGGGTTGGGGCTCCGCGAAAAATTGGTCTTTTTCCCAGCTTCAACGATCAGATAAGGGAGAGATACTTTGCGGAGGGACAAACGACAATGAATGATCAGGCAATGTTGGAAGTGGATCGCGCAAAGTCGAGTGTTTCTGAACGCGACACGCGAGCTCGTGGCTAGCGGGTAAACAAAGGACCATAGCTAGGACTTATAGAATCCCGTTTCTGCCGCCGTTGCACGATCCGGTCCACCAGGAGAACGCTCAATAGGATGCTGTGTGGTCGGCGTAGGGAGTCTGAAAACAAGATCGTCCGCGCTCAAGAAATTTTTAATTCGTCGGATCAGAGAGCAAGCAGGGACTGGGGCCAAGGAAAACTGGGCACATTCAGCCAATTTGAGGAAGGCGTGCTGAGAGCCACCTTCCTATCAGGCACCGAGGTCGGTCGGTACCCTCACGTGATCACGCTCCCCCTTGTCTGTCGCGCCACGTCGGTACCTTGCTCTGCACATTAAATGGGTACGCGTAAAAGTACCGTGGTCGTGTCAAGTCCTCCACCTTAATAATGGGGAACGTCACGATATGCAAATTAAACGCGCTAAAAGCACCGTGTTCCTCTCGTTCTCCTGCACGTCGCGTCCTCCAGCAACAGTCACTCGTCTCTCTTTTAAAGCTTCTGTTTTCCTTCTCTCTTCGTCTCTTCCTTCATCATCTCTGCATCTCTTTCATTGAGTTCCCTGAAGGTTTGTCGATTGATGCGGGCTTTCATCACGACAGCTTCTTTAACAATCGTCTACTCTTCAACCCTCTGATTGAGTATTAAGAATTGATCCCCGCCATAACCCATCTCGTCGTCTTTGAAAGGACTTTTACAGACGCGTCCTTTGGTGAAGGACTTTGACGAAGATGTTCGTCTACAAGCGCGGTGAGTAGCATCTCTACCCAATACATCCTCGAGGATGCTCCAATGCACTTGCATCACTGCCTCTGCTCAGTCTCTGGTGCTCGCCATTGACACTCGATGGCGAATCACGCATCTCACGCGAATATACACGCAACGCGTCTCTTCAGCAGACAAAGTCATACTAATATGCTTTCCTCTTTTAGATGGCCGCAAGGAGCGCGTCCAGTTTGACAAGATCACTGCTCGTGTCTCTCGTTTATGTTACGGCCTCGACGGTGACCATGTTGACCCTGCTGCCATTACCCAGAAGGTCATTTCGGGTGTGTATCAGGGTGTCACAACGGTTGAGCTTGACAACTTGGTAAGCATTCATATCATCAATTGGTTGATAACCACTTGTATAGATCTCTTTTTTGCTGACAACGCTGCGTTTTACAGGCCGCCGAGACTGCTGCATACATGACCGTCACACATCCCGACTATGCTATTCTTGCCGCTCGTATTGCCGTTTCGAATCTTCACAAGCAGACCAAGAAGCAATTCTCTGCAGTGATCTCAGATCTTTATCACTATATCAACCCAAAGACCAAGAAACACTCCCCGATGATCTCGGATGCCACATACCAAACAATTATGAAACATGCGGACGAGTTAAATTCGGCCATTGTTTATGACAGAGACTTCAACTACCAATACTTTGGCTTCAAGACTCTTGAGCGGTCCTATCTCTTGAAGATTGACAAGCGGATTGCTGAGCGCCCGCAGCACATGATTATGCGTGTCGCTGTTGGAATTCACGGTGAGGACATTGAGAAGGCTATCGAGACTTACCACCTCATGTCCAACCGTTATTTCACTCATGGCTCTCCGACCTTGTTCAATGCTGGTACGCCTCAGGCCCAGCTTGCCTCTTGCTTCCTCGTTGATATGAAGGAGGACAGCATTGAAGGTATCTACGACACCCTCAAGACTTGCGCCATGATCTCCAAGAATGCCGGAGGAATTGGATTGAACATTCATCGCATCCGTGCAACCAACTCCTACATTGGCGGTACCAATGGTAGCTCCAATGGCATTGTCCCCATGCTTCGCGTGTACAACAACACTGCCCGCTACGTCGACCAGGGTGGTAACAAGAGACCAGGTGCCTTTGCCATCTACCTTGAGCCGTGGCACGCTGATGTCTTTGAGTTTTTGGACCTCCGCAAGAACCACGGCAAGGAGGAAGTCCGCGCCCGTGACCTCTTCTACGCTCTGTGGACCCCTGATCTTTTCATGAAGCGTGTCGAGAAGAACGGCGAATGGACTCTTTTCTGCCCGCACGAGGCCCCTGGTCTCGCGGATGTGTATGGTGACGAGTTTGAAGAGCTCTATGAAAGGTATTTCTTCCTCATTGCATTCGTTCTCTAGGAGCGTCGAACTGACCATCGATTCAGATATGAGCGCGAAGGCCGCGGCCGCAAGACGATCAAGGCTCAGAAGCTTTGGTATGCCATTCTCGAGGCTCAAACCGAGACTGGCAACCCATTCATGCTCTACAAGGATGCTTGCAACCGCAAGAGCAACCAAAAGAACCTGGGCACCATTCGCAGCTCCAACCTTTGCACTGAAATTATCGAGTACAGTGCCCCCGATGAGGTTGCTGTCTGCAACCTTGCATCAATGGCTCTTCCGACTTTCGTTGACATTGTCAATGGCGAGTACAACTTTGCCAAGCTTCACGAGGTTACCCAGGTTGTTGTGCGTAACCTGAACAAGGTCATTGACGTCAACCACTACCCCGTTGAGGAGGCCAAGCGCAGCAATCTTCGTCACAGACCGATTGCCCTCGGTGTCCAGGGTCTTGCCGATGCTTTCCTTGCCCTGCGCATTCCCTTCGACTCGCCCGAGGCTAGAAAATTGAACACTCAGATCTTCGAGACCATGTATCACGCCGCCCTCACCGCTTCTTGCAGGCTTGCTCAGGAGGAGGGTCCTTACTCCTCCTACGAAGGCTCGCCCGTGTCTCAGGGCACCCTTCAGTATGACATGTGGGGAGTTACGCCCACTGATCTTTGGGATTGGAGTGCTTTGAAGGCGGAGATTGCAAAGCACGGCATTCGCAACAGTCTGCTGGTTGCTCCTATGCCGACTGCTAGCACCAGTCAGATTCTTGGCTTCAACGAGTGCTTCGAGCCTTACACTTCCAACATTTACTCCCGACGTGTGCTTGCTGGAGAGTTCCAAGTTGTCAACCCCTGGCTCCTGAGGGATCTGGTTGACATGGGTCTTTGGTCGGATCACATGAAGAACCGTATCATTGCTGACGGTGGCTCCATCCAAAACATTGCCAGCATCCCCGCAGACCTCAAGGCTCTTTACAAGACCGTCTGGGAAATCTCTCAGCGCACCATTGTGCAAATGGCTGCGGACCGTGGTGCTTTCATTGACCAGTCCCAGTCGCTGAACATTCACATGAAGGAGCCTACCATGGGCAAGATCACTAGCATGCACTTTGCCGGCTGGAAACTTGGTCTCAAGACCGGCATGTACTACCTCCGTACCATGGCGGCCGCTGCGCCCATTCAGTTCACCGTCGACCAGGAGCAACTGAAGGTGGATGACATGGCTGTGGCTCAGAATGCCAAGCCTAAGAAGAGAGGCACCCCCTTTGGCAACTACTCTTCGACTGCTCAGCATGCCATTCCTCGCCCAATGTACATGTCAAAGCCGACGAGGGAGTCTCCTGACCGGAGCCCCTCCACGACACCCCCACCCATGCCTCAGTCAAAGATGGTTCCTCCGTCCCCGCACAAGGATGCCATCACCGCCCCTCCATTCAAGGCTGATCTCGAGGAGGGTGACAGTCCCCGCCTTTTGAGCGCTGACCCTTTTGGTATGCCTGAGAAGGATGAGTCGCTTCCCGACCCGGCCATTAAGCAGGCGAGGAAGCAGGAGGAAGATAAGGAGGATGACAGCAACGGTCGTGAGGGAGACATTTATTCCGACAAGGTTTTGCAATGTAAGTCTTTTGCCCCGGAACTGTCATGAAGCTCTTTTGATAAATTACTTACAATTATAATAGGCAGCATTGAGAACAAGGATGCATGCGTCATGTGCAGTGGTTAGAAGCGATCATTTGAGCGGCATTCTGTAATTGCCTTTTTTTTTTTCCTTTTATTCCATTCTTTTTTTCTAGGATTCTTTTATTCATTGGCGGATGGGTGGTTTTCTGGCGCTTTGGATTCGATTCCATTTTCTTAATCACGGTTCAAGCATTTTTCTTTTAAGTTTTCCTAGTCATGACTGATTACTCCTATTCCCACTCATCATTTGTATTTTAGCCTAGTTTCCACTTTTCCTTTTCTCCACTTACTCCGCATGGACTACTTTCATTTCTTAGAATAAAATTGTAGACAGCGGCATGGTAATTTCAAACTCCTTTATTCATACTATTCTTTCCTGATCTTGTTATCTTGTGTTGTTGTGATCTCCTCAGTCTGATTAGTCCAGCCCTTCTCTACACCAAGAACAATGTACAGCATCAATTTCGAATTCATCTTATCTCCCCTATCGGCTACAGTGTCATAATTTCATGCGGGGCTACATCCAGTGCCAGATCACCAAGTTTTCGCCCAAGAACAGCAAAGACTGTATCGTAATTTAGGGAGGTAAAGAGTTTATTATCATATGTATACTATCCTATATCTCGCCATGTACTTTGAATCCCCGGATCCCAAGGGGACAAGATGTATCCTTGGGATCTCGGTCCAATGTACACTTGCTTCATCTAGACGAATAAAGAAGAATATCAAGGGAAACTTTTTTCTTTGAAAAACCAAACAAGCAAACAATGAATGGATAAATGAGAAAAAAGGTAAAATAAAATAAAATAAAAGGAACACCGCAGGTCCTGCCTGGCTGACAACATACGACATACGGCAAACAATAAACAATAAACATAGACACGTCAATCAGAAGCTTCTGGACATAACAGCAGCCTTGCGCTGGGGTCGCATATACATATCTACTGAGTGGGCAGGGTCTGCTTCAAGGGCGGGAGCAAGCTGCGGGCAGTATGCCTCGCTTGTTGCGCGAGAAGGGAATCCATGATGACGAGAGCGGCCATGGCTTCGACAATGGGCACAGCGCGGGGGACAACGCAGGGGTCGTGACGGCCCTTGGCTTCGAGGATGCCTTCTTCAGAGGCGTAGGTGGCTGTGGTTTGCGCTTGGCCGATTGTGGCGGGGGCTAGAACAACAAAAATAATTAGTTAGGGCCGCGGGGGTTTGTCTTCGAAATGGTAAGGGAAATAGAAACGCAAGGGAAGGGTCTGGCTTACGCTTGAAAGCGACGCGGAAGTAAATCGGGGCACCGTTGGAGATGCCGCCTTGGATACCGCCCGAGTTGTTCGTCTTGGTAGTCAGACGGGGTCGTTGCTGCTGCTGAGGAGTGGATGTGCCAGGAGCAGGCGTGGAGGCACCAGATGCCAGGGGAGTAACGGGAGTGCTGCTGGCGATAAAGGGATCGTTGTGCCTTGAGCCGGCAACTTCGCAGCCGCCGAAACCTGAACCGACTTCGAAACCCTTGGTTGCGGGGATACTGAGCATCGCGTGTGCGAGCATGGCTTCCATCTTGTCGAACGCGGGCTCGCCGAGTCCGGTGGGCACGTTGCGGATCACGCAGGTGACTGTGCCGCCAATGCTGTCTTGGGCGTCACGGTACTTAGCGATCAGCTCGGACATGCGGTCAGAAGCCCCCTGGTCTGGGCACCGGACGGGGAGGAAGGAGTCGACAGTCTTGCGGTCAATGGTATCGAGGAGGCGCAGGAAGGCGGGGTTCGTAGAGCAGGTAGGGTGCTCGGGGGTAGGAGGGAAGAGGTGCTCGTTTCCGACGGAGCCAACGAATGCGACGATTTCAACGCCGTGAGCGAGACGAAGGTATTTCTCGGCAATGGCTCCAGCGGCAACTCGGCCTGATAAATTATTAGTATTTGATATTCCAATGGTACTGCACGACTTGTGGAAAGACGGGCTTGGCGTGTGATGTGAGTAATTAGGGGTATTTCAGCTTACCAATGGTTTCTCTTGCGCTGCTTCGGCCACCTCCACTGCTGGCCTTGACACCGTATTTCTCCAGATAGGTCCAGTCAGCATGGCTGGGGCGAGGGTAGAGGTCCATGGTGCTGTTGCCATAATCCTTGGGTCTCTGGTCCTCATTGCGAACCATCATTCCAATGGGCGTGCCCAGGGTGACTCCGAACTCGGTGCCCGACTGAATCTCGACGCGGTCCTTTTCGTTGCGCTGGGTCGATACGTTAGCAAATCATATTTATATGTGTATAGCTCTAAAGGGCGCATACAGGAGTGGTGATAGCACTCTGGCCAGGTCGTCTCCGAGTCATCTGAGGCTGAATGTCGGCTTCGGTGAGCTCCATGCCCGGCGGGCAGCCGTCGACAATGCAGCCAACGGAGCGGCAATGAGACTCGCCATAGCTATAGAAAGGGTATTAGAGCTTGATTCCGTAGAGACCTAGCACTGTTGGTACGTACGTCGTGACTCTGAAATATTCCCCGAAAGTCGACATGGTGACTCAGGATGGTATGAGAGTGCAAATATGAGGAGGGACACTGCTGGACAAGTCTTCAAGTCGTTGAAAGATGTCTAATGTTCGATCGATGGGTTATATGAGCTCTGCAGAAACGTTCAGAGTCAAGCCTGTGAGTCAATGGTTTATTATTTGCGAAAGTCGTGGTGCTGACCCCTCCAAGCTGGGGAGTCCAAAATTTCGTGACTCGGCGGTTTAAAGGCCGACGGGGGTTGCCGTGGCTGGACCCCTCCACATCCGACATCGCACTAGCTATTGTACGGAGACAACAATTATAGATCTTGAGATATCTCTGCATTAATATATGTAACAATGGCTCCTTCGCGGGGATTGTCGACAGTCTTTTCCATATTATCATACAGGACCTCACATTCAAATCGAGTTTGTTCTTCTATACGACCTCAATTTATCTCCCGAGCGTATACATCGATCCCTGCATCCTCATTTGTGGAGCTAGTAACCAGACCTACCTCCAAGCACCAGATCTACATTTCACGGAGTCTAGATCCCTACTTGAACCTCTCGATAGAGCACTTTCTATTACAGCGCACATCTCCAGAGTCTGTTATTCTATTTTTATATACCAATAGACCTAGCATAATTATTGGACGAAATCAAAACCCATGGGTTGAGGTTAATTTACGTCTTTTAAACGCAGCAAAGAATGACAATAACGACATTGAGACCGAACCACCAAGTCTTGGTGACGTATGGCTAGTACGCCGCAGGTCGGGCGGGGGAACGGTATTTCACGATGAAGGAAATGTCAATTACAGCGTCATATGTCCACCGGCCGAGTTCGCGCGAGACAAACATGCGGAAATGGTCGTTCGTGGCCTGAGAAACCTGGGCATTGATCGGGCCAGAGTGAACGAACGACATGATATCGTGCTCGATCAGGGTTCTCAAAGGAGTCAGGTTGACGAGGCAGATACCCATGTGACTCCCTATACGAGCGACGACAGACTGCGATCACTAAAGATCTCTGGCTCCGCGTTCAAACTCACGAGACACAGATCGCTGCATCACGGAACGTGCCTCCTCTCGTCTCCAAATCTCAACATTATTCCCGACTACCTACATGCGCCAGCAAAGCCGTATATAAAAGCGCGAGGAGTTGAAAGCGTCAGCTCCCCCGTTGGCAATGTGGGGTTGTCAAATGGCGAGTTTGAGCGCGCCGTCGTCGAGCAATTCTGTCGCCTTCATAATGTTCCACTTGACGCGAGTAGGGGCGCCATTGAAGGAGTCAATACTACCGTTTCCGAGAACGACAATAAGTGGGTGAGCGCGGTCGTTGATGAAGAATTGGCCAGCATTCCGGAGATAGCCAAGGGCATGGATGAACTAAAGGTGACTCCGGCCCAAATATCTGCCTGATCTACATCACAAGCTAACACTTTTAAAAGTCATTAGAATGGACGTTCCTACAGACCCCACAATTTGTGCTCTCAAGCCATCCAACGCCTGACGATCCCCGAGAACGACCTACCCTGGATAGTGCAATTCCTTCTAAAGTACGTATTACACGATTCCTGGGCCCCGAGAAAGGGGAAGGAAGGCGGTACATAAATAACAATAAATATGCTGACTGAACATAGACACAAATATCTCTAAAGTCCCGCTCCGGAGTCATTCTAGAAAGCGACATCCACATTCCTTCAGACGGCCCTCTGGCAGAGACGCAAGCAGCCGAGATCCACAAGGAGCTGGCGAACAAAAAGATACACGAAATCGACAACTGGGAAGCTTTGCTAGGCGGATCCAAGGGTATTGAAGACTCGAACCACACAAAAGCAATTGGAAACTGGCTAGCGAAAATGTTTGGAAAGGCATGAATAGAGCATAGTACTGCATTGAAGGCCCATATTTCCCCCTCCCTTCCCTTTCTTCCCTCCCTTCAAGCAGAAGGATATCTCCCATTGAACTAGAAGAATATCAAACAGCTCCCAGCGCTCTTGTATACTCTGCAAAAATCTCGTGCACCTCTGGTCGCGGGGTCAAAATTTTTGGAATCCACTTGTTACGCCATTCGCCATTGTATGCGCAGGTATAGGCAGCTTTGCAATACTCCCAGTAGTCCGGATACCATCCGCAATGAGCCCAGTCAACAATTGCCAGCACACGAGGCGGATCTTCCGAGGAGACAATAACGTTGCCTCGATGCAGGTCACCATGTGTGAGTTTGATTGTCCCCACGTCTGGCAAGAATTCTCTCCAGGGATCTTGGATCTTTTCTGGATTCGGAAAACGAAGCCACGGCAGTCGGGAAAACCAGTCGTTGAAGTGTTTGACTGATGTGAATGGGCCACCAGGGGGTTCGCCCTCAAACACTTTATCCAAGAGATGGCCGCGATCAATCGAGCCTGCTTTTTGTTAATTTTCAATCTATTTATTTTTTTCTCTCTAAATTTTTTTTTTTAATTATTATTCATTAATTATTCTTGGTCTTTTTGTCTTTTTTTTTGGTTCTTTTTTGGGGAGGGGGGTTCGGTTTTTGGTTTGTTTTCCCAAAAGCACAAAATCCCAACCTTTCAGAATCAAATTTCATTCATAAAGAAACGTTCCACGTACAACGTACCAATAAACTGATCCTCAGGATCTTGCTGGACTTGCCGCAAAGACGCTATCATCCGACGTAGCTGATCACAAACAGCACTCCTATCAGTAGTCCCCAATGTTTTCCATCGGTCTGCTAGTGTCTCGCCCCGCACCAACTGCATGTAGATAAACACTCTGCCTCCGTCGATCCGCCATCCATAGACCTCTGGAACGGGTACTTTGTCCCCGAGTACTCTCCTGATGGCCCAAAGACATTGAGCTTCAGCAGTTGTGACATACGGACCGAATTTGACAAGGAGACCGAGCTCCTCGAATCGCACCGGAGGCGGTTGGGGTCTTCCCCAATCTTTACCCGATAAAGCTTGAATCTCGGAAGGTGTGGGGAGACTTCGGCCAGATCCATCGGCTTTGAAGAACGAGGAATCAAGAAAGTCCATTCTTGGATTTTTGCCATCTGGCAGCTGCAGCGCAGAGAAACTGCTGATCTGAAAGCTGCATGGCATGGTTATTGACCAGAATATTAGTTGTGTGCAATTACAAGTGAACCTGTCAAGCCATGTCTTTTGTCTAAGGCAGGTATGTAAGTTAGGTAATGGAGGTATATACAGGTGCTCGAATACTTCTAGTACCAGACCAGTGGGATTGAATGGTGCAGACACTACAGAGTATATAATATTCAAAACTTCGGCTCATCCACCATTCTTCAGCAAATATGATTAACCAACAAACCTAAGAAATAAGAAACATAAAATAAATGAATCTAGATTAAACCTAAAACTACCTAATACATCTAACCTAGAATCTAAAATATATATACATGAAAACTGCTGCCTAAGATCGCTACCCAACTATCTGCCACGTAATATCTTTAAAATCGTCAGAGCATACTTGCGTGAACTGCATAATCTCGTTCGCTACCGAGTCTAGATGACTCGGATTTCCAAAACTTCCCTTTCGTTGTAAAGTAAAATAAAGAGCAAAAAATTGAACAAAAAAAAAGAAAAAAAAAAAAAAAAAAAAAAAAACCAAGAGAAAGGGAAAGAAAAAGATGTTAATAAAAAAAAGTAACGAGAATCTGTCCAAATCATGGCCTCAATCAATCAGCTGCACTCGCGACTAAACTCCTTCTAGAAACATTGTGAGATCCGAAAATCGGCATTTGAAAATACTCCTTCCTCCCTTACCCTTCGGAAATGGACGGGACCTTGAGGGCGATGAATATATAAACTGGCAAACGGACAAAGGAAACGGAAAAGGCGAGATAGTCAGCCTTGAAGAACTGCAAATGAACAAGGTAAGAAAGACACGAAAAGAAGAGAAGATAAGGGGGGAAATAAATAACTATGTCTCAGCCTTTCCCTTGCCTTTAGATTCACTCATTTCTGCTGGTGCAGTACTTGAAGAGGGTTCACCAACTTCACTCACGCTGAGACCATCCGAATCTGCATTGACGACTCGAAGTTTCTCCCGTGGCACGGTAAACATGACTTGAACCACTCGCCTCTCAACGGCAGCTTCGATATCCCATTCTTCGTCATCATTCTCCTCTCCGGTTTCGTCCCACAGAGTGTGCCTGTTGGTGCCGAGAGCATGACTGGTTCTTCGACGAGGAATGTCGACATCCCAATCGGCAGCTCCCTGGCGGCGCTGTTGCCACAAGGCGGCCGAGGCACTTGCTGCGCGGCGAGGAAGAAGTGGGTTTGACTGGACATTATCTTCGTGATCATGGTATCGTGGTGGTTGATGATTTTTGGCAGGGGAATATCGTCCGCCTCCTAGTGATTGGAGTGAATTGCTGCGATCGCTGTTATCTCCGCCGCTGCTGCTGCTGCTTTCCCCATTACCACCTATAAATGGCAGAGCGCGGCGCATTGACCCCATCCAACCCGTTCGGCGAGATGACTTGTTCGGTGCGTCAGACCATGAGTGATCATAATGGTCGGGACGATGCTCTCCGAGGAGAGCTTCGCCTTCGGTTTGCAATAATGAAAATGACGTTTGCGCGGTCGTAAAGGAATCATTCGTTTTAGATGCTTCTGGTCGTTGAGCATAAGATAGGCTTTGTGTTCTTCGATTGAACGTGGGCGAAACACGTCCAAATGATCGGTCAAACGTAGGCGATGTGCTGTGGCTCGAAAAAGTGTTGCCCCGGGAGAAGATCCCGTTTGAACGAACTGAGACGCTTCGGCCCAAGCTGCTTGCGAGGTGGGAATGTACGGAATTCACTGAGTGTGCAGACTGGTCGCTCAGTGTGGATGAGGTCCGGTCAGACTTATCTGGAGAGGCACGACCAGGGTTGAGAAGGATAGTATCTGCCGCAGCCCAGTCGCTGACCCATCCTTCGATATCTCTCCGGCGTTCAAAATCCGTGGGAGATGCTCGATTGATTATCGGATGGCTGCCTAGAGGAGCCGGGTCACCAAAAGGATCGAGAACGGGTGCAGTCGCTATAATGCCTGGATCCGAGGATTCGAGAAGTCCAGAGGCGGACATAGCGGAGTCCGCCGTCCCAGGTGCCATCTCTTCTTCGTCTCTTTCCTGGATAGGATGAATGCCGCTTGATCCTTGGCTTTTTCGTTTATCCTCATGCCAGGAAGCCGACTGATGGGATGCTCGAGAATGCATATTCCTTCGTAGGCCTCGCGTCGGACTAGGTATGTCGAGAAGGAGCCCCGTTCGTTCTACATCCGTTCCGCGATTCTCCCTCCACCCAGATCCTCCTCCGAATGCTCCCTCGTGAGGCTGGTTTGCCCAAGGATAAGCCGCATCTAGCATAATGTTTCGCTGTTGTTCCATTGCTGGCGGTATATAAGCTTGACCTCCGCGACCATCGAAGCCGCCGGCCACAGAAGATCCTACAAATGGCATGTAGCGCGTTCCCCTCATGAAATCTTCAAGCTCCCTCTTCCGTGCATTGCGCCGACGTTGCCTTCTTCGACAGCATATTAAGCAAAGGAAAGCCAGGATAATCGCCACAATGACCCCGAGTGCGACGCCAACACCAAGACCCGCTTTTTTCGAAGTAGAGAAGTGACCAGTCGTCTTCGATGATTCCGGATTTTTAGGCCGCGCTTGAGCAGGAGGAGTGTACGAGCTAATCCACTCCATGGACGTCACATTCAGAAAGTAAGAGTTCGTGTTTTCAGTAGGGGAAACATCCCTGCGGCCCGTTTTTGTTGAAATTGGGTAACCTCCGACAACCATCATGACGTCTCCGGGTAGCATAACCGCTCCATGCCCATAAAGACCGACACCAGTCCCCAATCCATTACCTGACGCAGACGGGATCTCCCAAGCCCAATTGCCAGCCCCACCATATTCTTCACCGATACTAAGTATTGCAAGCTGGGGATCTGCAGGAGTGTTAGTGTCCCCTACCCAGCCACCAAATACAATAATCCTCTGCCCATCCGAAGTCAATGTAGCGGTGTGGCCGGATCTCGGCTCAACCACGACACTATCGCGGACGCTTAGATCTGTTTCGGCGTCGACTGAGGGTGAATTGACTGCGATAAACGTCCATCCTTCCTGTGGTAGTGAGAAAAGTGCGACCTGTGACATGTTTATGAAGGCGGATTTTGTATGACCGCCAACCAGTACAAAATCTTGCTGCTTGCTTCTGGTTCCGCTGCTTGTGTTCGTAAAGGATGGCGGCAATGGAGTTATGGTAAATCCGGCTTCTGCTATTGGAAGATCACGGCTACTGGCAATGTCCTCGTCATATTGTACTGAATCTGACGATGCGTCCGAAGTTTTAGGTGAGAGTATCACCATGTTGTTGCTATAATCTGCCGCAGACTGTCCAGATCCAGGGTAGGATGAATTCGGGCACATTCCACCAAAAACATACATGGAAGGGTCATCGGCATCCACCGTGCTCGAATAAGTAATGGCAGCTGAGAGGAAATTTGCTCCGGTGAGCTTTCCAAGGCCCTGCGCTGCTTTGGGATTGACGCTATCCATCACCCATGTTCCCGGATCGGTTCCTGATGTTGAGCTTGGAATGTATCGCCAAATACTTGAACCCTCGGCGCCAGCAGTGCAGTTCCCTGAAAATATTGATATGACGCCTCGATCGTCTACCGAAGGAATGAAAGAAACATTCACATCATTTCCGTTGTCAAGGAAAGGAAGGGAGGAAGAGATCTCCTTGTAAGGCAAGGCTGAAGCATTCATCGATTCCGTCGCATTAAGTGCAAGAAGTTCGAAACTAGAGCCGGAGGATAATGCTGGTGTAATTGCGTAAACAATCTCAGAACCATTGTGCGATGAGATATATAGTCTAGTGGGGTTGTATGGCACTGCTGAAATCGCAAATTTGAAGAATAGGCTGCTCAGGCCAAAGGCCAGTCTAATTGTAGACTTCATTTTCAACGACGTAGATCCCAACAATGACGGCAGAGGTATGGAGCGGTGCCCCGCGAGGATCGATTAACGGTTTCTCAATGCATGGAGAACGATGTCCGTCGAAGATACCGACTCAGCCTGAACGATACTCGAGCGGATCTATTGACTTGGTTTCTGGCAGTCGCTTTTATTGATAGGTGTAGTCTTCACTCCTTAGGGCCCGGGTATTGGCAAGAGCGTATGCACTATAGCAGGTTTCCAGATTCGAATAATAGTTCAGGTGAAGTTGGAGGAGAAGCAGGTCTGCATCCTGCAACCCAAAATGAGGTGGCCGGGAAAAAGGTCAACGGGTAAACATTGTGTTACTGGAGGCTGGGGAAGACCGGCAATCGCACGAGGGGCGATCACAGGGATTAGCGCATAATAGCAAGGGTCCATCCTGAACGAACGCAAGCCCTTTTTCTTGAAGATCCAATAATTTGAGGGGTAGCTCAACTCCTGCTCGTCGTCGTTGCAGGTAATTACGAATAAAAGCGATATACCAGGGTCTTGCATGGATTGAAAGTTGAGGTCGCAAGCCACCATGAGCTTAGTGGAGGGATTTTGGCCATTTTAGGAAAGGATCTATTGACCCGCAAACACTGTCGCCTAGGCAACGGAGCGCCCTCACCTCATAAGCCTACGGAAGTGCGGCTAGAATTGTCCATTTCACGGGAGATAATTTGGTCGCGCAGAAGAAGAAGAAGAAGGCAACGATAAATATTCGATTGAGGGGGGGAAAAAAGGACAATGAATAACTATAACCGTATTTGCAAACCAAGCCCGAATAACCATACAATAAGATTATTGCGATAATGCGGAAGACAACCGGTGAATGGGGGGCATCTCATGAAACCAACCAGACCTTTCCCGTTTTGCCAGCTGAACGTAACAGGATTTATCCAAAAACAAGGTTTTTCAAATGCTGAAACATTGAAATTTTCTCTTTCTCTTCTCCACCGCGCGCCTTCTCGAGCGCTCTCCTCTCATCCTCGTCGTCGAATGGCCGTGCGGTGCTGAAATCCATCTCGGCTGCTTTTACAATTTTTGTTTTCCGGACAAGCTACCAACGTTAATGTCTTGCCACTCGTAGCAGAATCTGGAAAGGCATGCTCACCTTATAGACAAAGTAATCAAAGAAGAATAATGGACAAGCGAGGAAAGTAGCGAAGAAATTCTTGGCAGAAGACTTTGCCCCAAAAGGCCATACGGCCAGATAAAATTCAAAGCCCAAGAAGAGAGCGCAAATTAAAAGGCCAATATACTGAGGAATAGGTGCCCCCCAATTACGGAAGGGTAGTCGGCGATAGTCGATACCTTGTGCCTTGAGTCCCCTCCGGAACCGAATGTGAGAGATATACAATGAAGCCCATTGAAATAAGGCGGCAATCCCGACCTTTGAATATCCAGATTAGCAATGCCTCAAGGTTCGCCCAATATGTTAAAATGGAATCCTACCAGAGAAGAGAACCAATTATATACGACGGCAGAGGAAGAGTTGCAGTTGAGATAAGTTAATCCGCCCCCCAAAACGCTGCAAATGATCAAAGAGACATAGGGACGACCCCTGGAGTCCTTTCTTCCAAAGAATTTGGGAATCAGGTTGATATCTGCCAAGGCGGTCAAGCTTCTGCTTGCAACGTAGAAGCTCGTGATGTTACAGCTCACGACTGCAATAAAGATGAATACATTCAAGACGTGGGCTAGCCAAGGTACACCAGCGTCTTGAATCGCAATCACAAATGGGCTTCTCAAGGTGCCTGAAGCGCTGACAAGCCGCTCGTCATCTGGGTTGACACACATACCAACGAGCCAGACGTTGACCACAAAAAATGTTACCATGCGCCAAAAGACTGGACCAATAGTCTTCTTAATGGTGCGCCTGGGGTTTTTCGCCTCTCCAGCAATGACCGCAATATGTTCGCCTGAGCCACAAGTCAGTCATGGATTGGCCGACACACGAGTGAATGTTGATACAAGATCCTTACCTCCGCCAAAGCTGAATCCGGCTTGGATGAACGCCTTACCAATGCCCTTGGCTCCGTTCCGGAAGGCGCCAGGGTGTTTCCAATACCGAAACTCAATAGGTCCATGGGTTGCTTTGATACCACCTGAAGTCATGATGAACATAAAGAAGATCATCGCAAAAATAGCAATGATTTTGACAAACGACATGCAATATTCAATGCGACCGTAAAATCTCACAGGAAACACGTTGACCAAGGCGCAACCAACAAAAATGATCGAAATATACGCGGCGATTGGAAAGTCTCTCGCCGACGGCCAGAAGTTGAGAACAGATATAGCTGCTGTAATTTCTGCGGGGATGATCATGACCCACTGTAACAGAATAGTAAATATCAATGGGATTTAGAAGATACTGTGAGAAGATAACTTACCGAAAACCAGAAATTGATACCAACGGCAAAGCCTAGAGCGGGATCAACGTACTCCGAGGCTTGTCTAATAAAACCACCGTGAATGGGCTTATAGGCAGACATTTCTCCGACGGACATATATTGCGTGTAAACCAGGTAGCTAGATCAAGGTTAGAACCATCTCAGACAAGAATTTGAGCAAACGAAAGGAGGCAACATACGCAACGATGGAGTACACGACGGCAACGCCACCAGGTCCCGCTACAAAATTATTAGCAGGCTAATAGCAGAATCAATCGCATGCAATTGCTTTACCATAATGAAGCGCACTTCCGGTGCCTACCCAAAGACCAGTCCCAATACCGGCACCGAAAGTCATCATCATAATTTGTCGACGACCAAGCTGACGATGATAACCTGCCCTATCGAGATCTGTCTCGAGGACCTGGGTGGTTCCGAGCCCGAGAGTGGGTGTCTTCTCAACATCATGTTCGAGATCGGCCATCTTCTCCGGATACTCCTTGGATTGAGAGATGGAGCCCTCAGGGCTTTCTTCGGCAGGAGTTGTTGCCTGGATATGTGCCATTACTTCTGTGAGCTAAAGCAGGTTCCAGTAATTCAAGCTTCAACTCAAAGGCTTGAGGTCTGAAGAATAACAGGAAGGAGAAGGGAATTAAATCAGAATTTCGTCGATTAGTATATGGCTTTGATATCTTGTAATGCATCATCGTTATCTTGCTCTTGATGCATCTGCCACGTGCTAGACCGGGAAGTTAGGTCCAGCATCGCCATTAGTGCGGAGACAGCGGGAACCCAACATTGGATACATGCCCTGGAGTTCTAACTCCGTCATGGTTGTAGTATAAGGTTGCGCTAACTCTAGAATTATCATGGAGATTAGGATATGTCGTAGTGGTTCACCGGAAGATCGACCCCGATGGTGTCCGGCAACTGACCGGAAGCTGCGCGTCGAAGAAACTTCCTTGTAGCAGAGTATGGGTGGGAATCTCTTCCGGACATAATTGAGTCTCGATTGTCGTTATGGGCCTCATAGTGGGAGTTGGGAGTCGATAACGCCCTGCAAGGTTATCATATTAGCTTGAACACGACCATATCAAGTCTAGATCAGGGACGATCAGTTACCTATCCAGAGCTAGTTGTCCGTAGCATGTTGGATTTGATAGGGGAAACCCGCGAAACCTAATTTATTCCAAAGCCTGGGGTTCGTTCCCACATTTGTTGTTGAATGATGCCTGCCAGTCAGCCAGTGGTTAACGGCAGAAGTTGGATCAGGTAGCTGAGCCATTCGGTCCGTCGGATATCTGGCCGACGCTCAGCCGGCAGGAGCAATTACAATACTCAAGTTTAAATACGTATGAGGGTTTGGTGATAATCATGGATCTCGACCACAGAGAAAATAATCCTTGAGTTTTCTGATTTGATTTATCTACGAGATACTTGACTTGAGTTCAGGGTCTTTTAAGGGTTGAGCAAAAGTGTCAGCATTCACAATGGCGGAACCCAAGAAGAATATCGTTTTCGACGTAGTCGGAACTTTGGTGTCGTACGACAATCTTTTCGATGCCATTGAGGCGAGAATGGGAGACAAGTTGCGCGCAGAGGGCATCAAACCACGACTGCTGGGGTACACATGGATTGACGCCACGGAGCGCGAATATACGTACATGAGCTTGTCGGGCAACTACAAACCTTTCAGTGTGGTATTCCAGGCCATGTTCTTCCGCATGCTGTGGCAAGCAGGCATCTCTGAGCCTCGACAATTTGCAACCGACGAAGATGTGCAATTCCTGATCGACGCGCATGACAAGGAGCCGATGCGCCCGGGGGCAGCTGAGTGCATCTCCAAATTGCGAGACGCCGGGTTCACGGTGTGGGCGTTTACAGCAGGCGATTTGAAGCGAGTAGGTGGTTACTTCAAGAGCGCGGGGGTGGATCTGCCCTCGGAGAATCTCCTCTCCTGCGACACCAGAGGCGTTGGTAAACCTTCGCCGGAGGCATATCGGCCTCTGCTCGAACAATTGCAGAAGCACGGACAGCCGTGGTTTGCGGCTGCACACATGTGGGATGTCTCGGCCGCCAGACGAACAGGGTAAGTTGATTTCCTCTGTCAAGCTACCTACGCGGAGAGTTAATGAGAAATTTACCCTATCTCCCTAGGTTCAAAGGGGCATACTGCACAGTCTTTGAGAAGGAGCCGTTGTTGGAATTGTTTGGAGACATGGAGGTTGTGGCTGATACGTTACCCGAGATGGCGGACAAAATCATCTCAATGTCATGAGCTATCAACATGCCTACCTACCTTACCTGAATTACCTTACGAACCTTGCCCATATTATAATCTAAATTGGGGGTCTTAAAGTAGCATATCGACGCTGAGATTAATCTGAATTTACCAATCTACGCAAGCATCAATAAAATCGTTCATATTCATACTGTACTTTTAATTTTATTTACCCTAATTTTCTTTGTATTTCCATCATTGATTGGTCATACTATGCAGTATACAACGTCCCGGTATCACATGTAGGCGTTGTCTTGAGAAAGCAATTGTTTTTCTGCCAGAACAACAATCATCTTGTGCGGCATGTTGTCGATAACCATTGAAGCTGATAACCGGACCGGCATGGTGACCGGACCGGCTGCAGGAACATACCCTTTAACCCCGGCAGTAGTGACGGCAAGTTACAGATATACTGATTTATCTACTAGGTAGCTAAGAGTGGCACAGTGGCACAGCCAAGTATAACTCTGTATTCTTATCGAGAAGGGTCCAAGCTTAGAGAAGCGGGACGACTCCAACTAGTTAGTCTTATCAATTAATTTAGCCCATCGACCCTTATCATTTTCGGGCGAATGCAACGACGTCTACCCTGCTACGCATAGTATTCTTGGGGTAATATGTGTCCATTATCGGGACCGCCGCCACATTCTCCGCTTTGGACCCTCTTTGACCGCACAGATAGCTGCCTACTACTAGGTAAGGTAGTCATCAAACCACTGCACAAAGCATAATGCTACGACATTTTGTTCGAGGTCGCAATTGGTAGCCTCCACGATACCTTGCCTCTTATGGACACCGGTCTGATAAGCACTGGGCCGATCACGGCTTCAGATCGACCTGGTAATGAAGTGATTAATTTCAATTGTTGAAGCTCAAACGCTACATCAAGGTCTATCTGCAAATCCCATATTTGTTTCTTTCCCTCTTTGATTTTCAGTCCATCAATTCCGTGTTTCTTTTTGTCAATGGTAAAGAGATTGGCTTTCGTTGACTCCAACCACTCATACTGACGCCGTTGAATCCCACGGCTAAAGACTGTAATCTGAGCAGGAATCTTTACTGACACCAATTCCTCATCATGTCTCAGCCCGCGCCTGCTCGCAATGGCATGCTTTCGTTCTGGCGGACGCAATTGGATGAACTTGATAGTCATCGTTCCACCCCAGAGCTCCCCAAAGAATGTGATGTCTTGATTATCGGTGCCGGCTATTCAGGCGCTGCCACAGCATACCATTTGCTCGAGGGCAATCCTTTTCCGCCCTCAATGGTGATGTTGGAAGCAAGGCAAGCCTGTTCGGGAGCGACTGGTCGAAATGGTGAGTTCTGGGTGTGATCTTGAAGAGCAATGAGTGTTTGGAGCTGACGGCTGCTGTTTTATCTACAGGTGGCCACATTAAACCCGACCTGTACAACACCTGCAGCAGTCTCGCTCCTGTCTACGGGCTCGAGGCAGCCGTAGAGATGGCCAAGTTCGAAATGGATCAGGTCAAGGCAGTGAAGGCGGTCATCGAAAAGGAGAACATTGACTGCGACTTTAGCCTCACAAGATCTGTAGATCCCCTATTGAATGAAGAACATTGCAAAAAGGTCAAGGCCGCATATGACAAGCTCAGAGAGGCGGGCGCAATCAACGTTCAAGATGTGCATTTTACCCCCAAAGAGAATGCAGAAAGAGTGAGCACCTTGACTCTCATCTTTTTTTTCGCCTGCTTGGAATATTCACAGAGTTTACGTCTAGGTTTCCGGTGTCAAAGGTGCCAAGGGTTGCTTTAGCTTCACCGCAGGCCATCTATGGCCGTATAAGCTGGTGATGCATCTCCTCAGACTTGTCGTCTCCCGTGGCGTCAACCTGCAAACATACACCCCCGTAGTCAGCGTTTCCGATGAACCAGACCCTGTTACCGGAGCTTGGACAGTCACGACCGAGTCAAGGGGTTCCATTAAAGCAAAGAAAGTTATCTTTGCGACCAATGCCTACACTGCGGGCCTCGCGCCAGCTTACGCCCAAAAGATTATTCCAGTTCGTGGTATTTGCAGCCGCATTGTGACACCAAAGGGAAAGAACTCTCCTCATCTACCGAACACATATGGTCTGCGCTGGAGCGGCTGGGAGTACGATTACTTGATTCCACGAATGGATGGGAGCATTGTAGTCGGTGGTGCTAGAAGGAGATTTTATTCTGATCCTAAAAAATGGTATAACACGACGGATGACTCGCAATTGATGGAGTCAGCGAAGAGTTATTTCGACGGATACATGCAGCGACATTTTCGCGGATGGGAGGATAGTGGAGCATATACCGATCAAGTTTGGACAGGAAGTATGTTGCAGCATCACAACTTTCCGCTCTTTCGGTTCAGCGGCTAATTATTTTGAATCAGTCCTTGGATACACGACGGACTCGTTGCCCCATGTCGGCGCGGTGCCGTCGAAACCTGGCCAGTTCATCATGGCTGGGTTCAATGGCCACGGCATGTGCCACATCTTCCTTACAGCCAAGGGAATAGCATCCATGATCCTTGACGGCAAGCCTTTCGAGACGACTGGCATCCCGCGGCTATTTAAGACGACACCGGAGAGACTGAATAGTCGGAGAAATAAGATTCTCGAGTCGGTTCCTACAAGGGAAGAATTGATGGCTAAATTATAATAGGACAGGACGGACAGATAAAGATTTATTGTTCTAAGAATCAGCGCTTGCATACAAATTTCCGCCCCCAGGTGGGCAGTTCCAACAATAATCATTAAGAGAGAACAAGATATTTTGCCTGAAATTTCATCTTACGATAAGCTGGCTATCATATGAGCCAGCCATTAATCTATGAACTTCGTCCACGATACCGTGTGTCCTATTAACTTTAGATGACATCTACACGGTGGCTAAAGTTCTTCTAGCTGAATGGCTAAGGATTGTTGGGGGAAGAGAACGACAATCCTCACAGAAATTTCACATCTGCAGGACTTGGAAAGTACCTTTGGTATGTTGAAACGATACCCCAAGGTGAGAGAGTCTGCCGAGAGGTGTGTTTTAGTTTTGGAATTCTCTTAGCCAAGTCCCCTAGCGATTGTACGCGTATAAACGTGATATTATGAAAAACAAGGCAAGGATCCTGTAGTAAGTACGGCTACAGTAACTAGACTAGACAGCCTCCGACTCCTTTTTTTCCTGCATTAGGGGGCGCATAAGGTAAAATCTCGGCTGTTCCGGCAGCGGGAAGTCGCACTTCAAACTGGAGGGGGTACCCGGGACGGGAGGGATACCACGCGAAGGAGAGAGAGGCATCAAGGGATCAGGAGGTTTGTCTACGTCTCCATGCAATTTTCTGATATTTCTCTCTTGATGCCCAAGCAAAAAAAGAGATAAAGGCATTGTGCCCGGGGAGACGATGTTAACCCCTCATTGCTTGCCGTTGATGATTTCATGGCATTCATATTACTGGCTGGGGGCCAAAACGACCCCTGAATATGACTGATCACTTTCTTAAAGAGTAGCCAAGGACCGCATGTTCTCGTGTATGCTGTTGGTCATTATTGACGGGAAAGAAACAAACTGTTCCGTAGTAGGCGAGAAAGATAGACGGGTGGCAAGTACACAGCAGCCTTCAAGAATGACCTCAAACCTTGGCGGCCTTTTCATTTGACAGAAGATTAATGCAGTCTTGAGCGGGATCACATTTTAACCTTTTGACATCAGATTTTACAAGGCGCACAACATGCAGCATCGTCATGATGAGGAGATACCTAGTTTTCACAGAAAAAAGGTGGTGCATAGCGGAAACGTTGGCAGGTTTTCGTCAGGCGATGGAAACAGGAAGCAGGCCACGGGAAAGCAAAGCAGATCCACTGGGGCGTCTCCGTACGTTGTCCCTACCCCGCCATCTCCACAATATTCTCTCCACACTTCTCTCCACCCGCCTTAGAGGGTATATTCAAGCTTGAGCATCAACCAAATGGCTATCATTAAGGTAGATATCTAGCGCTGCCTAAGAGGTAGGCTCCTTGTTCTTGCTCCAAAACATTTGGTCTTGGGAATCGGACTGGCCCACGACACTGTGCCTAATGCAGCGATGATGGCCCCTCTCTGAGCATACCTGACACGGGATGTTTAACCGAGTTTATCGCCCGACGAAGCGTTCGAACGGAGGGACCCATCGAGCCGCAACTGCTCATTCTGGATAAGAGGTGCTGTTTCATTACCGAGAATGGCATTCGAGCGGTCGAGATCCTGAACAGAGTAAGCTCCCAGAGAACCTCATAGCGTCATGCACGAAAGCGACAATGGTTTTCGCTAGAGCTAATGAAGCATCGCGGCTTGTCCGTGCACACCCTTCGAGAGTTACAACAGCATGGGGATCCCTCCGTTCCTTGGATCGAACGATGATGTGGGAAGGGCATCTACCATGTCTGTTTATTCTGTTCCCTAGTGCCCGAGTAATGCTATCTTATACATGCTACGCAGGGTTCATTCACTGTATATGAGCCAAATGTATTTGCGGCGGCACCTGCGGCATATAGATGGATACAAGGTTGAGCCGACGGTTGCGCCATGTGGTACCTACCTCAGTCAATTCCTTCATCTTGCAGAGAATCCCGGCACGCTGTCAATCAGAGGACGGCAAGAAACAGTTTGCTGGAGTGCTTTTCTGTCTCTTTAGCCATCCATGTCCAAAGCCGTCAATCTCCCGCATGCTTGTTGCGCTTATTGCCGGGTTTCCGCTGCCTAAACGGACATTGGGAAACCACGGACAGCACTGCCAAGAGGAAAAACATGCGCGAGACAAAAGTTGCGTAGAAAAACGAGCAGGATATCCAGCACCCCAGCGGTTGTCTGAAATTTTGATATCGAACATGCTTCTCAGATCGAGATCTACTCTTGTGAAAAAATTCTGCTTTACCTAGGTATACTGAAGTATTGGACTGGGTGAGCCCAGTCCTGGAAGGAATAAATCGCGTGTTGAGAATAAGGATAAAAAGAGGTTCTCCGAGGGATCCCCCATTTGAGTGAGCTTAACGCACTGGGAAAGGCGTCAGCCACCCGCCTTCAGGTGAAGGTACTGGAAACTTCTTTGAAGAGTATCCGCTCGGCCACACCTACCCCACCCAAAACTTGTTTAGCGGGTACTTTGCACTTCCATTTTTGGTCGCATGCCCAGCTGTAGGAGAGGTCGGGCCCAACCACAAGGGCCACCAGCTTGGACCCCAAGGAAGTAAAAGCAAATTGGAGAGAGGTGGCTGGGCCAGGTCTGGCGTTGCCTCGTCCCTTGGGATTTCGTCTGTAGTTTTGAACCAGAACAGGTAAGGTAATTGGAAGAGATGAAAGAGGAGAGAACCCGATCAGGTACAGCTACAGGTACGGTAAGTTTTACGGCTGCAGCTTGCATTCTCTTTTTGCAGCGAGAACGTAGCAAGCTCCAATAGGTCTTGTCGACATTTGCTGCAGGTGCAAGGGGGTTAGAGTATGCATGTTCTACCGTTGAGAAGAAAAATTCCGTTTCTTCCCTTCTAGTCGCGGGGCAATAAATATCCAGAAAAGGTGCTGGTGTGGAAGACAAGGAGAGCGAAGTACAGCAATTGTACCTGCGGCACTTAGCTGCAGTTCCAACGTTTAAGGTACGGCTGGAGAATACTCAACAGCCGGGGCAGACTAATAGTAGAGCACGCCAAAAAAAAATGGAAAGATCGGGTTGCGGAATGAACAGTCAAATGCTACAGAAGACGGTGACGGAGTAGGACTACAGTCACAATGTCATTGTGATTGTGGCAGGTGCAAGCTGGGAATAAGAAAAGAAAGATGGTCGTCGGTGGCATCAATTAGCCTCACGATGATGGTGGACGTTCGTCGACGATGACGAGACCACTCAACAGGCTCGGACGTCTTCGGACAGTGGAGCCGTGACTGATGGCCATGATGCCTGTCTCTTGCATGGTTTACCTGAAGGACTTGCGCCCTCTTCTTCCCCCCCCTGCCCAGTCACGTTCAACGTAGAACTCACGATGGTCAATGATTTTCAAACCACCTCTGTACTCTTGCTGTGCAGCATAGAATTCCCTCTCTCAACCATCGGGTGTTCAGGAGGAGTAGTTGGCCGGAGTCACGCCCAATGCGTAGTCATCCCTTGGGGCAAGTAACAATGCAGGAGGGTTTATTTTGAGCTCGAATCACCTCACACTCAAGCCAAGCAGTCAGAGTATCTTTCTTTTTATTCTAGAAATGGAGATGGCCCGTTCTGGTCTTTCTTCCCCAAACGCCCCCCAAAAATTCCCTTTGGGCCAGGTTCAACAACGACGTATGAGGACGAAAGGGAAGCGAAACCGCAAGAGTGGAGCCCTTCCGTACAGTAGCGCACGAAATACTAGGCGACCCCATACTTCTTCCATCGTCATGATCCCAAAGAGGCGAAGAGCCACCCACCACCCACCCACTTACATCCACACCCCTCCCAATCCTGCACCCACAGCCAAGTCTACCTACCTACCCACACGATAATCTCATTCGCTCATCTTCTACTCTCCCTTTTCCCTTCAAATCTCCCTCCCCACTGATTTTCAATCCTCTTCCCGAGATCATTAAACTGATCCTCTCGGACTCGTCTCGAGCACCACTGCCTAACTGTGCTCCGGTCGACCTTTCCCTGCTCGTTTCGCTGGCCGTTATCCGCCCCGCTCACCCTTACCTGATCGTGGTCTTGGCTGTTTGACGCAGCACGGCCCGCTCGTCTCGCGGCCTTTCTTAACCGACTTTCCCACGGTCAAACCAAGTGATATTTTGCCCACAACTCTTCAGACCGACTCGCCGTCGGAATTTGCAAGAGGGAACCAGCACCATCCGACGTTCGGCGTTGAAGCACCTCCCGCAGTGGCGTAGCTTTCGTGCCACCCGTTCACAAGCGATTGTCGTGCACCCACTCTCCGATATCCGCTCTCTCAACAGCCTCTCAACGCATCTCCTTTTGATACTGAGTTAATTGGGTTCAATGCAGAGGAGGAGGTGGTCGTGGAAAGGGACATGATGATTAGCATTACATCCATTCTCGCCACCTTCGACTCGGACCATCTTGCGACCAGGTCAGATTTGGAGTAAAACTCGTTGGAATTGGGCCCTGACTAAAGGTGCAACCACGACTTGCGGCCCCTCAAAGGAAAAATGACCAACAAAGATCTATCTCCCCGGGCGGAGCGTGCAGAGGGTCATCGCACATCTCCCGGACAAACCCGCGGATTAGCTCCGCCCATGTCGAGTCATGCTGAACACCGAGTATCAGGCGTGCCTGCTTTGACGAGACTAGCACCTTCGAGCGCAGACGACGAGAGGTTGGCAAACAAAGGTTCTGTTGAGCATGACCAACGAGATCTGCTGGCACCTTCGAGTGCGAAGCTCGATCAACGCTCCCGTAGTGCGGAAATGCGTGAAGAGCTCTGGAGTTTACATCGACTCCGCACCAAACCACGGTCGCGCGCCAGTTCGCTTTCGAAGCATTCTCCACAGAGTGCAAATCCTACGCCGTTTGGCAGTCCCTACGCCAGTCCATATGGAAGTCCTTATGCAAGCGCAAATGCGAGCGCCAACGGGAGCGCCAATGCAAGTGCGAATGTGAGCGCAAATGCGTCCACCACTTCGTTGCACGTTGTGCCTGAGCACGCCGAAGCCGTCATTTCACCTATATACAGCCAGGTTACCTCGAGGGATCGCTCGACTCCCTCAAATGCCACCGCGGAGACCTTGGTGCCCTTTCCCCCCAGTTCGTTTCGATCGGCGTCTGCGTCTGCTAGCGGCCGACATTCGCGCTCACCCTCCCCTAATCCATCGATACGGCAGAAATCAAGAGACTATCCTGTATACCCCAATCAAGCCCTCTCCGTCTTACAGACCCAGGTCTACCCGAGACCCTATCATCCCGCTCCTCTCTGGTCTCGAAACTCTCACCATTCCCTCTACTCCTCCGACTCAGGCATTGGTTCGCCTCGTCATTCGCGAGAGCATGGTCGCTCTGACGCCCGGACTGCTGGAAACTCTCCCGCGTCAAGTCCGGGTCTCTTTACGCCCTCTTTGCCTCCTCCACATCCCGCAATCGGTACTACAGATGAAGGGCATTACAGCAGTCCGTACCTGCACTGGACTCACACGCAAGCACCAAAGGAGTACGTTGGAGACCGTGCCTAGCCCTTTCTTGTCACATTGATCCCCTTCGTCCCAAATCGATTAACCCCGGCTTCTTTGCTTTTCTTGAGAATCATCCTTGACTGACACACGCGTTTTTCTAGGACCCACGTGGCTGACGTTGACATTGATCCTATATCGGGCCGGAAACTTATCAACGAGTATGAAATCATTGATGAACTAGGTCGTGGCGTGCATGGAAAGGTCAAGCTCGGTAGGAATCTGAATACCGGCGAAGAAGTGGCAATCAAGATTGTCGAGCGGTATTCCAAGCGTCGACGGCTAGGAAAAGCTGGGAATCCTGAAGACAAGGTGAAGAAGGAGGTCGCTATATTGAAGAAGGCCCGCCATCCCAACGTGGTCAGCCTCCTCGAAGTTATCGATGATCCTGCCAAGAAGAAAGTGTACATTGTGCTGGAGTTTGTCGCCCTGGGCGAGATTCAGTGGCGAAGAAAGGGTCTCAAGGAGATTGTCACTGTTGAGAAAAGGCGCATCGAGCGTGAGCTCCGCGGTGTTGAAGACACACCGCTTTATCTCGCCGAAGAGGAACGAATTATGCGGGAAGGCCAGAAACGACGGAGACGGCAAGCTAAGCGTCAAGCACAGTTGCAGTATCCAAAGCAGAGCAATGCTGAATACTGGAGTCTTGAGTACGGAGGAGAGTCCGAAGGTGAAGAAGAACACGATCTCCGACGACCTTCTGTCGACTCCAGCGCAGATTTTCATTTTGGTCCTCCCGTTGTCGGATCCTACGCCTCGTCGCAATTTTCGAATCCTTTCCGGACAGAGCAAGACATAGGACCGCTTGATTCTGACAATGAGGATGCTCCAGCCCCTTCGCGCTCTCGGGCACCCTCGAATGCGGTCGAGCCTTCCTCACACTCGTCCTCTTTCGCTGCGCTTGAAGGTACCATGTACGGAGCTTATGCCTCTGATCAATATCGCGGCCGCACCCCCAGTGTGGCAGATAGCGTGATCTCTCGCATGTCCTCAGACATTGTTCGCGACACCGGAGATGATGATCTCGCGTATGTGCCTTGTTTGACGTTGACAAATGCTCGTTCAGTATTTCGCGATACCGTTTTGGGGCTCGAGTACCTGCATTATCAAGGAATCATACATCGAGATATCAAGCCCGCGAACCTTTTGTGGACTGCCGATCGCAGGGTAAAGATATCAGACTTTGGCGTGTCCTATCTGGGAAAGCCTGCACGGGACATCGACGAAACTGACAACCGTTTGAACTCCGCCGGAGAGCTCGACGAGGCCGTGGAACTTGCAAAGACTGTTGGAACACCTGCATTCTATGCGCCAGAACTTTGCCATACGGACTACACGAGACCAAGGCCTCCAGTCACTAGTCAAATTGACGTCTGGGCGCTCGGGGTCACGCTCTACGCTATTCTCTTTGCCCGGCTACCTTTTCGGGCGGAAGATGAGTTTAGTCTATATAAGGCCATTTGTGACGACGAGTTGGTCATCCCGCGAAGGCGGCTGAAGGCAGTTGACAACCGTCCTACCTCTCGAGCAAGTTCCCAAGCGCGCATGGCCCCTCGTCGACCAGATAAGCGCCTGGAGAACGAGCTCGACTACGAACCAATCGATCCCGACCTGCATGATCTTCTTGAACGGCTTCTGGAGAAGGATCCGATGAAGCGAATCACGCTCAAAGAGGTCAAACATCATCAATGGGTCCTGCGGGACATTGCAAACCCGATCTCGTGGCTCGAAGAATCAGATCCGTCCCGGCAGAGCCACGGTCGGCGAATCGAGGTATCAAAGGAAGAAGTTGCCGATGCCGTTGTCCCATTGACTATCATGGAGAGAATGAAGTCTGGGATGCGCAGGTTAGGCGGAGCTTTAGGCATTGGAAAGTCAAGTCACAGTCGTAGACCAGGCAGGGAATCGTCAACGACAAGCGAACGTCTTCCAAGTTCTTCCGCTGCATCCTCTTCGAGCAAACTCAGTGTAGACGGGAGACGAATGAGCATGAGAGGGGAAGAGTCAATACTGTCCGCGCTCAAAGCTGCGCGGGAAGAACATCAGCATGGGCACAGTTCGGCGACGGCGACACCTGGAATCACCAGGGCAGATCAGCCATTCTTCCAGGGATCATTACATTCTGAGTCTACGTCCGCTATGCCCCATGGCACTCCTTTGCCGCCAGATCCCGCTCAGAAAATAACGGGGACACCGTCCCGGCCGTTTATGCCAGAGCGCGCTGTGTCGGCAACTGGTTCCATGAAGACGATCAAGCCAGCTGAAGTACATTCTGTGCAACCCTCACGGCCACTTTCCCCTGTGCTTCCAAGTACGCCTGTTACAGTCGATTCTCCAACGGTCACAAACATTAGTGGCATCTTTGGCGGTGCCGGACGCCGTTTAGTCAAGAAGATGCGAAGCAGAGAACCTCTTGCTGGAGATGGATTGAGTGGGAAACGAGAGCAATCTGTCGACCGCTTGGCAATTAGTCCTGAGGATCCTCGTGCGGAGCCCACTATCGCCTTCAGTAACACGCTGGCCTCAGGGCAACTTGACACTCCTCCTATTCCCGTGTCGAATTCTGATCAACACGTTAGTCCGAAGAGCTCAGTCAGCGGGACTAACTTGCTTTTGCCTCCCAATGTATCTGAAGTAGTAGAAGCTCCTACGTCAACTTCTACTAATGGCCCACCGTTGCAGAGATTGTCGCCTTCGGGAGCCAAGCGCCGATCATCTTCCCGACGAGAGAGCAACATCCTTAGGCCGATTATCATTCCTTCCGAGTCAAGTGCAGAGGCAATCGATCGCGCTCACGAACAATTGTACCGGCGACATCAGATGCAGGATGCCATCGATAGCGACCCTCATCGTTCAAATCTGTCATTACATCCGCAACGTCCTGTTTCCGAGCTAGTAAATAGTTGCCCGCCCAGCCCCGATGATGAAATATTCATCAAAGGGAAAGGGAATGATGAATCTCGAAGAGAATCTTCCTCTCGATCGCCTCCAGGCTCCGGGCCCGCCACTCGTCGATTGGAACACGAGCTCTTGAGCTCTTCTGAGGAGCAGCTCACTTCTGGAATATCCCAGTCGACCTCATTCCCATCCATCCCTTCAGTGGTTTCAGCTAGTTCTTCGGTCTCGGAGGATGATTCATCAACGCAGAAGGAAGGGGTTTCTCCTCTCATCCTCACCGATGACACGGTAACACCACCTCGGCAACGGGGTTCTGGGTCGAGATTATCTTCACCTAGATCTGAAGATGAGGCGGGCTACAATGGCGACCACGACCATGCCGTCGAATCTGACGACGAAGATGAGAATAACGGCTCAGATGACGATTTTCTCGTCATGCCTACCCGCAAATCGGGACCCGAACGCCGGCGGAGTCTGATGACCGTGTCCAATGCTGCGCTTTCGCGGCGCTCCATCCGACGGACCTCGACCAGCCGCCGTACCAGTCGCAGTACAAGCAATGGGACGGTTAAAAAGGTTGTCAGTAACGAGGAAGACATTGGTCACCATGATGATAGCAATCGGATAGAACACGCCATCTGACCAATGTGATTTTCGCGCACGATTTACGTCTGCTAGTCGCTTGCTCCTCGGATTCTTTACTAAACCTCGACCAGCATATTCTTTCTTGAACATAATTTTTTATTCCCCATTTGGGGGCTCTCTTATCTTCTTTGGTGTCTTTTTATTGTTTCTTTTCAAAACATTCTTATCTATATCAAATTATATCCTGGCGTCGGTATTGGCAGAAGAGCAGCACTTATCTTGGGAGAAACACATTTTACACCATCTACCTCGCCTTCCACGTCTACAAATACGGGAAATGAAGTGCGATTAGGCGTTAGGGGCGAGTAAAAAGGGAAATCCGGATCCATCATCTCGCGCTTCTGTGTTTTTTTAATTTTTTTAGTTGTTTTCATTTTTTTGGAGGGGGGAGAGACGGGTTCTGGGGATTTGAAAGGGATGTCTCTTTAGGCCCCTCTTTTGATCCAAAGTCCCCTGCGGGTGGATCGATGTTGTAACTTGTATATCTTTTGTACAGCTGAAGTGCGTTTATGATTTTTACCATTAGACTACCTACCTATAGGTACTATAGTTGTTTGGCAACTGGGGTTGGTATTTCTGGGGAAATCCGGTCATGCCTGCGGGGCTTGGACGGGTGCGGCTGTCGTCACGAGTTTGACAACCTTATGGGGGCCCTGTATGGGTCCTTGAGTATATGAGTCTCTTGACAAGTATATATTTTTGATAATCAAGTTTCAATTATTGTATATTGTCTCCATTTACTTTTTCACTGTCCCTTTTTCTTTTCGAGATGTTCATCTATGGAACTTGTCGGGCGTTTGTAATAAAATAGACAATATCGACTGATTGACATGTGTTACTTTGTCTTTTCTCTACTATACCTGAGCTTGCATATTTTACTCCCAGGATGAGCTACGTGTTGGCTGGGCTATGACGTTACGATTCTTGAATCAAGGTGACACTACTCTAGTCAATAATGATAAAACGTACGAAAATTGTGGGGGAGAAACTCGGAGCGACTCCGCCTCAGTGGTGGCTGCTGTTGGGTAAGTGGAAGAGGACGCCTCGGAAGGTTTAGTTGATTGGTTTGTCAGGTTAGCCAAGTGGGGGGAGATGTCGAGGGGGACCACGGTACTTGGGTGGCAGTGCAAATAGTCGTCGATATGGCGTAGTTACGGAGCGCCTTTTCCTCTTCCCTCACAATATTTTTTCCCCCTTGGGTGTATGTACCTTGTGTTAAGCTTGAAGGTTTGTTGAGTGGAGAAGTTTGTCCTACGGCGGCAATGGAGTAAGGGATCTTCACTGTGCAGAAATGGTGATATTTCTCCTTTGGGAACAACTTCGGAGGCTATGCTACGATCAAGTTAGGTAGGTATTCGTGCTCCCCTCGTCCGTTCACAAGAGTCAATAATAAGGAAATACAGGTAAATGCTTGGGACGATAAGCGGGGAGCGAGGGGAAGGAAGAAAAGCAGCAGAGTGTGGTGGTTGGTTCATCAATCGAGTCTCTGACCGCCCAATTGTGGTGAAATGGTACTTGATCGTGTCCTTGTTGCTCGCTTGTGAAAGAGTTTCAGCTGTCATGTCACTGTAGTGCAGTCAGGCCAGGTAAAAGGTACATGATAACATGAAGTACATGAGGTACTTTGAATCAAAATGTTCAACATCTCGTGAACGTTGATGGTGGTATCCTGCCTGTCATCTTGGCTCAAATAGTCGGTGAAGAAGAATTTTCTGGATTCAATCCAAGACCAATTGTTTCGTTGTTTGATCGGCGCCAAAATAAAAGCTTGGTTGCAGCCAGGCACCGGTTCAGGCACAGGCACAGGCATCAAGGCGGACAAGCCTCCCCTCCCACCGGTGTCACCAATTCATCGCCCTCCCCTTGTTTTAGCGGGCGTAGCTCCAACTCCACCCACGAGGCTTAGACTGCCCGATCACGCCCGCTGCATCTTTGATGATGATGATGATGATGATGATGATGCTGGTGATGTGGATGATGTTGTTGATGCACGAACCCCTCTGCGTCTTGGACAATTTTTGAATATTTGACCCTCTTTGGCTGTGCAACAATTCAATCATTGTGCATTCTTCACATGCACACATCCTTTATCCTCTTTTGGCCGTTATAAGCTTTCCTATGACCCCATCGACGGCGCGCTATCAACATTCATTACTCAAAAAGCGGGAGCCGTCGCTGCTTGCCGCCGACCAGCACCCGCAGCCGCTCAACTGCTGTCAGTCGATCCCCTCCGTACGACTCCGCCCACGAACCACGCGGCTTCGAACACACCGTCGCAAGCTGATTGCGGATCTCATACCGATTGTCGCCATCCCTCTGGCGCCGTTCAAGTGGGGATTAGCTTGTTTATCCGACATCAGTGTGGTATGGTACTCGGGCGTGCCATTTTCCTTTTAGATCGGTTTCTCTTGATTGCTGCCTGGCGCGATAGCATGCTAACTTTTTGGGCTTCCTTCTCCGTCAGATATTTTCGTCGTCTGCATAATTGGACACCGCCTCCTGTCCTGCCTGAAATTGTCTACCTCTATCATCGTTCCTTGTCCGACAGGGGTTGCAAGACCCAGATCAGATTCGCGATCAGAATCGAGCGGCCTTCTCCCTGTTATCGTGCTCAGCCCTCAGCCCTCAGCGTTCGCACATTCGTGGCTGCATACAATTCGTTGGCTGTTGTGCCTTGACTCCTTGAGGTTCTTGCGTCGGGCCAAAAAGACAAGGCAAATACAAGGCTGCCAGCCAGGTTTCCTACATCATGGACTCTCAACACCAGCCACAACGCGGGAGATCCCCTTCAGGCGCCCACCCCAATCGACCTCTGAGCCACTCACCATCGCCTCACACCTTTCAAGAACAGGTTCCAGGACTAGGGATCAATTCGACCCTTCTCTCGGACCCGTCTGCTTTCAATATCAACACGTTCAACAATGACCTCATCAGCCCGACCTCAACCCCATATGATATCTCTACACCCTTTCTCACCGGCTCGGCCCAAGCTCAGCACCAGCAGCAGCACCCACAACAACAGCCGCAGCAGGCTCATCAGCAGTCGCATCAAAACCAGCAGCAACAACAATCACAGCAACCACAGCAACAGCATCAACAAGGAACGCCTCAGCAATTCGCGTCTTCCTCTGATCCGTCCTTTTTCCAGACATCAAACTTCCCTCAATCATTTGATCAGTCCGGATTGGGTTCAGAGAACGCGAGCCAGTTTTCGCAGTCACCGCATTCGCAACAGCAAACATCGCAGGAAAATCTCCACTTTGCATCGGACTTTCTGAATCCTAGTTCCATTTCAGACAATTTTAATGATTTTTCCCTCTTCCAGGACGCCGGTCTGAACCAAAACAACGCCTTCTTTGATCAGAACGCCATGGTGAACCAATTAAATCAGCAAGGAGGTCTCCAGCAACAGGAATCCATTAACCCAGCCGATCTCATGGGAGAGATGCCCTCGCCGCATCATCATAGTCCTACTCCTCCGCACCTGCTCCAATCCGATCAGAGACAATACTCGGCAGGACAACCATCGTCGTCCCCAGGCATTAACCAAGGCGCTTTCCGCCCCACGACGCATTCGCGCAATGCTTCGCTCGATCCTGCCAGTGCGGCCTTTCCAATGGGCCAGCCTCCCGTAGACTGGACCGGCATGCTTTCGGGCGCCTCCTTTCAACCTGGCCATCGCCGCACACCTTCAGAACATTCGGATGTGTCGTCTGTCGCACCTTCGCCATTCCTGGGCAACAATGACGGGTTCGACCCACTCGATCAGCAGCCGTCACCATTACTAGGCGCCCAAGATTCGAGCATCTACCATGATGCGGGCTTGGGGATTGAGCAGTTCACTTTGTCGGACCAACAGCATGGTCTCAGCCCTGCACATAGCCCGCACATTTCACCACATCTGGGTCCTTCTCACCCATCTTTACCGTACCAGGGTGGTGCTTTCTCTCTCAATGAAGATCCGAACTTTGGCCTTGGTTTGAGTCATGGACCAGGACCTGAAACCAGTCAAGATCAAATTGAAGCCTTTCCGTCCTTTTCTCAGCCGCAGGCGCAACGAAACCACTCTGGCGATCTCGGCCAGGCTGATCAAATGGCGCCGCCAGAAATCAATATTCAGTTTGCCGCACCGTCTCGGCAGTCAAGTTTTGAACCTCCAAAACCACCTGCGGATGACAATGCCTTGAGCCCTCCAGACCGGGGTATGCATTTCTATAATCGCTCGAGCGGATGAAGACGCTGGTATTCTGGTACACTATGCTAACATGTCATGTCCGTGATGTAGGAAGGAGACACCGATTTCGTGATCGATCAAAGTCAGATCCATACGGTACGCCTCTAAGCCGTCCATCGAGCCCATCAGGGATGCAGTCTCTGTCATCTGTGGTCTCGTGTTCGCCGAACCGGCCCTTGTCTCCTATCGGACTTCATCCAAACGCCGCTGCTTCATCTTCTTCGGACCGACTTTCGCCCTCACCATCTCCATCGAACCGGATCAGTCGTCGTTCGTCCACCTCGTCCGTGCCCAATCGGGACTACATTCTTGATCTAGCCGACCCCCAGCGACCTGGGTCGAACGCGGGCGAATCGAGACGTACACAAAGACATCCAGCCAATTTCCAGTGCCACCTTTGCCCCAAGCGTTTTACTCGGGCTTACAATCTTCGATCGCACCTGCGCACGCACACTGACGAACGGCCCTTTATATGCAGCACATGCGGCAAAGCGTTTGCGCGGCAACACGATCGGAAGCGCCACGAGAGCCTACACAGCGGCGAGAAGCGCTTTGTCTGCAAAGGCGAGCTCCAGTCCGGCAATTCATGGGGCTGCGGCCGGAAATTTGCTCGCGCAGATGCCTTGGGCCGACATTTCCGTAGCGAAGCCGGTCGGATCTGCATCAGACCGCTGCTGGACGAGGAAGCACTGGACCGTCAACGCGCCGCCAGGGAGGGTCGGCAACTCCCACCACAGCAAGGCATACTCGGCAACGGTCTCGACGCATCACAACAACCACCCGGCATTGGACTCGCCAACATGCAACCAAACGCCGCCAATAACCTTCAACCTTTTGGCAGCGGCCCCGGCGTCAATGCCATGGATACAAACCCCGCGCCCTCGGCAGCCTTTGCTGCCTTCCCCGCCGCCCTCCTCGCGCAGTATCCCGCCTTGGCAAATATCCCTTGGGACACCATAGGCGCCGACGACATCTCTTCTGGTGGTGGCGGTGCTGGTGGAGGTGGAGGAGACATTAGCGGTCGAAGCAGCTTCGACGCCAGCAGCGGCGCCGAACTGTGGGAGCTCGACGACGATCCAGATAGCGGCGGATACGTCAGCGGGCCCGGAACGGGCTTTGCACCTACTGCCTCGGGCTCGGGCTCGGGCTCGGGCTCAAATCTCCACGCGCATGTCGCTGCGTGGTCAGATGCTGCTGCCGCGTCGGCCGACTGGGCCAGCGATTACGGAGCGAGCGATTACGAGGGGAGATAGCGCGCCCTTGTCTGATATCACAGTAGTGATCATTGTTTAATTGTTTTATTTGGTTTAGCTGGTTTACTTGATTTATATGATTTACTTTTGGTTTTATTTCTGGGCTTAGTCTTTTCTTTTCTTCTTCTGTTTCCTTCTCTTCTCTTCTCGTCTTTCTTTTTGTTTTATTCCCTGTTGATTTGACATCATTACCGTCCATTCGTACGTACCTAGGTATGCCTATTTAACGTATGTAGTGTTTTTTTCTGTTTTGTTTCGTTTCGTTTTTGTTTTCGTTGCGTGTGTGCTTTTTTGTTTTGGGTCTAGTTACAGTTTATATCCCCGGCCTGTATTGCCCCATTTGGCTTTGTTTCCCGTCAGCTTTTTTGTTTTCAATCTTCTGGTCTTGAGCTATTGATTATATACTTGAGCTTAGCTTATTTATCTACCTTATATATTCCTGGTATTTATCTATACATTTACCGAAATATCTTGATCCTGCCTCAAAATCTGAAGTCTGTTAAAGTAATTGTATCACCTACGTTCGTAGTGTATGGTATGGTATGATATAAAAATGTCAATGAGACAAACCAGTCTATGAATCTATTGAGTATTGGGTACGGAGAACTTCTGATCCCTGTGATATGTCGAGAAAGACTATCGGAGCTCTATAGTGCATATTACTTTATCTTAAAACAAGTGGTAACTACCTAGGTAATTAAGGTGCGTCAAGAGTAATTAAGCTAGGTATGTTTGTCAGAGGGGATGGCTTTGGCTACCGAAAGGGACGGTAGTAAGCAAGCAAAGCAAGCGGGCAAGCAAGTGTGTACAAGTCCTCAATACAGGTGGGGGATGACGAGCCTAGCATGAGGGAAACAGAGCACGACAGTAAAAGAAAAAAGAAAAGAAAAGAAAAGGAAGAATGCAATGCAAAGCAAAGCAAGTTCTAGTACTTGGGGACAAAAATGAGGGGGAAAAAAAAGAGCAAGATGTCTACACGGCACGACGATTACGACTTCAGCTTTGTTTGCAACGCGACTAATTGCTCGACATGGTAGAGCCAGCGGGAGGCGAATTCGTCTTCGGAGAATCGTTTGGCGGAAGCTCGTGCGCGGAGGCGCATCGCAATGGTGTCGTCCCGGGAGAGCGACAGGGCTTCGTGGAAGCCAGATGCGAATTCCGAGGGGGTTGTTGCGTGGAAGCCTAGACAATAGGATGAGCATGTACTAAAGGGGATGTGGAACGTAAATATCTTACCGGTTGGCTTGCCTTCATACGGCACTACAATATCATGCTTTGGTCCTCCGCTGTTATTCACCACGCTGATGAGTCCTGCGGCTTGGTATTCGACGACACCGATGCCAAAATGCTCGTTCCACATGCCATTGACACCGACTGAGCTGCGGCGCAGCCAGTCAATGACTTCTGGCCATGACGCATCGCAGATAAACTCGACATGGTCCTTGATGTCAAGCTCTCGTGCCAGCAGTCGTAGTTCATAAACTCGAGTAGCGTCGTCGCTGTGTCGTACCGAACCAATGAGCACAAGCTTCGTTTTGCTGAGTTCGGCATTCTTCTTTGTCTTTTCAGAACGCAGGAATTCGGAAAATGCCCGCAAGATCAGAGTATGATTCTTCTCTGGTCGGAATTGAGCAATGTATAATAAAACCTTCTCGCGCACATCTTCTGTTGCCGGTGTCACCTCGATTTCTCGCTCCATCTCTTCAACCGCTACTGGTGGGAACACTACTCCGACTTCTGATGTTTTGCCCCGCTTCTTCCGACTGCCGTCCCACAAAGCACGGATATGTGCTTGCGTCCAGGATGAGTTGGTCATCACGACGTCAACGTTTCCTCCGACCCAGCTGTACATGTTCGCAAACAGATGCCAGTATTTTCTCTTCAGATAGCCCTTCAAGCCTGTCCCCGTCCCGGCATTGACTCCCTGTCCACCTTCGTCGAGCGAGCCCAACATGTCCGTGGAAATGGTCGGGTAATGCACATAGGCTCCAGCAGGCACGTCTGGGAAGAAATATTTGGAAAGTGCCAGCGTAAAAGCATAGCCCATAGTGTCAATGAATATATCAGGCACAAGGAGTGAAAAGGCATCGTAGGCGAGAACCAAGGATCCCAGGGATTGGCCAAGCAGTGTGAAATGAGGGTACGTGCTGCTCAAAACGTAGTGGCGAGTTGAGAGATAGATGAAAACAACGGTAGGCGCGTGAATATGTATACCAAATCGTTCCTGTGTTCCTTCGAGTCAGAATTTGTCCTCCTGTAACCTATCAAGCAGGCATCATTTACCTCTACCCTTGACAGTATCGTCGCTTTCTGAACATCATGGTCACCTGTATAAACTACACAAATAGCTTTCGGCCATCTTTTCTGAGTTGCTCTGATAGCAGCCCAAAGGACTCTCTCCCCTCCTCCTCCAGCATTGCTATCATCATTAGCCTTCCTGCTCGCGCTGACGTTTGCAGTTTCTTGTAGAGCTTACCAGAAGGGATGGAAGAACCCCACTATTCCTTCCCACGAATCGCCGGTCTCCCTGCTCTCTGAGGACGCGGCAGGGCGCGAAGATTCAACTCTTTCCCAGTCTTCATCCTCGATCCTCTGCAACACTTTGGATGTTCTCGTGTGCTGTTGGTCTTCCAATCTGACCTGTGCCACAAGAGCTGTTCGTCTATCAGAGCTTCGCCGTCTCAAGTACAAGCCTGCAAAGCGGCCGGCCAAACGCGCTGCCCACGGGGCGACAAGCACGCTCGAGAGGATGAGGCTTAGGAAAATTGAAAGCAAAATTCCCAACATTGTCAACGCTCGAGGTTGCTACTGACGCATCGTGGTATAATATGAGCGAATTTACAATCAAAACAGCTAGCTGTGGGGTTGATGTTTGGGCATTGGATACGTGTAGAGACCGATAAGTGGAGCTACCACTGCCGGTTAGTTAATAGGCCAGTTGAGTGGTCGGAGTTTAAAGTCACCGACATGACACAACTTTCGGAGTAACGTTAGGCTCTGGCACCCCCTGGACCCCTTTTTGGTTGCTGGCCGTCAAACGAGAGTGTCTCTTCTACTGAATTTCTCCATATCAGCCCTATCGGGGCTTATGTTCTACGATTTTAGGGTATACAGATGTCTAGAAGAACAAAGTCACATGGCAACCGTTGTGAAATCATGCTATAACCATGTACAAGTCGCACCTAAGACATACGCTTTTATGTTCCTGGGTGACCAACATGGCAGAGGGCCCTAGGTATCAGAGATCTAGATCCGGTTAAATTTGAATCTAAACTGCATCTCCCGAATATGTACACTATAAAAAACCTCTATGAATATATGAATATGCACTTGGGCCTGCCGTATGCTTTTAGGGTTAATCGAGGTCAGAGTCGCTCGGATGGATAATATTGGCCACCTCCGCCTCGACCATGCGGCGAGCTTCTGTCCCAGCCTGCTGGCCCAAGGTTTGGAGCCCAAAGTCTCGAAGATGGGGATATGACGTTGCCATGTCGGCCATCAATTCAACAAAGTTGTCATGCGCGTCGCGTTGATCAACAGTCCAGTTCTCAAGCGCTGTTCCGTGTTCATGGAAAGCATCAACCATTACCAATAACTCGGAAGAAAGAATCTCTTGACGAATTTCATCTTCAGCTTCCGGATCATCTTCGAAATCCACTTGTTCATCTCCTTCTTGCTCCTCAACCTCTTCCGAGCCGTGTTCTACATGCGTAGCTAAAGCAGAACTCTGGAGCATATGGTTAAGCATCGCAATCTGATCCCCGACCGTGCCGAATTCTCCATTTTCGACCTCAGAAGCCTGTGATCGCGAGCGCAACAGCTGTTGATATGCTGTTGCATAGCGAAGGGCTTGCAGTCTCTGCGCGCGTTGCATGACGGCCACCTCATCAACTCCAGAAGCGGCAATGGCTCTATCCATTTCTTCTGGTGGGAGATTTTGCGGGATCAGGGGATCATTGAGCTCAGTGTACCATGGGAAAATGCGTTGAAAGAAGTGATGTAAATCTCTCATCTCCTGGTGACTCTCTTCAGGAACATGGATTCCGGACCCTTCCTGGACAGATGAAGCACTGTACGAAGCTTTATTGTCGGCCGGGGGAAGAGGATCTGAGGCGGAGGTTGCTTGAGTGGTATAAGCTCGGGGAAGATGGCTAATGAGAGGCGGAAGATCGGTGAGGAGAACATGGCGGGCAAGATCCAAAGATATCGGATCGTGGTTTTCTGGAATGCTTTCTGAACTTTTCGTAGTCTCGACGACCTCTACAAGGAAAGTAATTGTTTCTGGAGTATTCCAGAGGTCCTTTGCTCTTAGAGCATAGAGCTCTGTTTGCAAGTTTTCCAAGTCTGTCCGAGGTAGTCTACCCCAAATAGATGGCGGTAGGCGATCAAGATTAAGCTCTTGAAAGAGACGGGCAAATATCCAGGGATATTTCTCAACTGAAGATTGCAGGGAGGCTCGAGCATCCTGGGGATGGCCGAGCTTCTTTTGCGCTAAAGAGGTCGAGATCTGAACATTCGGAAGCTTGTCCCAGTTTCCAAGATATTGCTGGACTTCAACTGCTGCTAGCAGAAACTGGGGCTGGTTCGCCCGCAACGCTATCTGGTCGATGACGGTGGCCATGCAATAATGGTCGCCAACAGGATCCAGACTGAAAAGAAGCTTTGCCCATTCAAAGGCCGTTCGCCATGTCCCACGCATGCCAAGGTTGTTTATATATCGCCAGCCAGCGAGCCAAAACTCGCGGTTCTCTGGTCGCCGGAAGTCCAGTCTGGCCTTGCCTTGAGACAGATTGCTGGCAAAGGTTGAATGTACAGCTCGGCCAAAGGAGAAAAGGGCCCGTTCGAGCAAGTCGCCAGATAGAGCATGATCACGATCTTGCTTTGCAATTTCTGAAACTTGAAGAAGGGTCGAAATATGATATGCTACATTTGCCATTAGTCAATCTTAAAGCTATAAGAACAAAAGGGGACATACGATTGTACTGCAGCAGACGCACCATCCGCGTCGGATCCATGGATAACACACATGAATCGAACTGCCTCTGCACATCCTGATATGCAGTATTGTGCACGAAGTTATAAGTGACGGTTCCATCATCGTTTTGGCCCTTCTGGGCTTCCATGCCTAATCCTCCACCTGTTGCTCGTGGCCATTCTTCCTTTCCTTGGAAAAATATATTTCTGCGAAGCCCTAACGAGCCTAGCCCGCGTCCACCGCGTCCACGCGCCCCTGACAAAGCGTCTGCCAGGCGCAGTTCCTGTTGACCTCTTCCTCGCCTCCTTCTTATATCTTGACCGTCTTCATCCTGGGCATCGCTTTGCAAGGCGGCGCGGCCGAAGAGCCGACGCATTTCATTTGTCACATTTAGCTGCGCAGTGTCGATAGAAAGCAAGTCAAAAAGCTTATTCCGAGCTGTCATTCTTTCACTTGCCCGTGCCATTTCATGATCACCTGTACCGCTGGATAACGATTTAAGGGCGATATCAATCTCGTCGAGTTGCGCCGCTCCTCCTCTGCCGGTATTGGGCGTTGCCGGCGACCTTGTGCTGCCGGAAGCATTACCGCTCTTGCCTTTCTTCTTCTTTTTGTTCTTTTTCTTCGTTGGGGCATCCTTCTTTCGTGTTTCGGACTCGGCTACGACCGTAGGAGGTTCTTCGTCATCATTGCTTACGGACTCTGGATAATCGTCTTCATCTCTGTCGCCTTCATTAAGCAGAGCAAATATATTCGGCTTCGACGTTGATCTGGACTGTGTTAAAGCTTCCTCTTCTTCCTCTGATTGCTCCGCCTGAGAAGATTCCGGTTCCGCTAGCTTCGACAGGATCTCTTGCTGTTCACGCTCCTTTTGAGCTTTCCGAAGGGCTCGAGATGACATGGCTAGAGACACAAGACGAAATTTATCTGCAAAGTGACACCGGCCCACACCAGGCTCATCCGCCGAAATAGAGAGGCTTGCGACTTGATGCTGATGCCGTTGGTATGAAAATAATAAATTGTTGCATCAACTGCAAGTGCTATGACGCACCGCGGGGTGAAATTTACCGATTGCATGGTCGGCTCGCTAATCATCTCTCCGAGTGATTCCCTGGTTCCAACTCTATCGCCATTTCGACAAGTTCGTCAGCTAAACGTTCAATTTCCTTACTGGACTCTCTTAGCTACATCAGATGATACGAGTAGCAATTGAATCTTTATCAACAACCTTGAGAGGAATATCATGAAATGATCAATCCTCTGGATTACCTTTCTAGCCGTCGCCATTTCATTTTTGCTTGAGGTAGTCTTAGCTTGCTCTACACTGCTCAACCATTAACAATGCCCGATTTTTTATGAATCTGTCCTGCGAAGTTGTGCTTTCTCCCTTCTTCATGAAAATTAATACAAAGCTGTCTTTTCTCCAAATTCTCAACATTCTAGCATACGTTGCTGTCCTCATGACTTCAAGATTCTCAAATTTCTGATTAACGACCATATCTGCTCTAACAAAAGCTGCTCTTCTTCATCGCCACTGCGTGGATTGGAAGTCCCAGTATACTCTCTGTACAGGATGGAGAAGAGTGGGATGCGGTACAGCAAGTAGTCAACCCGGTGGTACTGCTGGACATTTGGGAATATCCTCGGACGACAAATTCCCTGTATGGATGAACGCTTGCCATCTATGCTCTTGCATCCATGAGGTCTTCCGCTCCGAATTATTAGCGTGTCGTGGCACGATCATTTTGGTTTGTCATCTGACAGTGCACGAAATCTTGACGGGTAAGCGGGGTCACGTTGAGTCTACGATAGTGCTTGGCAGCAATGATTGCCAAGCTAGACCGCCAATTCATGTTGTACAAATTTTAAGCATAGTGGTGTTTCATGGCCATGCTTTCTTTCAAAGACTCGCACGAGGTGGCGTCCCACTATTATGCCTAATCCGACAGTTTGCATGCTCAGTTTCAAAGTTGGAGTATTTTCTCCGGATGCCACGAGTTGGCGGAAATGAGCTTCAAGCTCACCACTGACCTTATAAGAAGCGGCTTGCCAATTTTGCTGATTAGAGATATCTCATTTATCGAATGACTTTGGTCGCAGCTGATATAGTGACTTTGTCGATTCTCTTCATGTTTTCAAGAGGAGAAAATTCTTGAATTATCTGGGCACCTTTCGCTGATAACTTCTCCGTTCTAGCGCATAGGTCAGAGTGATTTTCGTTGGGTCATTGCGGAGACTTAACTACGACAATGCTCGGAAAGGGCGCTCAGCATTTGGTAAGATATATGAGACATGATTCAAAGCTCCAGAATCATTTTTTTCTTTTTAGTTCAAAGCGGTGATCATTTTCCTTTTCGTTGTTTGACCGCCAATTTGCGCACTCTTTGTTGAGGCATGTCGGATGAATATCATCGTCTGGTTGGGCGTCATTGCGTGGCGTGAGGGAGCCGCAGTGCGGCCCGGCTGCCGGATGAAACAATGCACAGTCCAGATTGATAGTTCTCCTCTACCACATCACCTGTTCCAGCCTCAACTTTCGACAAATACTCAATGTTACTCGAAGATCTGAGATTCTCAGTATTCTCGACTGAACTCCTTCGAAACTTAGCCTCCCTCCTTTCCTCCACCTTACAGCAGCTTGGAATTTTTTTCGCCGGAGCGGCTTTTGCAGATAATATGCAGCGAATTCTGAATTCCTCGGCCACGCGGTTCGCAGAATTAGCGCAAACTCTCCCATCCCTCATGCTCATCCTTTTCCTGGAAACGCTGCCTCGTAGATTCGAGAGCGAGATCCGATAGGGAGGCTGCAGGAAGCCCCTTACTGCGATCAGATCCACTCATTTTCCAAATTCATAATTCTGTCGCAAGCGCAGCCACCTCAAGATAAGGGTTGGGTAATGGACTTGTGCGCAACACCCCTTGAAGCTTTTAGATTCAGACTCTCGACAATGCCTGTGAACCAGTGGTTCACGCTTGAAGGGAGGATGGCTATCTGCCGATTTGCTCAAGTGACACAGAGCGCGTCCCATTCGCGGCCTCCTTTACTCCTATCATGTAGGATGGATTGCACCGAGATTTATCTATGTATTGCCCGCTGCTCCCTATTTCTTTAAAGGACTCTCCGCGTTGAGCGTGCCATTATTTTCATGAGACCCGGCGTCTGTTCTTTCAGTACTGCTTGACAATTCTATTTTATTTCTTTCTTTGTATGTCAAGTATTTTGCAAGTCAATGGACAAAGCTATTGAGGCTGGTCCCACTGGGACTTATACCATCCAGCCTGAAATCAAAACTCCAACAGACAAGGAAACGGCTATTGAATCAACCGGATCAACCCCTCTGTCAGAGACGGGGAATGAGCTTCGGACAGCAGCAGATGGAAAGACAATATTGATTCCACAACCTTCCAATGATCCGGACGACCCTCTAAACTGGTCGCCCGCCAAAAAGCGTTGCATCCTAGGCGTGCTCTGTGTGGCAGCCTTGCTGACAGATTGGGGTATGACCTGGGGAGCGCCATTATTTCAAGCCCAAGCTGTAACCTGGAAGATGAGCGTTCAAAACGTGAGCGCAAGCTTGAGCGGCGGTATTTTTCTTCAAGGTGCTGGCGGTCTTTTTGCTGTTCCCTTGACCCAGAGATTTGGACGGTATGAATCCGATGAATGGCGTGTCCAAAATGGTTGCACTCGGAGACTGATTCAATCTTTCACAGACTTCCTGTCCTATTTTGGTCCCAATTTCTCTCATGCATAATTGTGATAGCCGCATCTCTAGCTCCCACGTACGCCGGCTTCACTGCATGCCGCACTATCCAAGGAATTGTCAATACTGCTCCGCAAATTATCGGTCTCTCCATCATTCATGACATGTACTTCTTTCATCAGCATGCCCGAAAGATCAATATATGGGGTGCATCTTTCTTGCTTGGTCCATATCTTGGCCCCTTCATCTCTGGCATGATTATTACAAAATTAGACTGGAGAGCTGATTTTGGTATCCTGGCGGCCTTCTACGGGTTCAGCTTTATCCTGATCATTCTTCTTGGAGACGAAACGTTGTATGATCGCGGCGAAGAGAAACAACAGCTTACGTCTACAACTGGCGTTGTTCGAAAACTCCAGCTCCTAAGTGGCTTCGCTGGAGCAAGAGCTAAAGGACGGCCAAGTGTTATCACGAGTTTCCTGCATACTCTATCTATTGGCATCCGACCTCATGTTTTTCTCATCTGTAAGCCCAGGATATTGTTGAACTTTGGGGAAAGTAAAAACTGACTCTCCACTCCAGCATTCACCTTTTATATGTTGGCCAATATGTGGGCAGTCGGCCTTGCTACAACTATCCCTGTCCTGGTCCATCCACCCCCGTATGAGTTTGGCCCTAAGGCAACGGCACTTCTTTATCTAGCTCCTGCAATTGGGGCTTTCGTTGGTGAGGCATGGGGCCATTTCTTCAATGAGTTCATTTTCCGATCTTACTTGCGTCGCCATAATGGTAAATGGCTGCCGGAACAAAGATTATGGGCCGTCTACCCCTCGGTCATTGTCACAGTTTGCGCTTTGGTCTTGATTGGACAATGCCTTGAACGGGGTCTGCACTGGGTTGGCCTGGCTTTTGGGTGGGCCATGTACAACGTTGCGGCGGTCACTGCCACTGTCGCCATCAGCGCTTACGTCTTGGACTGTTTTCCCTATCATGCCGCCCTCGTGTCAAGCATTGTCAACTTTTGGAGAACTACAGGCAAGTCATGCATTCATCCTATATCATTTCTTATCGGGTTATTTATTTTTTTTTAAGATATCTCTGGCTGACTCGAATAAATGATATTAGGTGGGTTCTGCGTCGTATATTTCCAATTCAAATGGGTTGAGCACAATGGTGCTGCGGTGACGTTTGGATGCCAAGCAGCCATCGTTGCTGGCGGGTTCCTTGGTGTCATTGCAACCCAGATATGGGGACCTAAATGGCGTGAGATGTTTCCGCCTCCCGCAGCAGAAAACTGAACGCACGCATTACCGGATTATACAAGATATAGAGCAATGGACGAATTAATTACTAGTATCATTATCGTCGTTCGCAATCAGATCACCGTAGATAAATTTGCTGTTTAGCAGCCTCACAATTACATTGAAACCAAAATATGGGAAATACACCGCAGCCAGTTATTCCCAGCTGTAAACTGCAAAAGGCATGAGGTGCCACTCTTACTATGAGTTCGAGTTTCTGATTTGAACTTTGATCGGATCTCTTCCACGGTCTACTCTTTCTTTGCCGAGGTTATAGCTAAGATCTAGGTAAAGAAGGCTCCACGGGTGTCGTGCAGCGGAGGATAACTTTAACTAAAGTACCTGGGAGTTGTAGTCTATCTAAGGGGAAAGCTTGAATATTGTCGCGTGCCTTTTACCTCGGTCAGAGGGGTGACAGTGTTCACGGTACTTCTGTGTACCAGGTCTTCACCATCGTTAAAGCTGACTTCCAAAGTACAAAGTACCTCGGTGGACAACTCGTCAACTTTAAACCACCCGAACCCGGGATTACGTACCAGGGTATCGCCGCCCCAGTAATCCCCAGAGTGACCTAAACGGTTGAGAACTGAAACACCATCAATAATCTACGAGTACCATAAAGGACATCTCCACCCAGGAGCACTTCTTCAGCAGCACAGTCAACTGCCAATCTCCACTTTGACTGTAGCCGCTTCGTCGACGGTCTTTGATCCAAATGCGTCGTGCGACGGTGCAGGCTTTTCGCACCGCTCGTCGCGCTTCCTTCCACAGGAAACTCGGTCGCGGCCGGTACGGGCCGGTTTCATCATCGAATCTAGTCCAGGGGCTCCGATCAATTTCATCTGGTCGAGAACATGGACGGCTGTCACCTTTAGCATCATCGTCATCAATGTACTTTCGGAACTTTTCTCTCGCTCTGATTTCGACCGTTGTGCTCTCTGGAGCCTGGTACTCCTACCGAGATAACCCCTCCATCCTCGAGAGGGGTCTGCACGACCGAGCCAACGCATCTACGAGTGCTTCGAGCGCACAGCATTCAAATAGTGAGCTAACCGCCTCCAACGTCTTTTCGACTGCCCCCAGCTCCGGACCAAGCAAAGCCACAGCTGACGAGGCTGCCTTGGCCACCCGCCGCGCGGTCGTCGTTGAACCCGATCAATTCTATACCGGTTCTATTGTCGGTGATGAGCCTTTGTCCAAGGAAACCGATGACGCGGGCCGAAAACTCCTGGAGATGTTGACACCTGACCAAGCGACCCAAAAATTACGAAGAAATGAAGAGTCTTACCTTGTGGGACGTGGAAGAGGTGTCGTGCGTTACGACGTTGTCCAGATTCCCAGCAACGACCCGATCGAGGACGACCACGCCGAGAAGATCGTTGAGGTGCCCCAGACTGTTGCTGCGACAGAAGATGGCAGTGCAAGCAGCGATTGGATGTTTTGGGGCGTCTTCGATGGACACAGGTTTGGAACCCTCAGATCTATCCTATACTATTGAGATGCTGACCAGGTATCAGTGGCTGGACAACTTCAGCAAAGCTTCGCCAAGTGTTGATCTCATTTGTCGCGCGTGAGCTGAATGCAACATACAAGTCCGCATTGACTAACCCTGCTTCCTCTGTTCCGTCTCCTGAATCCATCGACACAGCGATCAAGAAGGGTTTCCTTAAGTTGGACCACGAGATTATTCACGAAAGCGTGGAAAAGGTTATGAAAGCGAACGCTAAGCGTGTTGCAGCTGAGCTTCTTGCGCCTGCTCTTTCTGGATCATGTGCCCTTCTGTCTTTCTACGATAGTCGATCAAAGCTACTGAGAGTAGCATGTACCGGTGATTCTCGGGCTGTGCTTGGCCGGAGGGGGGCAAGCGGCAAATGGACAGCGACACCGCTCTCTGTGGATCAGACAGGCAGCAACGAAGAGGAAGCAGCTCGACTTCGACGTGAGCACCCTGGAGAAGAGTACGTTGTTCGAAATGGCCGCATTTTAGGAGGCTTGGAACCTAGCAGAGCGTTTGGAGATTCATTCTACAAGTGGACCAAGGAGACGCAGGAACGCATTAAGATGTCATTTTTCGGTCGCACACCTTCGCAGCTACTACGCACCCCTCCTTATGTTACTGCTGAGCCCGTCATCACAACAACTCGCATCGAACCCGAAAAGGGCGATTTTGTGGTCATGGCCACTGACGGATTGTGGGAAATGCTTTCCAATGAAGAGGTCGTTGGACTTGTCGGCCAGTGGCTCGAACATCAAGCTCAGAATGGGAATGCCAATAAGAACAAGTCATGGATAAAGAGCTGGTTTAGCGCCGAAAAGGGCCTTCCCATTGAGAAGGACGACACCGACGCGTCCAAGAGCGGCCAACGGGCACCTGTTCGACAACGTCAATGGGGTGTCAGTCCATCGCAGGATGACCGGTTTACTGTTGAAGACAAGAATGCTGCAACGCATCTCGTCCGAAATGCCCTTGGTGGCAAGGACAAGGATATGGTCTGCGCGTTGTTAACATTGCCCAGCCCTTACTCCAGGCGATATAGGTAAGTTGGATTCTAGTAATCTCATATGTGAGACATATTTTATATACCCCTCAACTAACGATTGATACACCAGGGATGATCTTACTGTTGAGGTTATCTTCTTTGGTGAAGGCGACAAGAGTGGCAATGTGGTCTTGAACGAAGAAGCGAGTGCGTCAACATTTGATACCAAGTCGAAACTCTAGATGTGTTTACTTTGTCTTCTTATCTCCCTGCCTCTACAAAGACTTAAATTCCGGCGGTATTTTCGATTATGCTCAACAGCGTTTTCGTCATTCTATAACGATCTCCCCGACGGCCCTGAGTGGCGGGTGTTCGGCGTCATGGATTGCGCCTTCTAAGGCATGCCAAAGATCAAAGTGAGATTATACTCTTGATTGATACCAAACTTCAAGATCATCTTTGCCCTGCAAGAACTATCTAGAATATCAGACGGCGTCCCATAACTTTTTCATGTATAATTTTAGCGTGCTAGCTCTCTGGCACCTTGCAAGTCTTAGACTCAAGCTGTCTCCTTTTTTTTAGGCAACAAAATACCTGCGTTAAAAATAGACAAGGATCTTTCTCATGATAGCCTAACAAGAAATGTGTATTTCACTGGTTCATCTATTGACTTCTTTCTCATGGGAAGTTGCGTGGCTTAAGCGACGTCATCTTCCGACCCTCTCTGGCGAGACTCCCGTTCGTAAGTTTTGATGTTGCACCCCGCGATCAACAAGCGCCTCAGGGTCCTGATTAGATCCGCCCACCTCTGATCGCGAAAAGTTGACCACCTAGAACATCAACCCGACTAGAAGAATTGCCGACGTCAAAAGCAAACTCCTGCGCAGGAACCTCTCAGAGTCGAAAGTCTCACCAGTCGCGTTTTTGAATCCGGCACCATAGCTGCAGAAGCTTACACATAATCTGCCCGGTATCCTATCGCTGATTGAGACCTTACTGTTGACTGCGCGTCACTCAAAATGATGACCTCGTAAGTGACAAGACAACAAGATTACTATGTACTCGCTCTGCGGCCATGAAAATGTGCTTTCCAAGAGGAAAGCCTATTCCAGCCAGGATAAAGGTCCAAGTACCTAGCTACGAGGCGCAGGCCGATATGCTCGCATCTCCTCCTTCCATACGAAGATGCTGATCTGGATTTATGGGTTTTTTTCTAGGAATAGCAATATTCTCTATATACCCTTCCGTCGTGCTACTCCCGTCACTTTCAGCAATGCCATCAAGCAATACATTTCAACTAAATATGACCAGCACCCGGATATGTTTGCGCAGGACCTCGACGTGATCGATCGGTTACGCAATGATGCCATACATTCTCTCGAGCCTCATGTGAGCGGTGTAAGAAAGCTCATGGCGTATGCTGCGCAGCTGGTCTGGGTTTCGGGGAAATTCCCTATCGATGTGAGTGGTCTCTGGGGAAGTTCTGTGGGCTGTTCCAGTTTGGAAGACTGATGAAAGATTTCCATAGATTGGTGTTGATTTCACATGGTACCCGGCACTTGGCTATAACACGCAACGGCCTGGTAGGTTCTTGCTCGTGTAGAGCATTCCTATATCCGAGCTTACCTTTATAGTTTCCCAGAATAATCTCCGCTTTGAGCTTGCAAATGTTCTTTTTAACTTAGCTGCTCTATATTCGCAGCTTGCGATATCCGCGAATCGAAGCACGCCTGATGGCCTTAAATCGGCCTGCAATTACTTTTCTCTTTCGGCCGGTGTCTTATCTCATATTAAGACGAATGTTATACCCGACCTACGGTCAACGCCGCCCGAGGACATGGATATTATGACCTTGGAAAGCCTGGAGCATCTGGCCCTTGCACAAGCGCAAGAATGTTTCTGGCAAAAGGCAGTAAAAGACGGTCTGAAGGATGCTTCCATTGCAAAGCTTGCTGCAAAAGTTTCCGACTTTTACAATCAAGCGGCAGATTTTGGAACGAGATCCGATACCATCAGCACCGAATGGCTTCACCATATGACTGCGAAACACCATCATTTCGCTGCGGCTGCTCAGTATCGAGCGGCATGTGACTGTTTAGAAAAGCGAAAATACGGCGAAGAAGTTGCAAGGCTAAAGGACAGTCTCACTTGCGTAAATGAGGCACTGAAAGAATCAAGATGGGTCAATAAGGTTGTTCTCGAGGACTTGAACGGTCTAAAGAGTCGAGTACAGGAAGATCTCAAGCGCGCTGAGAAAGATAATGATATTATTTATCTAAGTAATCACCCCCAATCCCACGGCCTTGTAGGCACTAGCTAACAAATACAGTTCCTGTTCCACCCAAGTCCGAGCTGAAAACGCTTGACCGAGCTAGCATGGTTGCGCCAAAGGTACCAAAAGAAGTTTCGGACCCGCTCTCCTCTCTTGGCGATCATGGTCAATTTGGACAGCAGCTCTTCGCTCGGCTGGTGCCTTTCGCTGCTCACGTCGCGGCAAGCATCTATGTTGAAAGGAGAGACAGGCTCGTCAATCACAATATAATAGGTGATCTTGAGATTATGACGGGCAAGATCCACGAGTAAGTACTCGCTCAAATACCTAGAGAACCTTCCTCTAGAAATTTTGCTAAAGTTGGACACAGCACACTTCAATCACATAATCTGCCGGGCTCTCTCCAGGCTCTGGAAAGGCCACTAGGCCTGCCTCCTGGGCTTGTTGCGCATGCCGAGGAAGTACGTCAACAAAATGGCTTTGCTCGTCTGCAAAGATCAGTCCAAGACACGACCACGTTGAAAGAGAATGACAAAGGCGTCTTCGCAGAGGGCGTAGAGCTCCTGAAGATTGAAGCAGCTGAAGATGAGAAAGCGAGGCTAAAGCATGGAACAGCTCGATGGACTCGAGAACCCTCGAAAATAGCTGCAGCGAAGCTGTATGCTCAGATTGATGAAATTGATGGCTATTTGAAATCAGCCAACAGCAGCGATGAATTGGTCAAGAACAAGCTGCGCGAATGGGAGGATATCTTGCGACTTTTGAGCGGGACCGATCATGACTTGGAGGAGTTCGTGCCGAGCAGCAGAAGAGCTAAGCTGACGCCCAAGGTTGAACGGGACGCGGCAAATCTTCGGGCTGTTCTTGATGATTTGAGCCGTGTGGAGAGCCGACGGAGGCGGCTGGTTGAAAAATTGAAAGAAAAGGCCAAGCTGGACGACATCAGTGAGTGCACACCACACTCAAGTTCATATTTTGGGGCACAGGAAACTGATTTTCAATATACATAGATTCAACAATCCTCGCGGAGACAAGCCGTCTAGAGAGAGAATTTCCTATGCAAAAGATTGAGCCGGGCCAATTCGAGAAAATCTTTGATGAACGACTAACGCGTTATGACGCGGATCGAGCGTCTCTGACAGAGGAACAGGAAGTGCAAGATCAGCTATTAGCGCAATTGGAAGAAGCAAACTCCGCACTCCTTGCCGCTCGGAAAGGCGATCCATCAACAAAAGAGCGAGAACAGGCTTTGCAAAAGCTCGAAAATGGATACTTCAAATACAAGGAGATTATATCCAATCTCGACATTGGGCGCAAGTTTTACAATGATCTTGCCAAGATTGTCAACCGGTTCAGAGACGAGTGCAAGAACTTTGTGTACCAGCGCCGCATCGAAGCCGGTCAGCTTGAGTCGTAAGTCTTCTCAGTCATCATCTCCCCACTCTGTAACAACCTTCTCTTTCGACTCAAGCAATTTTGAGTAAACCTTCACTAACCAATTCGCTCTCTTGGTTCCTTGGAAACAACAGAGATCTGACAACAGCAATGGCATCCCTCAGCGTCTCCCAAACACCCTCAGCTGCATCTATGCTTCAGGAACAAAAGCGCCAAGAAGCAGAACGACTCTCACTCGCCTCCTCAAACTCTCCACGTCCAAGTACTGACCCCATGGATCTGGATCAGCAACACCCGCCATTGACGGCCCCTGTGCCGACAAGAGCGCCCGTTGCTCCTCCGCCGGTCAACGCCGGAATCTGGTCTCCGGACATGGGCATCCGATTCGGCGGCGGTCCACCCGCACATCCCTCCCCTGGAGGTGGAGCTCTATCCACCTCCTTTGCGCCCCATCAACAGCCGCCAGGTATAGACAATTCGACTAAACCACTGCCCAAGCCCGGGACTTGGGATCCTAGTCGCGGGTGGCAGTTTAGTTGATGGCCTTTGTGATTTTATTCTTCATCTCAATTTATCTTTATTTTAAAAAAAATTTTATTTTATTTCATTTCATTTCAAATCTCTTTTTTTTTTTTTTTTTTTTTTTCCCTTAAATGAGTTTCGCTGGTCACTTTTTCACTCCCCAAGTTTCGCTCATTGTGGCTGAGTTTGTGCATTTTGTATGCCAAGGGCCGGAGACTGATGTACCTCCGCATGCTCGGCTTGGTCACTTGTTTACCGAGCTTCTCATAGAAGCGACGAACCCTGAGAGTCGTTGACCCGCGGTGGAGTGGTGTGGAGTGGTGAGGGGGTTTCAAATATATCCTGTCCCAAGGGAACTTATCTCCTATCCTATCTTCTGGCTCTTCCCGGGACCAAACAAGGGCCTTATTTGGATTAAAATTCAAAGTGGTTCGGAGGCATAGTTTTGGATCGTTGCAATTTTATTCTCGGTTTCTATTCGACTTTTTCAGTCTGTAGAGCTTACAAAGTTTGTCCGAAAAACCACATAGACGATACCATTGTACATATCTAGATATAATACAGTTTTACAAGATGCGATGTAATATTGATTACCTCAACTGCCGTACCATTGTCTCACAAAGGCGCATAGAGAGTACTTGTTTATAAAAGTTGTGAATTATCATTGCACGTAGATTACTTGACTCTAGAATCAGAGAAAAGATTACAAGCAAACTAACAAAAAAACTAGCCATATAGAAAAAAGAAGAAATTCCAATTCCAAATACAAGACTAGTCATTCACAGCAACAAGAAGAACAAAAAGGATATATCAAGGAACTGCAAGTATATGGGCAAGAAGAGTAGATAAGAAAAGGGTGGGGGGAATAGAAAAAAGAGAATCGTAAAAACTGGCTTGAAAGATACCTGACAAGATATATAATGAGATGAGAAGCATAACCACATCTAGCGTCTCAGGTGAAATACATGCGACGATGGCGTGAACGCCACCGAGAAAACCGCGCTCCAACAAGCGCCAAGAAGCGAGACGAAATCAGATATATCAGAGACGAATATATCGATTTATAAACTGGACGAAACACCAACTTTTAAATATTTTTTTCAGAGGGTCTGTGGAAGCGGCGCGACGACCTTAGGCGGTCTCTGCCTTGGACTCGGCCTTGAGGTCGGCAGAGGTGCCGACGCCGTCTTTGCCGGCAGAAGTACTTCGGGAGGCATCGTCTGCGGACGCAGCGTTGGCGGAGTTGAACTTCTTCCACATGTCGGCGATCTCGTCCTTGGAGCCATTCTTCTCGGTGATGAGGTTCTTCAACCACTTGTTCTCCATCTCAAGCTGGCCAATACGAGTCTCAAGCGAGGTGCACTTGTCAGTCATCTCCTTGGCGGTGCGTTCGAGAGCCTGCTCTCGCTGCTTCTTCTTGACCCGGAATCGGGCGCTGGCTGCGGTGTTACGACGGCGCTTGTCCTCCTCGGCCGCGAAGCGCGATGTATCCTCCAACAGAGAATCGTTCAATGCACCAGCCTTGCGCTTGTCTCCAGTTTGAGGCTCGATCGGGCTGGAAGCCGCAGGGCTGTGAACAGCAGAGTTGGGGTGGTATGGGCTGGGTTGAATAGGCTGGTGTTGTGCGTGGTGCTCCTGAGCGCGATAGTGGTGAGGCTGCTGGGTGTTGGGCATAATGTGGGCCATGCCGCTGAAGTCCGGGAACTGGAATTCTTCTACAAGACAAGTCAATAGGCAGCGCTTGGAGACCCATCTCTATGGGGTCTTAGTATATCATGCTCTTGAGGCACATACCACCTAGGAATTCGGCTCCTTTGGCAGCCGGCACATTGTCCGGTGAAGATGCTTCCTGAGCATTGGCGCTGTAGTAGGACTGCTGGTTTGGCTGCTGGTTGACAGTCTCGCCAATATCAAAGTCGAAGAATTGGGCGTTGGTGAACAAGGCCAAATCGTCGTCGAGATTGAAGTTCTCTTGCTGTTGCTGCGCAGCGACCTCGTAGGGAGATGGAATCGTGTTCAAGTTGGCAATGTATTGCGAGACATTTGGGGCTCGACGTCCGGTGAAGTTGGACATGATGAGCACAGAGGCCCTTATTGGGAGGTCCTTTGAGCCAAGATGATGAGGATGCTGACGATGATGCGAATAACCGTCCTGATGGCGGCGATGAGAAATGTCTTGTAATCTATTGCTAATGGTGCGGGGGAGGGTGGATGAAAGAGCAAAGAAACGGATGTCGAATGGCAGCGGCGGAAAGAAGGGAAGGATTAGGGCGTGAACGTATGTGCGTGTGTCCCAGCACGAGGCGAGGGCAGGGGGGGGGGGGGGATTGTGAGTGGACAGAACCAGCAGGATCAAAGAAACTGGTGAGTAATAGTGAGGGAAATGGTGTGCCGATGGTTTAGCCGTAGTGGGGCAAAACGATTTCGTGATTGATCAGCACGGTGGGGGCTTCTTTGCCTGTTCCAACAACTTCAAGCAATCACAGCACAGATTAGCCGACTTGATCCCTTTTTGTGCACAAGTATAACCCGGTACGTACCAATTGTACAAGGCCGCTTGTAATTTTTATTCGTCATTAGCTTGACATACACGGAGGTACCCGGCACCATGAAACCCTTTGCCCCACCGTACGTGTATAGAGCAAGAGACCCTTCTGAGATTGCTTGGAGCAAAGACTGGACAGCAAGTAGAAAAGAAATGATGACATTATTTCTTTTCGCATCGAGGTAAGTTATTTCACAAAAGATTCAAATCCACTTGATAAACAATGACGATAACTCTGAGTGCATGGTTTCTTTGAACATTATTGACAAAGTATTAGCCCTACAAGTCACTAGAAGACGAGGAAGGGCGCGATTCTAGTCCGGGTAGGCATTTGCGAAAAGTTTCCGAATGCAGAGGGTCGAACACGGTCGCCTTTTCCCGAGATCGGAGACGTTACCCGAGCCTTTACATCTAATCAATCTATTCGGTCAGAGATCCCTATCTCTAGTGGAAATTCAAAGTTCTCCATGCCGGAGTACTTCGGATTAGTCGATGATGATGATTACGACGGCTCAACGTCTTCTTCTGCTTACGAGGAAACAGGATCATGACAAGCGGATCACTTGTACTCGTATTCCATGCTAGGGCTGCTGTCCACGGAGTATCCAGAAAGTCGATCGCCGAAGACCGTTCATTTCGTGGGCTCCGCGAGAATAATACCTGCCTCGTAGATTATTGCTGAGTTAAGTCTAGCACATTGAAAAGAACCACGCAATGGCTTGCATATACAAAGGAACTACGGAGTATACCTGCTTACAGAGCCCACTTGTATCCCAAAGTCAGAAAACATACAGAGTAGGGGAATCCAAGTTCCGCGCTGGGGGCTGCCAATCTCCTCGGCCATCACCTGCCATGGAATATTTGAAAATGAAGAATGTCATAACTTAGCTAGTGGGCCCATTATTCCCTGTTCTCATGGCCCAGGTCTGCACAATCTGTCTGGTTACCTTCGTAAAGTACAAAGTAATGTCTTTTAGCATAACTTTGTGTCGACTTATGACAAACTAAGTGCTGACACATCCAACCGTTTGATTACATAATTATCGCACGCGTTCATGGAAACTGCACGCGACGCGATCTGGGGACAGGTGAAGCACAGGGCCATACAGCAACATGATTCAATGTTAATAAAAACACATAGGAAGATATCTTGTTGATGGCCACGAAAACGGTACCCTCGCTCACAGGACCGATCAATTGCCTTTCTTGAAACTCCGTCATCTCATGGAAGGGATGCGCGGATGGCCCCGCGACCGCGCTTGTCACTGCCCACGGCAGCGCCTCTTCCACACACTCTTCGCCTCCCCGCCGACCATTCCTCTGTTTTACGAACGTTAAGCAAGCTTTCTCGGTCATCATTACTTGCGCTTGTGCAACAATGGCTGCGACAGCCGGATAAGTCGCTATGTTCGCCTTGTCTCGCCGAGGATGCTGAAAATAATGATGCCGACGATGACATTTATCCATTAGCACAGAATACGGAAGAGTTGCAAGACTTGTATTTGAAGCTACAGGAGCGGAAAAGCGGAAAAAGAGACGTTATTGATCGCATCCTTGAGGGCGACTGGCGACAGGGTATTACACTATATCAGCTTGCTACAGCTGATCTACTTTACCTACTGGAGCACAACTCCTCTCAAAAATGGACAGCAATGAAATTGGCATCAATTGCAGGCCAGGATGATAACCTTACGAGAGAGGCCAAGGAATCGCTTCCCCGGTTCCATGCTCCTACATTTTTACGCAATCTCCAATCCGAAGTGGCACCACTCGTGAAAGCACACTATTACCTTGCGCGTGTAGAGCCACTGTCACTGGCTATTCTTCGGGTTCATATTCATGACTCTCCTTACAACAACCAGCGATCCATGCTTGACCACCTATCAAATGGTGCTCAGACATCTGGAGACGGATCTAGAGTTCTCTACGTTGTTTTTCCTGACAATTGTCCAATGGTTTACATCTCGTTGATTTCATCTCCAGGGCAAGCCGCTGGAGTGGAAGGTCGTAATCTTCGAAGAATGGTTATCGAGGTACAAATTACATGTTTAATCGGGCTTGTTTCAATACTAACAACCTCTGCAGGCTTTACCAAGAGCATTCTCTCGCTCAAGAGCTCGATATAGCTTGGAGTCAACTTCTCTCACTGCGAGGTCCTTATCAGCACTTCTTGCCCTTCGGGGCCCGGGACGAGGTAATAATGCGGCTGGCGGGTGGAGCATCTTTGCCGAGGGGACTGTTGAAGATAGCCCGCTGAATCATGTCGAGCCAAGTATGCGAGAACCCATAGCGAATGAGGATTCAGAGCATAACTCCGACAATGAGAAAGTTGGTGACTCCATCCCAGCCAAACTTCAAGCAATAGGGTTGCCGGCTGCTGATGAGGCAACCAAAAAGCGACTCATCGAAATTGCAGGAGGGCGCTTTGGCTGTACCGGATTGGAAGGGGACGGTAAAGGTATCGAGCGGCTGGATATTCGACTTAAAGATCAAGGGTCTCGTGACGAGCAGCCGTCTGAGTCTCGATTGTCATTACAGCAAGGAACAGAACAAGATTCGCTATTGAAAACATGGAGTCCACAGGTACAATTGGCTTTTCACGGCTCTCACGTAATCGCTGGCATCCGTCGGCTTGTCGAGACTGGCGCAGTCGATGGTGAAAAGATGCCAAGCTGGATGACTGGCGAAGCAGGTGTTAGTGTCGGTGTCGTACAGGAGGGAAAGATCAAAGATGACAATCCTACCGTCTAAGTCCGGCGTGGTGACGCATTTCAATCTGATTTCGCTGTAGACTTTTTTGTACATGGCGTGGTGGGTAAACAATAATGGGGTCCGGCGCGGGCATAGCTTTTCAAGGATTCACTTGGAATTTACTGCTGGCAGGAGGCGCTCTCATATCGGAACACCATAGATATTTATTCAATTTCTTGGACTTTAGGTACATTTTGTACTTGCGACGCCTCGGTCTTATCGCTGCCGCTTCTATGATGTAGTATGACGGTTTTGTGTACGTACCTTAAATTTTGCCGCTGTCAACCGAAGGCGGTGAGACACTCACGCTTCCCTTGTTCAAAGCGTTTCGCAGATAGACACTGTTAGTTTAAACTTATTGAAGACATAGGAACTGCGTTACTCAAACGTAAAATTGTATGTCTTTCCTTTTACGCGGCTCTACGCGATTTATTTCTGCTTCAAATCTTCGAATCACCGGCAGTGAGAAAGCACGGATTGCGTCGCAAGTTTTACCTCTTCACCTTCAGAAAGCGCAGTTGCCGGCCGTTGCAAGTTACACGAGGACGAAAAGTTGGACAATGGCACCACCCTACTATTTTTCTGGATACTGGCTGACATGGATTCAAATAGTGACAAACACAGCACAACCGCCGCAACAGCCGGAAATACCCGATGTCCTGAGCGAGAAGAAGCTGAGATATGTAGATGTCGGTTCGCACCCAGCTGGTTGATCATACGCCATTCCCTCCAGCTCATAATGCTCGCCGAATTCTACAATATAAGAAGAATATACGCTGAGTCTTAAGTAATACAGATTGGAATCAACCTTGGCGATCCCATTTTTCGAGGCGTCTATCATGAAAAGCAAGCGCACGACGATGACTTCCATGATGTCGTTCAACGGGCTGTCGAAGCTGGATGCGAAAAGATGATGGTTACGGGGTCCGACCTCAAAGAATCCGAGCATGCAGTTCAGATCGCGGTGGAAAATCGTAAGGCCATTATGAATTGCGCTTATTCGTTGCCCTTGCTAATTATACGTCTCCTTATTCCAACAGCCGGTCTCTGTTATGCTACTGTTGGCGTGCACCCTTGCTCTGCTAAACAATTTGATACGCATGCTGGCGGGCCTGCCGCACTGTTGTCAGCCCTCGAGGATCTTGCCATTCGCGCCAAAGCCAGTGGCCACGCCGTAGCGTTTGGTGAAATTGGACTTGATTACGACAGACTCTTTCTCACGCCAAAGGAGCCGCAGCTAAAGTATTTTGAAGCACAGCTAGATCTTGCTGTGAAAGTACAACTTCCGCTATTCCTACACTCTCGTGCTGCGAGCGAGGATTTTGAGCGGTTACTGGGTGCGAGACTCCCAGAGCTGCCAAAAAGAGGTCTTGTGCACAGTTTTACCGGGACAATAGAGGAGATGCAGAGGCTTGTGGCACTGGGTCTGGATATTGGTGTAAACGGCTGTTCCATGAAGAGCGAGGATAACCTGGCCGTCGTCAAGGAAATTCCGCTGGAGAGATTGCAAATAGAAACCGACGGACCCTGGGTAAGTCAAAAAAATCCCTTGGATTCCAACGTACGGAGCGAGCCAATTCGCTCTTCAGTGCGGTCGGTTCTGCTGCTACAAGGAAACTTTAACTGATGATGACATAATATGTAGTGCGAAATCCGGCCTTCTCATGCTTCTGCTAAATTTCTAGCCGGTGCACCACCGATGCCGAAAGCCGTGAAGAAGGAGAAGTGGGCAAAGGGTCTTATGGTGAAGGGCCGCAATGAGCCTGCTACAATTCCGCTCGTTGCTCACGTCATTGCAAAAGTAAAGGGTGTACCAGTAGAGGAGGTTGCCGAAGCGTAAGTTCTGGAATCCTCTTCGAACTCTACTATGGTAGATTCATTTGGTCAGTGAGGAGTCTGAATAAGCTGACAATGCATATGCAGGGCCTACAATAACTCGATCAGAATGTTTGGACTTGGTTCCATGGAGAATGCTTCATCATAGCGATAAAAGAAGTTTGCAAAGTCATCCGTTTTTAGTCCACGAGAGAAGCGATTCTGAGATTTGAGCCCTTCTAAGCATTGTTTCCATTTTCCCGGTGATGGTGTTCATCATCATCACTGAAAATTCATGTTCTGCGATTAAACTTGTTAGAGCATATTAAACGTCGTTATGGGTATAAACAAGAGAGTTCGGAATACGGCACAATTGAAAAGCCAAAGAAGATGTGCATTGGAGTTACAGAATTCAGCTTATATATTCAATTTGCTAGCATTTGCCATTATCAAGATTTCCAGGGGCGATTTAATGGCATTTCAGGCATCCTTAGCGGCTTCGAACATGCAAACCGAAGACATTTTATTCTGTGCAAGAATTCAAACATAACTTTGTTCATTCCTAGTTCAATGATATTACCGGACACATGCAGAATCTGTTCAGAGGCGCCTAACATCGCCAGAGACGGAAGCGTACTGGACTTTATCATTCATTCGCCGGCTTCTGCCATATAGCTGATACAAGCACTTAATTATCCCTGACAGATCACCTTCACATGCCGTCAGCCAGATATACGCTTGGCAACTTCGTGTTATACAACGCTAAGACCCAGCGAGAAATAGATGTCGCTTCATCTATCCAGCTCAGCTCGTTGCAGGAATTGCCTTCAGGCTCTGAATTGTTCCAAAAAATAGAAACGAACGACCTCGCAATAGTGTATTCCCGACCAATACAAGTTTGCTTCTGCCTGTACACTACAGGAAATGGGGGGACGGTGGGACGGGAGATTGTTTTCCGGTCATTGGAGAATGGTTTGCAGCAGACACAGGTTCGATACAACATTCTCTCCTGGACATAAAGGTCTACTAAATCTTGCAGCTCTGGAAGGATTTGGGCTTCCAGGCCTCAACTATTCTTCAGAAAAGCGGAACTAAAAGGTCGAATGACGGATCAGAAAGTTTCTCGATCTGCTTACGTTGTTTAATGTCAGCAGTTACCGAGAATAGGAGAAATGGGCTGCCTGAAGACCGAGATATATATTCCCTGCGACCGCCCGAAGGCTTCTGCACTGCTTCGTTGGATACGGTAGATATTGCTATTGACTTGAGACCCAGCGGAACATTACTAGACGAATCTGAGCTCTGCAACGACACCGTGGGAATCCTTGATGCGGCGCTACGACATGTCATTACGGACAAGCCTAGGCTGTTGTCTCAAACTATCTCGTTGAAGGCTGCTCATAAGATTAATACACTAGACAAGATATGTCCATTATTATGGAGTCCTGGATACGCGGCAGTCAGTGATGGTGCGAGGTCTGTGTTTGTAAATGCTGACACTGTATATTTAGGGGATTAGAGATCGTCTTGAGTTTCTTCCAGTCATTGGAGATGCTCTTTTCGGCATCGCAAAGCGCTCAAAGTGTGTCGATATTAAAGAGAAGATTAGAGATGTATCACATATGCCCTATTTGAGCCCAACAACAGGACGTGGCAGTGCAAGATCGATTCATACAGGCATCAGAACGCAGCTTTGGAAGGTCTTGGATCGCGCAAGTCGGGATTTAGGAAACACCAAATCATTGAAACCGGTTGGTACTTTGCGCCAAAATAGACGTCACAAAAACGAGGAGTCATCCCATGCCACTCGGAGGGTAGAAAATGCGTCCAAGAAGATCCTCGCTGTCCCAGTAAACCAGGGCGAAGAGATCCTCGAGTTCACACCTCTTGAACACGACATTTCCTTGGACCCCGATTTTGAAGACCTATTCAGCGATTTTGAACCTCTGGACGAGGCATCTTCGTACTCGGGTGAGAATAAGTTGTGGGATGACGAAAGTCTTCTCCTGGAGCCACTCCACAAGAATGAAGAACGACAAGTACCTGGCGAAATGAGTGTGACTGGTGATGCCCATGATGAATTTGTTTCTCTAGAAAAAAGTCAACAAAGTCAGGGGAGTTTTGATCTCAGTGTCGCCGAGACTGCCGCGCTTTGTAATGACGGACTGTCGTCTCAAACGTCGCAACTGCTCGACTGTGACTTGTTTTCGGGAGCGGGAATTCTTGATGACTGCATGTTTTCATGATCAATATAATACAACATCATGAAAGCAACCTGCAATAATCAGTGGAATTATGAACATGGCCAACCTGAAAATGCGAATGATTATCCATCGCGTTGGTCGCCGTGGGGAACAGTCCACAGAACGCCCGTTCGCAGCCACGCGAGGCATACATTTCCATCAATAATCATTAAACCCAGATAAATTCCCTTGATTCTGACACCAACGTCAAAAAATTTACAAAAAATCATCCAGCACATGCATGTACTGTAGTACGACGTCATGTAATTCAATAAATTATAGCCCGGTTCAAATCGCGTTGGAGAGGCCTGAAGCTCATAATACTGCAAGTCGTGACGACATGAGACCCTGAAACCGAACCAGGCAAAACAACAATAAATCACGCCCTTTACTTTGCCATCTTCAAACAAACCCAGCCATTTCAACATTTTTCTTTTCCCGTCTCTCATCCACCATCATGCCCGTTCTCGAGAACTGGTTACCTCCGTCCCGCGAGAACTGGGAACTTGTTTCCTATCTCTGGCGATTTTTCCCACTCGTAAGTTTTTTTTTGTTCCATTCGGCCTTTAAGTGTTCCTCTGTGGAAGTTTATAGACACAAGTTCCCATTGGTGCGCAATTTGGCGCACTGCGCATAATGTCACTTTTCATTCTTTAGTTTTCACCTTTCAGTTTTCAGTTTTTATTTTTTAATTTTTCGCTTTTGTCCCAGTCACCGTTCCCGTTCCCGTTCCCGTTGCCATTGCCAGTCCTCATTGTCAATTCCCTATTCCCGTCCCTCTTCCTTGCTCGCATGTCCCATTCCCATATGATCCCACTGCACTAGACGTACCTACCTCTCCTCTCGATACTTTCCATTTACTCCATTCCAAACGAAGGAGGTGGAACTTTGGGGTGGGGGAGAGGAACTGAAGAATCTGTATAACTACGTTTTATAACTGGACCAAAAATAACGTTAGCATATAGGTCACGACAATCCAATGGCTCGTGGACTTTTACCCGCAGGGCAAAACATCCATCACCTCTTCGCTCAACATACCCGGTAAAATCGCCTGGGCGACCATGGAAGCGCCGGGGTTCATGATCCTGGTGTATATCGTGTACACTCTGCCCGCGAGGCTGGGTATGGGTGTTACGTCCCTGCCGCTGGCGAATTGGATTATGGTTTTGCTGTTTGTATGTTTACTCCAGTAGTCTCTTTGTCTCTTTCGACTCCCCCTCCCCCTCTCTTTATCTTACTTTAATTGTCTTCTTTTTTTATACTCTCTTTCCATTGGCTATCCAGCTGTTATATTTCAGTGTCCGAAATCGCAAAGGAAGAATATCACAAAAAGAAAATAAGCGGGGAAGAGAAAGAAAGAGAGGAAGAGAAAAAAAACTAAAGATGCACAGGTCATCCATTACATCTACCGCGCTCTACTCGCCCCACTGGTGTTCAACCCGACCATGTCGCCTATCCATGTCCTCGTGTGGGCAGCCGCGCTGGTATTCCAGATATGCAACGCGCTCAGCATTGGCGGGTGGCTGGGCGGGTACGGTCCCGTGAGCGATGCTGACTGGACAGCGATGCGTTATGGGTATTGGATGCCCCTGGGGCTGGTGGTCTGGGCGGTGGGATTTGCGGGGAATGTCTTTCATGATGAGCATTTACGGCAGATTCGGCGCGGCGCGAGCGGCGCGGTGAAGAACGAACGGAGTGAGTTCGACAAGGCGGGTGGGCAGAGGGAGTCTGATGGGCGAAACGGGTCTCAGACGACGACAGAGGACAAGCCTGAGGAGAAGGTACAAGGCGAATCTCAGAGGACAGAGGAGCTCGAGACAAGTGTGAAGAACGAGAAGAACGAGAAGAACGAGCGAAGCGAGAAAAGGAAAAAGGTAGATAAAGTCTACGTGATGCCACATAGCGGCCTTTTCCGAGTCATCTTGTACCCGCATTATCTATGCGAGTGGATCGAGTGGACAGGATACTGGATGATGACGGGATTCACGTGTGTGCCAGCGCGGAGTTTCTTGCTGAATGAGATAAGCACAATGTTTCCCCGAGCATTGCAAGGGAAGAGGTGGTACGTGGAGCGGTTTGGGAGGGAGAAGGTGGGCGCAAGAAGGGCTGTCATTCCGGGGGTAGTGTAATGTAATGTTATGTAGCTTTTACGGGAAAGGTAGCGGGTATTGTAGATATGGAGGACAATAAAAGTCTGGATAAAAGTCTGGATTGTTTGCTACTGGTGTTGGGTATATGGACAGGCTTATAGAATGTGTTGGTTCAATGGGAGCTTGGAGGAGGCTACTGATAACAACTTAGATGAGATGGACTGATGGCAATAGATGTTTGATATAATAATCATTGAGATGAGTTGATCGCGGGAGTGAAATTAAAATATTATTAGGTGCTAAGTGTTAGGTTATTCTTCAAGAAACGCTTGACACAGGGAGGGGGCATTAGAACGGGTTAGACGAGTTCCACTTCTCAAAAGTCTCAGATGAATTCAGAAGCAAAGACGGATTGATCATGCTCGGCTTGCGATTATCGTACGATCCATCCCAGCAGTATCGGCTGAAGCACTGAGAGCACTGCGCGGTGCGGTTCAAGCCAACCTTTGTCAAACTGCGATCAATTGCAGCGCAGCCGATACAACTTGCCCAATTCGAATCCAGTGTACCATTTGCCTGTGTGAATAGGTTAAAACTATTGACAAGAATCTCCTCGACTTGCTGTCTGGACTCGCTCGACTGTGAGTAGGAGAAGTTGGTGTAGGCGGTATATGGTGCGCTGGCGAGGTATAGAACAATGGGCGAATTCAAGCTCTTGGTGGTGGTCAGGTTGGCATTGCAGCCGAAGAATACCGGATGCAGAGTGTAATTCTTATTGATCATTGTCGTGGCCGGTGGGACAATGGGGAACGGAATACCAGAAGCGTTGGCCGCCAGGTATGTATTGTACAGGTTTGTTCCATTGTCCCAATTGTATGGCATAGCATCTTCACTGCTGTCCCAGGCGATGATGAAATTAGGAGAACGCGCTGGCTGAATCTGACCCCACAGAGGGATGGTTTGGCCGGACTCGGAACCATCTACAACAAGAAGATCCTGCTCCTGCTGGACAAAAGGCGAAGAGGATGGAAGTCCGGCGAATGGATTGGGCCAAATGGCATAGGCCGATTCAGTGACGTTTTCTCCAAATGTGTCGTTGAATGTTGAAACGATTTCCTCGAGTATCGCCGGAGGGAAACTAGCCCGCTTGGACAGCGATTTCTTTTGTGCCAGTGACCTCTTCGTGGGCTGCTGCGAGCGCTTTGCAAAGCCCCCAACAGAGCCATTGGACTCGGTCTGCACGTACCACAAGTTGAATGCATCACCGGAACTACCCATGATGAAGCTAGAGCACGAATTAGGATCGTTGATACAAAAAAAAAGGAGGGAGATCCGAACCTAGCTCTATCAAAACCTCTAACACAGGCACTTTTATTTACGGCAGTTCCATTGTCCAAATAAGTACCCACCCACTCCGTTGGGGTAAAGCTTGAGATGGACCCGTTCCATGCACCGAATTCAAGTGGTGTCACTTCGAGCTATTAAATTCTTGGTTAGTAAATTCATCCATTGCAGCATTGCGCTCTGGGCACTTGATACTTACAATTGTATTATTTTTGGTCGGGATTTGGACACCAAAGGCCTGTGGATTATTGGGTTCGATGGTAGCAAGTTGAATAATGGGAAATGGCACTTCATAGTGCTTGAACTTTGTCATATTAACAATGCTTGACCAAGTGACGTTGAGACCACCGTTTTGTCCAGGAAGGAATTCGTATCCAAGGACACGGCCAAAAAAGTCGGCAAATGTGACATTAAAACCCGCCTCTGCTTTTTCAGCAATAGACTCAAAAATTTGATCCGGAGGGGAAGCGTGAGGCGTGCTGTTTGTTACACCGTTTAGGCGGTCGATCTCCGGAAACCAACTATTAACGATGTCGTCGACTGTAGGAAAGTCGAATGCCGGAAAAGACACCGTTGCAAAGGAGCCGCCAGATAGTCCAGATATATAGGTCAAGCTCTGAAGCAATCCACCCGTCCCTTGGTCATTTGCAGCATCGAATCGATCGTCCATGGCCCTCAGAATTCCACTCCCCGTTAAGGCAGACGTCCAGCCACCGCCGCTAATGGCAAAACCTATCGTAGGCACATTGGAAAAGTTTGAGCTATGCAGACGATCGAAATAGTCTGCCACATCGAAATTTTGCAGGCCTAGACGTTCTAGGTACGAAGCAAACGAGAAGGCGGCCACTCTCTTGCGACCTTGGACCCAGTCTCTTTCTGCTGGAGCAAGACCCTTTGCCGGGCGAATAAATTGTATCCCAGAAGGACAGGTCTCGTATATCGGTGCATAGCTCTGCGAGAGCTCATTTTGAAGGGACTGGCCGAGAGCGTTGCCCAGGAAAACTTTTGAGCACGTTAGCGCCTGTCCCGAGGTCGTTCATGGCCTGTGATGGGCTCTTACCAGCCAAAACAAGGCTCAATATCGTATAGAATTTCATCTTCCAATTGCACGAATTTCCCAGCTCCTGTAGACTTCTCGTCCGTCAATATTTAATTTTGCTATTGAAAGACAGTTTTCCGAATCCTATGCCCGCCGCACTCCTGGGTATTTATGCTCGTCTGCACAATTGAGGCCCAGGAAGGCCCGGTCCGGCCCCATTTTGAACATTTCCCCCGCATTCGACAATTGCGTAGCTTTCGGAACTCGTGGAAGCTACGGCCTTTGGCCCCCAACTACTGTGTAGACGACTGCATTGGAGATTTAAGCTTGAACCGTTAGCGTGAGCAGTTTAGGGTTGAAGATTCGCGGCTAAGAAGAGCTTGTCTGCTTACCTTGGTGGAAGATGTGGAGATCAATTCCAGATAGTTTCGCGCAGCGCCGGTTGGAGTGGTTAGTCTATCTCCTCTTGGCTAGCTAGTTTTGATCATCCGGAGAGATTAATCTCCTCGTCACGATAAACGTTTGGGCGCTGCTAATGACTGGATGCAGAAATCCGCCAGAGACTCTGTCATCCTCATCTAATATCGCCGATTTTATGACGCCATGGAAAAGGGTTGTCTTGCCAGCACAGCCTCTGTTGTCGCGAAGTTGTGCACAGTGTTGTCGCAGCAACTTTTGTTGACAGCATTGTATAACCGGTAGACGTCAGAAAGTGTTGCAGTGGCCCCGACGAAGGACACTACCTTTCTCTGCAGTACTAATACAGTTCTGCGCAACGAAAGGATTGGAAGATGATATCTTTGACAGGCTTTGTCCATTAGACCTCACAATTGTCTATTTCAGTCTTTCAGCTCTTCTGTAACCCAGTTTGCTATACACGCTGTCGCAACACTTATTGTTCCTCCGTGGGTCCTTAAATGCAACCCCGCTTACTGCTTAACAATGATCTGCAGGCCTTGCCCGCACGCACCACGTCAGCGTCGGGCCGTCGCTCAGGATGCCTTATTGAGATGGCTTTGCGAGCTCTGGCAACGTTAGTTCAGCCTCATCGTCAGATCAATATTATGTTCAAAGAAGTTACTCTGCCACAAGTGGAGACACTCTTAGAAGTGGGTTTCGCACCAGGGGCTAGTGGCCTATAAGCTTCAAACAGCAAAATCCAACTAAATCCAAAAATGGTTTATCGAGGAAAGCCATCCAAAGGGTGTGGAAGATGTCGGGCCAGAAAGATACGGGTGCGTTTGAGTTTCCTGATTGCTTGGATTAACATGCATTTAAGTTTTTGTTGTGTTGACATTTGAAATAACCTCTCCTATAGTGCGACCAGCAACCCGGCGGGTGCGCCAACTGCGCTAAAATCAATGCAGAATGTCCAGGCTATAGGAACCAAGTAGACTTGATGTTCCAGGATGAGACTGGTCAGGTCATCAAAAAGGTAAAGGACAAGACGTCTCCAGGGACAGGAACCGCTGCAGGGGAGTCTGCAGCCCTGCCGACAATCACCTCTCAAAATGGCAACCGCGTGTCGGTAGTGAATTTCGCCTTCATGCCGTTGCAATATACTCTCTCTCCGTCCATTTACCACAAGGCTACCGCCTTCTTCTTTACCCACTATGTGGTGGGAGGGAAGACGGGGCTGATGGCTGAACGGATTGGGGAGACTGTCCTAACATGCATGAGGGCACTTGGCACAGCTGGTCTTTCGAGTTTCGTCTACGACCCAGCTTTGATGAAGGAGGCCAAAAAGGAATATGTGAATGCTCTTCGATTGACCAACAAAGCGTTGGCTTCACCAGACAGTGCCAAAGAAGATACTACTCTGCTTGCGACGATGCTCATGGGCTTCTACGAAGCGAATTCTGGTTACGGTCCGAATTCGCTTGAGGCCTGGACGAACCATGTCAAAGGATCTGCTGCCCTTCTCAAATTACGGGGTCAAAAGCATCTGAAGACGCAGGAACAGGTCCGAATGTTTATCCAGGCAACTTCGAGTCTCATGATTACTTGCTTCAAACACGGTCTACCATTGCCTGAGGGTATGGTGGACCTCATAGCACAAGTCCGCCAAAAGGTCAGAGACGTCAACGATCCAGCGTGGCGTCTTTTCGAGGGAGATGCGGAATTTGTCGACTTTTATGCGTTGGTGAAGCAGGGATATGTCGCTGACCCTCAATATATTGTGATGAGGGCCAGAGAGATTGACCATCGCTTTGCGGCAGTCTTTGACAACGTGGACCCCAGTTGGCAGTACGAAACAGTGTATACGACGGATGATCCGGACGTTGTCTTTGACGGTTATTATCACGTGTACAATGACTTTTTGTCCGTATCGACTTGGAACGGCGTGCGAAAAGCCAGAATTTTGCTGAATTACCTCATCCTGCGTACCTTTCAGAGACTTTTCAGGGCTGATCCAGGCTGGGCCATGCACCAGGAGTACGCTTCACAATATAATGAAGCGATTAACAATTTATCTCAGGTGCAGTCGGACATTCTTGCCTCTGTACCTCAGCATATAGGATATATTTCCAAGGTCCAAGGGGAATCGTCATCATCATCATCATCCTCTTCACAATCTTCATCTTCTTCGCCATCTGCATCTTCTTCCTCTCCTCCATCATCTTCTTCATCTTCTTCATCTTCATCATCCTCGCCTCCAGCGGAGCAGCATTCCCACATTTCACCAAAAACCCTCCTTACCAAACACCGATTTTTCTGGTTGGATTTCAACCGACCGAGATGCACATCGTCCTCGTCTCCATGGGTTCCGGCGCGGCCTTCTACGCTTCCCATGATTCGACTGTTTGGCGGCAATGCACTTCCTTGGTCTCTCTATCTTATCGGCACGCTTCCGACAACCGGCCCTCTTCTCCGAAAGAGAATCATAGACACGCTTGACTTGATGGGACAATTTATGGGCGTTCAACAAGCGTTTGTCCTTGCAGAAGATGTGCGCAAGCATGATTCAAGTCCACATCCTCATCCTGATTTTGCAGAACCACACTATGCTATTTAACTGTGAGTTATTGGTCTTTGCTATCGTTCATTCTAGACTGGATTTGGATTAGATAAATGAAGGTAGATTGTATTCTCGTGGATGTTATAGCATCGTGATTTATTTTATTTTATTTGTTTTTGTTTTTGTTTTTATTTTTATTTTATCCTCTTTATTTATCCATCTTGATTTTCTTTATTCTTTCCCGTCACTCTTTAACCCGTATTTATTTATTTTTATAGAAAAGCAATTATGCAATTATCCACGACATACTCAAATTGTAATAACAAATGTTCATACACCCATCTTCCAATATATCGGCAGCCCATTTGCCTTCTCTCATAACTAAGGTAGGTATTCAATCTATAAGGTACAGAGCTCTATATTCTATACCCCCAAACCCGACTGCCGATATCGCTAAAACATCTACATCTACAAGACTGCAATATTCCTGTCTTCTACACTACTCTATCTCCGCAGAACTGCTACTTCTTCTGCTGCCTGCCCAATTTTCCTTCTTTGTTGCCTACACATTTTACCATGACATATTTTGATATACCTGACCGTAAAGTACTTACTAACCCAACCATTGGAACACAAGAAGACAAAGAAGTGAAATGTAATTGTTATGACGACAAGACTCGGGGTCCTCGACTCTCGAACCACGGTTTGTGTATTATAGCGCGAAGACGACTCGCTCCGACAGTCGGCCCGCAGCGAGATCCGACGTCCTATATCCCGATGTCTTGATGTCCCGATACCATATAAATCTTTCGGTTCCGGAGCCAGTCCTACTTGGTAACCTTTAACCATGGATGATTACCTCTAGTGTACGTAGTATTGTACCTTAGATCTCGCACGTACTACAGACCTTACAAAGTTTTCTCTGTTATTTACAGCATCTTAAGATGTTAATACCCATACTGTTCGCACTAACGAGACTCGTCCATTTCTTTTTTCCCGTTTTAGGGTATCGGTATCCTTTCAGCCATGACCTTAGCATTTGCATTATCTTGTTTCTACTTCTCATTCGCTCCGTTGAGGAAAGATTACTATATTGTCTTGCTTCTGGGAAAAGCGTTCTAAACTTCTAGAGGTTTACACAAATGCACAGAGATGGAATGAAGTATAAAATACGAAGCTAGTCTTACGGAAAACCGTAAAAGGAAAAAATAAGGTTCGAATGAGAAAGAGGATAGAAGAAAAGGAAAAGTTGATAAAAACAGCCTGGGTGCTTGTTACTTGTTACTTTCACGACGCGTATCAACCTACCTACAAGTCATACCTAACTTATCGCATTGAAGCTCGATGACTCTGTGAGTTACGGATAACATAACACTGACGCGACTGCAAAGTGACTAAAGTCCCTAACGTTAACTTGCCTCTAAGTAGGCAGCAGGGTATATACCTGGTAGTAAAGTTCTATAGAAAGGTACGTAAAAGGTTCGATACGTACAGAATACGGCGGACCTTGCCCCTGCTCCTGCTACTGCACATCATGCAGCACACGGCGGATATGCATTAATACTAAGCACTACGCATTTCGCCTACGCGTATGTCTACCTCATGTCTAAGACTCCAAGGTATGTGTTATGCGCTATGTAAAGTGTACATGTGCTTCAATAACGGCCTCACTTCATGCCCCTCTACCGCTGATCTTTCCATTTCCACTTCACTTAACTAAATACCTTGCTGTCACTACTGTCCTGTCGCTGCTACTGCAGCACATTACGGAACTTACCACCCTTACCACAATACAGTGTTGTTCTTCGTATAGCACAGGCAGTATAGAGTATACATAGTCCTCCAGTACATATCCTAGTCTATCAGCGACGGCGACGGCGACGCAAACTGTGCCACCGCACGTTCAATGCAAATTACAGAACATACTATCTCATTTTGCCAATAAGGTGCCTACGGTAGGTAAGGTAGTTTACGTATTCGTACCTCGACCTCGTAGCGACATCTGCGCAGGATTCAGGATCAGATGCAGATGCAGTGCAAATCGCAAGGCTCTGGCCAGAGGATTATGTACATTATGCTGCGTACTGCGTACGTACATATGTGATAACGTTTTGATTACATACAGTACACTACTTTACCTTAGTTAGTTATAACCTAAGGTAGACAGGCAGGCAGGCAGGCAGGTAGGTAGGTAGGTAGGTAGGTAGCTAGATGGGTGAATACGTAGCGACCTTAGGACATGCATACCCAGACAGGACAGGGACAGGGACAGGGACAGGGGACAATGATCTGGAGAGAAAGGGGAACAGAGACAGAAACAAGGACAAGGACAAGAGAAGAGGGCGCAGAGAGGCCTTAGCTTACACAGTAACCTATGCACGGTAGGTATTGTAGGATTTTTGTGCCTGAGAGACAGAGACAGAGACGTATACGGCGTAGAGACGGCGGGATCAAAAGGTGCGTGGTAATCTCCGTTGAGGCGTGCCGCGTCTAGGTCAACTCAGACTCCGCCACCGTGTCGGCCGTGTCGGCCGTGTCAGCCGTGCGCTTAGACAGTAACAGTAACAGTCGAGAAGAGGCAGTACGCAGTCGACGTCGAAAATCGACAATACCTACCTTGGATAATAGACAATACAGGTAGACAATAGTCAGAAATGGAGTGGGTAAAAGGGGTAAGGTAAGCCCAGACAGTCAAAATGTACTACGTAGAGGTATAACACGCGGTATATGTGTTCGGCTATCGTTCCTTCTCAAAGGAAATTAGGTAAGTTCACAATGGTCTACTCGTATGAGTAAAGTTAAATGAATTAGTAAGTTAATAGTGATATACGGAGAAATGATATAATGATATAACTAGCGAAAGAAAGAAAAAAAAAAAGACAGAAAGCAAAAAGGAAATGAAGGTGACGCAGTTTCGGAAGAATATCCCAAAGAAGCGAACCGCGCCGGTTCGCTGAGACGGGGGTATAGCTGAGATATGTTATATTACTACAGAGGTAGGTTCCGTAGAGTTCAAGGCAAAGAATAATGGCGCGAGGCACAGACGGCACAAGAGGCACAAGAGGCACAAGATGCACAGAGCACGCAGGCACATAAGCGCAGAAGGCACAGGATGCACAGAAAGCCTCGAAAAAGGCGGTGGGCGGTGGGTAGTAGGCAATGGGTTCGCGCAGCCGTGATAGGGAACGTATGGGTAATAGATCTAGCCCCAGGATACCTGGAGACTATCAACGAATACTTGTAAGATGTGCCTCTGGGCCAGATTTAACGCGCAGGGACCAGGTATATTGTACGTGGTAAAGTCATCGAAAGTACTCGGGTAATTCAGCGATCGACCATTTTGTGATCAGTGCGCGTAGTAGCGTAATTTAGTGTCGGATACTAAATGGTGATCCTTGGACTGTGCACCCCGGTTGGAACGATCGGTAGATCTCGGTCGCTTGGACAAGGGCAGTGTGTAGCAACACCAACCCAACTAACATCTCCAACCAAGGTGATTGGACGACCATATTGTGCATCCGAATACCTTTTTCTGCTGATATCGTGCATAAAATAGAAGATTAAAAGGAAGAAAGTTATTCGAGCGTATACCGGCTGCCCTGTCGGATCTCTTGCCTCATCTGAACAAATTTGCAACTCTCATTCTGGGGTTAAGCCGAGACGGCGGGAGAGGCGATCCTCGGTTAACAGAGCAAGTACCCGTTGGACTGCGCCGTCTGCTGGTGCCAGGGGGTGGTGGGGGAGAGATGGTGGTTGGTTGGAGGCTTTTACATGTCTACAAAAAAGACAAAAGAGTGCTAGGACCCCTTTTCCCCCTTCTTCTCTTTGTGCCTCTCACAGCCGCGAACAAAGAAGAAAAGGAAACAGGCAAAGGAAAAGGAAAGCGAGCCGGTAATATTAATATGCTTTGGAACTGTGTACCGACGTCGAGTCAACACACTTTCCAAGACACACACACCCACACCCACAGACACATAACACACGTATACACAAGGACACGGCATGCTCACCTGGTGGAAACACAAAGTCCAAATGGAAAAGGGGGGCCGAAAAAGGCCTGTTCGCACTGAGATCCAGCATTATTGCGCCAGACCCTTTTCCCCAAATCCGCCTCACCCCCCTCCCCAAAATGGGCAGTCAATGCATCTCGACGTTGCACGAGACTGTTTGGCGTAGGTCGACACGTCGAATCAGAAGAGCCACCGCCCTCCTCCAGCCTAAAAAAACCGCCTCGACTCACCACCCCCTCGCGTCCTCCATTTTAGGGTGTCGTCCGTCCCACTTCTCTCTTCGCCCCTCCCCCTTGATCGCGACCGGGGGTCCCGTCCCCAAATTGCGTTAAAGCCAAAGAGCAAACGCCCCTCCTCCGCCTTTTTTCCTACCCTTCCCTTTTATCCCCCCCCCGTCGCCCCTCTATACTCTGCACGCCATGCAGTGGGACCCTGGGTGGGCAAAATGCATTCGGAACCCGCCCACCAGGGACGTGTTATTTTTTCTTCTCAGTCTGTGTGCGGTGTCTCCGTTCTGTGGTGGCAGTAAGAGGTCATTGCGGTGGTGGTAAAATGGTAATACCCTACCCTCCGTAGTGGACTTAGTAGTCGCTGTATTCCCGCCCATTTGCAAACAAATCTCCATCCTTTGTGAGACGTGACGATATACGCCCCATCCTAACTACAACATTGCATGTGAGCTGACAAATGTGACCTGAACAAGGCGAAAGAACACTTTGAACAATCCAAAAAGCTTTTGAGATTTCTCGCCCGTAGCCGTATCTCTCGCTTCGATGCAGCAATTGCTCACGGTTGCGACCATGGCCAACTTGCTTTATCAGCTTCAAGCGTGACGCGGTGTTGGATGCTGCATACTATCTTCAACTAGGAGAGCAGGGGGAAAGGGCGGTAGTAGCTGTGCATCTATCGCTAGAACTGACTCTCTATTATTCTTATTTTTTTTCTTTCATTGGATCTCGACTCCAGTCCAAGGGAACGCGGATAGCTTTCCCGGTCACTGAGAGGTTGGTACGCGCGCAAGGTTGGAGATCGCTCTCTCTCTCTCTTTCTTTTCTCACGTATCACAGCATTCCTCTGCACCTCAGATCTTGTCGAACGTGCGCCGCGCTGGATGTCCCTGACTGTGTTATAGTTTTCCCCCAACGCGCGCGCACACACATCTAGAGAGTAACTGTTGCGAGACAACAGAAGCCCTCATAACTCTTTTCCATGTTGACTAAGATCGTACAACCACAAGTGAATTCAAGGCCCGCGAGAGCTCAAACATCGTCGTCATTAGATATTCACTTAGGTTCGAGAGCCCGCCGGAAATAAGTCCGGATTCCAAATCCTCCTTCCTTTCTCACCTTAAACTCGGACACATCACTCTCTCAAAAAGAGGAGAGTAGAAAACTATCCACTTTTTTTTTTTTTTTTTTTTTTTATCACGGGGTTATCTTTGACTTGGTACACTGTTTGACGTGGGATTGCTCCCGCCATATTCGCCTCGAGATCGGAGACGACCCGATTGAGAGTTGTCCCTGCCAGCCCTAGCTGACTGGTGACCACCGCCCCGCTACCGTACACAAGACTGAGACCTCTCTCTCTCTCTTAGGTGGGACCTCTAAGGAGCCTTACTGCTGCTGTCTTCTATGCAAGGAGTGGCCCTGTAGCGCAAGCGACGTCCGAGCCACTGGCCTTCTCAGACAATTGCAAAAGTCGTTGCTTGTCGGCTCGCGGCCACTGCAAGAGCTCAGGGTCCGACTTCAGCGGCTGTCACTTGTCAGAGGTCAGCCTTTCTCCATTACCGTCTTCCAACCATCATCATCATCAATCATCATCACTATCATCACCACCACCATAGCATATCGATGCCCATTCGCGTTCAACATCTGACAGACTTGCTGACCGCGATTCGCGCAGACTATAGCAGGACGTCTTCGTCACGATGACTCCAAACCCGGATGATCTGAAGGCGTGGGAAGGCTTAATCGTTCCTCGATCTTTTCAACCATGGCTCGTAGCAACCTCTTGGGTTGTCAGTCTTGTCGGCTCACAAACAACCGTAGAGCTTCTTTCGAGATTGACCGCTGGTCGTGGCTGGTATAACATGTACGTTTGAGCAGCCTGGTCCCCTATGGCTAGAGACAGAAGAAGAGGGTAAAAAAGAAATGAAGAAACACTGCTGACAATGTCTTTTAGTTACCTTCTCGGCGGATCTTCAACTGTCATGGGAAGCGTTGCGATCTGGAGCATGCACTTTTTAGCGAATCGTGCCATCTCTCTCAACCATGGACGTCCCGGATTTCAGATTGACTATAGTTACGGGTGCACGGCAGCGTCGATATTCCTTCCAATCACAGTCCTCCCTTTTGCTTTCTGGGTTGTTGGTTCAACTGAACAGTTCAGCGTCAAACGAATGGTGATTAGCGGTACGGTCGTGGCCGGAGCCATCTGCGGAATGCACTATCTTGGCCAGCAAGGTATCGCCAATTATGACTGTGTCTATCGTCCTGAGCTGGTCGTTGTCTCCGCCCTGATTGCCGAAGCTGCAAGCCTTCTGGCGTTAAAAGTCTTCTTCAACTTGAGAAAATCCTGGACAGATCATTGGTACAAGCGTGTTCCTGTTGCAATTGTACTTGCAACAACCGTCTCTGGCATGCACTGGACAGCATCTGTCGGCACGAATTATCGCTTGAGAGCATTTGATGATGCACCGAAAAAGAATCTCTCTGGATGGCAGAGTATGATTATTGTCATTGTTCTGGTAAGCATGCTGCGAACCAGACTCACGCCAGACATTTTGGTCACAATTTTCAGAATACTAACCAGCAACAGTCTATTTCTGCATGCATCATTCTCATGACGATTGCGATCCTTTGTCAAGTGACAAGGAAACGAACAATGAACCGAGCTCAACAAGTTGTTGTTGCTTGTGCCACTTTTGACAGTGAAGGTCGACTCATGACCACAGCAGAGGGCTACCTTCCCAGCGAGAAGATCACGGATGCGTTCGAGGAACAGGTGCGTAGAGCTTTGCAATACCCTTTTTTGCATGTGAATGATCCATGTTGTAACTAACCTGCAATATCGTATTAGTCATTGGAAGATATCTTTGGCATCGGTCATCCGGTGTATACCTGGTTATTCCGTGCAACAAGAAACTGGCGAACAATTCTGAAATTGATCCCGCGCATGCGTTCACACCTGCGTGCAAACTCAATCCTAAAAGACTCAAGACCCGGAACTTCTTCAGATGATGCATCTAACTTTCCCAATTCACCCTCAGATACCAGCTACTCTGTGACCTTCCGTGAACTTTTCTGTGTGGCAGCAGCTTCTCTCGCAGACCAAGTACATCAGCCTCTCGACCGCATTGGAGTTCTCTATGACAAGATGATGGTGACCGGGACAACGAAACGGTTCAGGGATCACGGAAGATTCTCACAGCGTCCAATTTTTGCTTCGGATGATCTTGAAGCTGCGCCACCTCAACCTCCACCCGTGGTCTTCGGTCGAGGAAAGCTGCTTTTTCTTGTGCGCAGAACAAACAGAGCAGACACTGCTAGTCTTCGAGGTGCCGGCTTTAGATTTTCGCGTATCGACTACGTGCTGGACTTTCTCGCGAGAAGTATGCAAGTCAACCGCGATGAACTTGCCAACTACCTTGCCGGCATGTACGAATACTCAAAGACCCAAAAATATCTCGACCCTGGTGTGTATATTGCCTGCTTCGCTCTGCGTCCGATGAGCCTCACCAAGTCATTTGAAATCCTTGTACGGAAAAGCGCAAGGGCTCAGCTCCCAGCAATCTCTCTTGATCTGGCCGAATTGAAGCCTGGTCAAGCTGACTTTTTTGCGCAATTTGATGGCATGACTGCCGCCAAGGTAGTTGAATCGCTGGAAAATTATCGATTTGGCAGATATTCTGGCGATAGCGAGCTCGCCCCAGCTTTTCTTCGGTACCTGAAGCAGTTGTTGCGGTTGGTCAATGATCCCTGTTTCTTCAGTGCCGTTTTTTATGGCAGACCTTGTTCAGCACCATGCTCTCTTTCTCAGGAAAACAGTGCACGTCAAGCCACGCTCTTCGCCTTCTACATAGCGGATGCTCATTTGACCGCCAAAGCTGCTGAATGCGGCCAACTGATGTTTTCGCCTTTCAATTTGTTCAACGACCGCCAGAGATGCTACGACGGTTGCCCAGACCATGAGGCTTTTGCTCGCAGAATGTTCCGAGAATTTGCCCCAGTCCTGAAAAAGGAAAAGTCGATGAATGGCAGCAACTCGGAAAGACGAGCATCAAACATCGAAAGTCTGGCAAGACCAGCCGTGAAGCGGTGGTTTTCGTTTTGGCCCTTTACCAAAAAGAAGACCACGGATGCGAGCAACACCATTCATCCTGATGACGCTTCAGACTTGAATCTTGTCCAAGTGAACAGCAGCCAACGTCACAGTGCCATAGTCGTCCGGTCAGACTTCGCAGTCGAAGAGAGCAGGAGACCAAGCATTGAAGAGATTCAGGAGCTTCGCGCTTATGGCTGTGCCACTGGCGCAGAATTTGACGATACGAAAAACTTTGCCGATGTCTTGTGGGAAGCCGCGCTTGCAAGACGAGGCTCTAGATGATCCTGACGTCGCATGAAAACGATTTCGAAGTTGCGCTTGCTTTCTTATGACTAGACCTTTTTTAATCATTCATGGCGTATTTTCGACCATTGTTGATACCAGTTTGGCGTCACAGGGCGTGCTTTTTATTTCGAGATAATCTTTTTTCTTTTCCTTTCTTCTTTTCAGCTTTCCACGTTGATGGAGGTTTGTCTATCACAAACTCAAAAAAAGCAACCAGCAAATACGGCTTCCTGAAAAGAACATTATGCTTTACTTCATATTAGACTTTCTTCTTTCTAAAAAGACGGCGCTGGCGCAGCTTCCGAATTCAGGTTCTCAGCTGAGCATCTGTTCCAGTAGGCAAGGCGGAAAATATGCCGATGCAAATGCTTCAGAATTTGCCGCGAATCGAGCTTTGTCCATCTTCATTGCTCTATTTCCTTTGCCAATGCGGGCTCGTTGCAATGGAAACCGAGCCAGACTGGGCACATCAGATTGAGAGTCAGAATTCGGGGAACTTGAGCCAGGAGGTTGTCTTTGCTTTGTATCACTAGATTCCATATATTAGTCTAGGCGTAATTGATACAGTCCTACCTTGAAAACAATTCTTTTGCATACCCCATCTTCAATCTTTAAGGGCGGACAGGGGAGCCTGATTTTCGAACCGCTAATGCAGGGACCGAAAAGGGGTTGCATAGATCGCCTTGGCACCCCATGTGAGATAGGAGAGAGGTTCTAGAATTTTAAAACACGCATGTTATTTTCTAACAAGATTTTGTCTGATAGCACCAGAGAAGGTCATCAAAAGTTTGCCTATGCTGTACGAAGTATATTCAAGAGATGTCGTTGTCGTTGGTTTACTGTGTATATTTAGGGGTTCGCAGCATCGCTAAGCCGCTAGATTGCGGAATTGGCCGAAGGAAAGATTAGACGTCATCCCAAAATTTAACTCTGAATCGCTTTTGGTTTGCCCATCATTGATTTGACTATCCAACCGCCGGCTCCCTTTTCTCCAACAGGTTCACCGATTACACGATCAATTGCTTGCAATTGAGCAAAGGATATCCGGTGCTGCTCCTGCACCTTTCTTCGACTACGGTTACCCCTCCAAGTCTTTCGCCCCACTATGGCCGCCAGCCCGACTGCCCCTCCAACGAGTGCTGGTACACTTAAATTGATTGCTCCTTTGACCCCTCCAAGCAGCACACGAACATGGCTTACCGTTCCGCATCATTCGCTACCGCTTGTGGCTACCGCGACTTCCGATAAGACCGTGCGCGTCTACTCTCTCCGTTCATTTACCTTGCATAGTACAGTGTCTGGAGGTCACAAGCGCAGCGTTCGATCATGCGCATGGAAGCCTGGGACAAAAGGCGAAAGCGTTTTGGCGACTGGTAGTTTTGATGCGAGCGCAGGAATATGGAGACGATGGGATATGGATATGGGAATGGCCCGCGAAAGAGATTTGACAGGAGGCGTGGATGAAGGGGATGAAGAGGAGGACGAGGGATGGAGATTTTCCGTGATTTTGGACGGACATGAGTCTGAGATCAAGTCGGTTGCGTGGTCCGCCTCGGGGCAGTTCTTGGCAACATGCAGTCGAGACAAGTCAGTATGGATCTGGGAGGAAATGGAAGACGATAACTTTGAGACAATTGCTGTCTTGCAAGAGCACGAAGCCGACGTCAAATGCGTAGCATGGCATCCAGAGGAGGAACTGCTTGCTTCGTCATCCTACGATGACACTATCCGTCTGTACCGTGAAGACATTGACGACTGGACCGGCATCGCCGTCCTTTCAGGTCATGACTCAACTGTATGGTCCATTGATTTTGAGCCGGCAAAACCGGCTCTCAGTGGAGACAGCCAGGCGGACGCCAGCGATCGCGCCAGATGGATTGAAGCGCGGGAAGCTTCAGGTCCGCGTCTGGTTTCTGGTTCAGATGACAGAACACTTCGGATCTGGCGGCGCCGGCCGAAACAGAAGCAACCCGCCCCTCCCACTGGACAAGGCCGAATTCCAAGCATCATTCGCACTCATAGTATTGAAGAGGATTGGTACGAGGAAGCTAGACTTCCAGTAGCGCATGAACGTGCCATCTATTCGGTTGCCTGGAGCAAACGCACAGGGAGAATAGTCAGCACAGGTGGCGATGGCCGGATTGTCGTCTACGAAGAAAGATGGAGCGAACCAAAGGGAAACGAAGAGAAGACAGACGGACTGAACCCTGAGGGGACCGAAGCCTCAGATCTCCCCGTGGCCAGGACCACTTGGTCAGTGGTTGCCTCTATTGAGATGGCCCACGACGTATTTGAAGTAAACCATGTCACCTTTGCTCGGCGCTTCGATTCCGGGCGGACATCCGATGATGAGGAAATTATAATCAGCACTGGTGACGACGGGCAGGTCAAGGTTTGGACGGTGGAGATATGATTTGATGCCGATGATTTAATGAAGACAATTGATGTGAATATCAAAAGGCCACGTTGTGTTCAAAGGGAGCGGCAGCCTGCATATCTCATTTGTTTCTCTTAGACATAGATTGGAATATCTGTGCTTGTTACGACATTATTCAGTTCCTACCAGTACTTTCTGGAAGCAAATACTACATACCGTTGATGTATATTTCTGCATCTTCCAGCCTTTGCTCTTTGTCTATTGATCTTGGTTGTCGAGGAAAAAAGCATATGCTTGCGTTACGGACAGACCGGATGGGTGAGTAGGGAGAGGCAATTCAACCCTATGAATCTTTGATGGAGCATTATGAAGCATGCTGCATGTTGAATCGAGATGCATCTGCAATGACTTTATAAGAACAACGCAGGTACCCGCTCTTTCATGTAATTTTATCCAGCAGTTCTTTGGACAGTCCTTTACCATGTCCAAATAACCTATCCTTACATGTAACTGAGAATGACATGGAAATGAGTGTCATGAAAGCCACAATAATCCCCATATCCTCATGCAGCTAACGATTGAAAGCTACATGCTTTGAACAGAACTGCATATTCACAGCCTCAAAGAAACATGAATGATATACGTATATCAAATAAATTACGCCAAAAAATTCACTTACAAGTTTATCTATATCTATATCTACATATAACAACATCATATCATCCTTCCTTTCCAGAGATCCTCTTGTAATAAAACAGCCTCATTTTCTTTAATACCACGAGCAATCCACCTTGAGCCCTGATTCAATATAGTCTCTGCTCAACCACGGGACTATGTGTCAAGATAACTCCCTTTTCTGGGCCTGCGGATGCCTAGTCGCCGACAATTGGATCTACTGCGACTCCGCACGAGCCGGCGAAAAATGCATCGTCGTCAAGCAATACAATACAGTCGTGCAGGAATGCGCCGGGTGCAAGGCAGCAAAGAGTCTCAAAATGGCATTTGCTCGCAAAGCGGAGAAGGAGGCTGGGAAGATCTGATAAAACGAAGATGTCCATTTGAATCGGGTTGCCGTGATCATATTCAGGTACGCTTTGCTCCAGATACGAAGTAATAGAGACAAATCCAGTATCATTTTCCTGTAGTCCGTCAAGACTGTCTTCTCCGTTTGGTATATTTTGGCTTGGACAAGTTCTATTCTAACAGTGGACAGGGGGGGGAAGACAAGGGCTACAGTGTTTATAGGTGGTCATGCAACGCAGTAACATAAGCACGTCATTTCAATAAATGCAAAATGTGGAAAGACAATACGGTAGCTTGAATAATACGGAGTACATCCATGTTGAGAATCAACGGCAATAATACTATGATCGGGTGTGAAATAATGTAAACAGTCCCGTTGAGCCGGGCAATCGATAAGAGATATCTCCGAACGACAATTGCCGAACATGGACTCTTTTTAGTGATAATATCCCCGGGAGCTCGGCCCGAGAGAACGAGGAAGAGTGCAGGCAAAACAATTGATGAGATCATAACGCCCATTTAGAGTTAAATCCTCCGAAACTACAAAGGTACAGAGTACTGTTGATGCAATAACATGCCCATGACATCGGATTTCCATCATGTCCCTCCTTAATCCCTGTATCCCATTCCCTTCAAGATAAGAAAATAAATAATAAAAATAAAAATAAACGAATCGCATTATTCAATGCGCGACTAAACTCTAACATCAAACTACTTCGACTCCGCACACACCCTATCCATAGTAAACAAAACACCAGAATTCAAACGACACAATGGACCCAAAGGCGCCTAATGCAGAGTATCGCTCTACTCCGCAATACGCAGAGTATCAGCGCGAGAATTTTTGGAAACCCAATACCGGAGAAGTTCCTCCGTTTAACACAGGTAGCATTACCCCAAATCAGCCAACAGGAGCTTTAGACATTGATGCTAACAAAATCCAGATCCTGCAAAGCTAGAAGAGCTAGCCAAGACAAAGCTCACGCAGAACGGATGGTAATTTTACAAACAGCCTCGCAAGCCCCTCAACCATTCTCTGCACGGCTCCTCTATAGCCCAGCATCTGCTAATACAGGCCCGACTTCCAGGTTCTACGCCTCGTCCAATGCCGGACAGAGCTACACCCACACGGCCAACCGGCAGGCATTCTACCGGCACCGGATCATTCCACGCATGCTGGTCGACACGAACAAGCGGGACACGCGGACATCGATATTCGGGCACGACGTGGCGGCTCCCATAGGGATTGCGCCTATCGGGATCAACAAGATCTACCATCCGCAGGGCGAGCTGCCCGTGGCGAAAGTCGCCGGGGAGCTCAACATCCCGTACTGCCTGAGCACAGCGGGCTCAACGCCGATCGAGACCGTGGCTGACGCCAACGGGCAAGGCAGCCCGCGGTTCTACCAGCTATACATGCCGCACGACGACGAGCTGACGATCAACCTGCTAGAGCGGGCATGGAATTCCGGGTTCGACGTGTGCATTCTGACCGTGGATACATGGCAGCTCGGGTGGCGCCACGACGATGTGGCGATTGGGAACTACGCCTTCTACAGGGGCATGGGCGCGGACCTGGGTCTCAGCGATAAAGTGTTCCAAAAGCGCCTGGCTGAGGCCCGGATCGATCCGGAAAAGGAACCGGAGAGGGCATGCGCAATGTGGATCGACAGTATCTGGCATGGCAGAGCGCACTCGTGGGAGAAAATCCCGTGGGTGATTGAGCAGTGGAAGCGCATTTCCAATGGCCGCCCCTTTTGTCTCAAGGGCATCCAAAGCGTGCAGGATGCGAAAAAGGCCGTCGAGGTCGGCTGCGATGGGATCGTCGTGAGCAATCATGCGGGAAGACAAGTGGATGGGGCGATTGCCAGCCTGGACGCTCTGGAAGAGATTGTTGACGGTACGACTTTTATTCTTTGTTTGTGTTTAAGCTAATCACTTTTTATATCTTTTGTTGCGTTTACGATAATCACTTTTTATATCCTTTGTTGCGTTTTCGAGAAACGTTGCTAACTAATCTCCATCTTAGCCGTTGGATCTCAAACATACGTCATGTTCGACAGCGGCGTCCGCGGCGGCGCCGACGTGTTCAAAGCACTCGCCCTCGGCGCCAAATTCGTCTTTGTCGGACGTCTTTGGATCTGGGGGCTTTCCATCATGGGCGAACCGGGCGTACGCCATGTCATGAAGAGCTTACTTGCCGATTTCGACATTTTGATGAACGTCGCCGGCTTTCAGAGCGTCGAGCAAATTGATCGCAGCGCCATCGGTGAGTTGCTGTCCTTCCTTTTTCCTCTCCTTCTTCTTCTCCACAAATCATAGTTATATGCAGGGTCTGTCTCCGAGCGCGAGGCTAATCGCAGAGTTCATTTCCAAAACCAAGCAGAATCGTATCCAAAGTCTTATAACCTCCCTACAGAAACTTCTAAACTATGAAATTAGCTATGGACTCACGTTTTTGAGGGGGATCATGTCTTAGGCATTTGTGGGAAATTTTTGTAGCAGGAAAAGGAAAAGGAAAAGGAACACGTGCGTTTATTGAAGCACGGTTAGGAATATATATATTTTCGGAAACAAAAAAAGAAAAAACAAATGTCAAATAGCCACCGTCTAATCGTACTATTAATATGAAAAAGAAAAAAAGTCAAATCTATAATCGTTCATTGTCAAACAAGGAAAAGGAATAAACGCCCTGCTCCGTCCCATTTGTTTCTACCCTTCTATTCCTTGTAAAATCCTTGCCCGAGAACAAAGTCTGCTACATCATTTGTGACGAGTTTCTTCAACGCCTCGGGGTCGCCCCGCTGACAGGCTTCTCGGACACGTGTCGAGCTGATAATTTGATTTTCAACAGCTCCTTCACATTCCTTCTTCTTCTCTTCAACTGGATTGCTTGATGTTGCATCACCTTCAGCGCCGGCAGGAGATGTCGTCAGTCCATCGCCCGCACCGCCGTCGTGACTGCTCCCGACCACCAACTCGATTCGTTGTGCCCATTCCTTTTTCCCGCCCTCATGTTCTCGTTCCCCGGCGGCAAGGTTGTGAAGATAGGCTTCCTGTTCAGCACGTCCGCCCCAGCTATCGCCCGGTCTGAGCGTCGCGCGGATTCTGTGCGCGGACAGGAACGGCTCGAGCGGCGCCAGTGTGTGTGTGGGTAGATAGTATTTCGGGTCCATGATACGAGTGAGTGTGTCGTAGCCTGTGAGCCAGACTTGAGTTGCTTGCGCTTGTGGTGGTTTAGATGATGATGATGAAGGTGCTGTTGCTGTCGCTGTTGTTTTTATGGTTGTTGATGATATTGATGACCGTTCTTTGGCTGTCGAAGGAGAGACTGTGGCGGAAGGAGATGAGGCTGGTGTTGGCCCAGGTCCATATACTTCTGTCTCGGTAATCGCATAGCTCTTCTCCACAAAGTAGGGTTCTTTGGTGATGCCAATGTCAATGGCAATGGCGACGTCGGGGACATTGTGGAGAAGCGAAGGCGCGGTGGACGAAGGCGTCGTGGCTGCACTGGGCGCAGCTGAGCCCGTTGGTGAAGAGATGTCGAAGAAGGATGTAGTAGATGGTGGAGTCAATGAGCGTAGTAGATCTTGAGCAAAAAGTGTCATCATGACGAGACGGTCTTGGAATTGTGCTGGTTTGGGTGCTATATCCAATGCCCCAAGAAGAGCACATATTAGCCTTTTGCTGTGACTTCTTCTTTATGTAGTGAATTACTGTGACTGTAATATAGATTGGCAATGAAGCGAAAAGAGCCAAACATGGCACACGCACTGAGATGATGGTTTGAGTAGGGAGAGGATTTAAAGGATGAGCGACGAAGACAGCAAGCAGGATAATGACAAAGACATCTGAAGACACCATAAAACAGTTGCAGAACTTAATTTGATACCCCTGCAGTTAAAAAAAGCAGCAAGAAAAGCAGAAGCAAAGACTTGGATTGTTTCTAACAAAGATTGCGATAAAATCTTTCTAACTTTGAATTGGCTCTTTATTTTTCCTTTTTTTTTTTTTTTTTTTTTTTCGAAACCACGTGAAAATTGCGATTTGAGAAAATAAAAGCAAGACAATTAAAACTAAAAGGAAAAAAAGAAATCACGGAAATCACGATGAAATGAGAGACAGCTAATTGCATTACGAATGAGCAGAGGATAAAAAATGAACGAACCTTTATCTGCATTTTGGGTGGCCAGCAACAATAGTAACCGCTTAGGTTCTTGCCCGCGCTCATCATCTCGCAATGCTGAGAGAGCGAGTTGCCGATGCGCTCTGGTTGGAGGGTTAAAGGACGAATCCAAGATATAAAGGGTATGAGGGGTAGGCCATATCCTAGGATGAGGGGAGGTCGAAGATGATATCAGCGCGGCAAAAGAATGCTCGCCATGACTCGTGATTGTGCGCAGCAGCTGGAATCTTGATGATGATGCAGCAAAGGCAGAGAGGGCTTGACGAAATTCATTTGACAAATTAGACAGAGCCTGGGGAGAGGGCATCGTGGGGGAGTGGATCAGGCTCTGGGGGCCGGTGGTGGGGGATGCAGTCGGTGCTGAGGGATCCGAGGAGGGGTGGTATCCGCTGTGGTGTTGAGTATCAATGCGTGAATTTGTCTCGGGTAGATGAGGCGTAGATGCCATGATGGTATGCCAGGGTAAGCAACAGTCTGATATCACAATGAATTGGTGGTGATGTTTCCCGATACGGACGGAACAAAAGAGAATGGTCCCAAGTAGAATTTATAGCATGTAGTTCTTCTGGCTGGCTGGTTTCACGTCAGCTTCTTCACACAAAAGGGGAGTAATGGCGCATTTGATCTGGAGATGTCCGGTTACGTCGCTGTGGCTGAACGAGGGTAAGCCCCGAGGTCCGTCTTCTCGCTTATGTGTCTCGCTCTCGTCGTTGCGCCACACCACACCAGTGGATCAAATCCGGCATAGTTTCCCCTTTTAATTTCCGCGCACCGGTCACTTGCTGGCTGGAGTTTGTTTCGCTAAGTGAGCGACCGGTCCCTGAGGCGCCAACCCTAATGTACGCAGTAGAGAACCATGGGGCCACTTTCGGGGGCTGGTAATGATAAATCTCGCGCTCTCGTGAATCCATGTAATGATCATTGATTAAAGGGGCATTGGCAGAGGGATACCTCAGCTGCCCATTCTCCAGGAGTATAGCAGACGCAGCGAGTCAGAGTCGTTGAAGTGCGGCCTGAGAGCCTACTGTTACCCTTGTGTTAAAGGTAAGAGAAGGTAACTTAATTACACCTTTCTGAGCAAATTGAAATGCAAATTATATGATTACGTGTATATACTCTGTACTTTAGGTAAGGACAATATTCAAGTTCTAAGGTATTTAACCGAGACCAGGCTATGGGGGTACTTTGACACTATAGCCCTACTCGTCCTCATCTGCATACGCATCGTCCAGTTTAACAGGTGCCCGAGCTCTCCGCCGTTTCTCGTGACGCCAGAGGATAAAGAGCACCGCAACAAGACAGAGCAGAACAACGACCCCCAAGGCAACAAATCCACCCGTATGGGCAGTCTCTTTTCGATGATTTTTTGAGCATTGCGAATTAGGCAGGGGTTTTGTGTCGTTAGAAACCCTGTACATCTGACTCATTGAATCGATATGGAGTTTATTCGTAGTGAGCCGCATTTGGTAGTTGAGTGTCACGTCAATGTCGGCAGGAATCGTCCAATAGTAAACAAGAAGCTGGCATCCCACCACTGGACAATCCTCATTTATAGGACGCAATGCGCCCAAGGCATGCTCCCCATCAAATTTACCAAATGGTAGACCGGAATTGAGAAATGCTGTGACGTTGGTCGATGCTAATAAGTGTGGTTAATAAGTAGATATGTTAATAAAGTTTTGATAAAGATGAGGTTACTGACGCATAACGTTCATTACTTTTTCGCAGCGATCCGCTCGATAAAGGTCCAGAGTGTAATTGAGACCTTGCTGGTGAATGTCCAACTCGTGGTCTCGGGATCGTGGATGCGATGGGTTTTTGATTGCCCAAAACCACGGAATTTCAATTGTCGAGTTTGGAGACACAACTGGAGCGACATCTTCGGTTTTGTTGATCTTGGTTGGCTCGAAAAAGTCTCCAGGCTTCGCCTTGGCAAGGTCAAAGTACACATCTGAAACGTCTCCCTCATAGACGTCGTTCAGGTTTGCGGCGCATTTAGGAAGTGACATTGTCACTGCGGCAGTGATCGGAAAGAGAGAGAGAGAGAGAGAGAGAGAGAGAGAGAGAGAGAGAGAGAGAGAAACCGTTGAAGATGCAACAATGTACAAATTTTTAATTTATTCTGGTCGCCTGAAGAGTTAAAATGGGAGTCACAGAGTCACAACAGCGAGTGGCCCCGCTGCAGGCTAGAGCTGTGCCGCTTTTGTGAGGTGGAGTTGCATGGGGTGTTGCACATCTTGCAGGAGCTCACCCCACTTTCGTCCGTTTAATACGAGGTAGCAGATAGAAAAAAGATGCTGGGATAAATATACACTGACTCTAGGATCTCTCGAGTGCCAACTCGGTGAGAAAACAAGTGTTGATGTGTGCTGCCAACAACCAGTTAACACAATACTAGGTAGATATTTAAAAGGAGTGGGGTTAGTATTAGTTGGAGCTAGTAAGAAAGGTTAATTCATAGGGTCAAGCTTAGGTAGCTATATACCTATCTAAGATAATAAATTCGATTTAGTTACACTTAATTTTCATTACTTTCCTAAAGTAATCTGAACAATTGAGATCGATGGGTTTTTCATACTGTGGTCGCATCATTCGAGTTGAAATCACCTCTTGAATGAGCTTTGCGGTGTACCCATGCAATTTCTCGGGGCTGAGTTCGAGGTATACCTGGCTGTATACCCAGAGGTTTGGTGAGTTGGATTGAGTCTTCCAGGATGTTCAGCTCAGAATCAGGTAGGTTGAAGTACAGTTTCGAAGCTGGTGTGTCGTGGGCTTTCCCTGAGTCCGCAGTACAGTTGACCACAGGCATCGTCGCGATTGTGAAATGATGGTAGGCTTCTCAACGAAAAACATGGATTAAAGATAAGATTAGAGAGAAATGATTATCTAGATCGCAGCAGTTTAGTCCATATTGCAAAGGTACGATTGTCAACACACAGGAGCTGCAACGGAATAAATCGACATGGGAAGTGACTCAATGATACAGAATGAGGGTGGCTGAGTTACCTAGGTTCTGATATCTGCATGCTGAAACCTCAACCCGGGCGGGGATCTGGCGCAAGACTTGGATGTTCCTGTCTTAAGTTGCCGCGGCCGATTTCCGCGGCCGATTTGATCAATTGCGTGCCTGATTGGAGAATCCTAAGCGACGGCTGTACAGAAGTAAGTGGTGGTCAAAGTGCCTAGTGATGGCGCCCAATTGAAAGGGTTTCTCAGGACGGAGTGAAGACAACCTTTTTTCGAGATAGTAGCAGTGTTACTGAGCTGGTAATCATTTTTATTGTCAAAAATTAAATAGAGTTGCATTGATTAAAGCTGTTGTAAGGTTCTGATATTGCTACTAGAATCCTTGCAATTGAACGCCTGATGGCACTACTCCGTAAACGCGGTGACTTGGTGGCGGCTCGTAGCGAGGATGATCGTGTACTCTGATAGTGCCAGGTTGATGTCGGACAGCATATAAAAGCATTTCATAATGCCTGCCATTTATACCTCACAATTCACATTTTTGGGACAAAGGAAATACATATAAGGATTGGAGATGTGTCAATCAGATTGGCGGGTGCTGTCCAAGAGAAAGTTGTATTTGTCGGAGCTGATGGTGCTTTTCATTGACGCACATCACGGCAAAGCAGCATACACGAGGTACTTCGTACCATATTAGATACCTGAATTAAGGCAACTCTCTCGTTATTGCAATCGTCAATTGCTTGACTCCTGTGGTTCTCAGATTTAAGGATGAAACGAGTTAAAAACATTGAAATAAAATAAGCTGCCTGTATTTTGTATGCACTTCTTTCGCGGTTGTCTTAGGGCAAAATTCTCACGGAAGTGGCCTGCTGAGTCGCTTTCGAGTGGTACCATGGTTCTGTCAATCTGCCGGATCCATAGCGACTAATAAGATCATAAGACGCCATACTCAGCCCCATCTGAATCGCTTCAAGGTCAGAACGACTTTCTTTTCTCACATAGAACCATGGTTCTGTTTAATTACACTTCCCGTTCGCTCTTCACGTAGAACCAAAACGACCATACGCTCGGACGAGACACGAGGGATCAATAATTCAGCTCTCGCATGGTTTTGACAATCTTCGTGGTTGTTGCCCACCACTGCATCGACTCTGAGACACGCATGTGTAGAGAGAGAGAAGAAAATACGAGATTCACGAGCATTTCTACTGAAGTTACAGTATGCGGTCATCATGAACGACTCTGGATTGTCTCCTCTTCGTCCGTGCCTGTTTCACTGTTTGAACTGATTCTCCCCCCTCCGTCAGGCTCGTGGTGGGTCATCATTATTGATGGGGTTACTCAAACAGCGCTCGGTCGTTTCGGGTACCTGAAAGTCCCTGCCTAAAACGGACATTTCGCACCACCTCACCTCCTCTCAGGCATCATGGGGGACGCACCTGCAGCCGAGCTTTGGTGAGCCCAGCAAAAAGGAGACGAAGAGAGAAATAAGGAGAGTACGGAGGTATAGTGAAGAGATTCTGGATCGACGGAGATTGTGGGAAATAATTGTTGCCATAATGTAGGACGACGGTTCTTCTCTTTGACTTTGAATCAATCGAGACCGCCTCGCTCTCCTTTTGTCGAAACATCTGCGGGAGATCTTCATCTCGCAAGTTGTAGGCTCATCGTAGTGATCTGATGGGCGCGCGCCACACGGTTGGTTGGTCTAGACGCTGTGCAAAAATGGGCCATTTGTGGTGTGGAGACATTTCTCCTCTGGCTCTTGTGGGCAAATGAAAAGTAATTTGACTTCATCTCCGGGGGTGTGTTCCTAAGACGCCGGGAGATTTGAGGGCACGCTGCATTGACAGATGAGGTATTGGCTACTTTGCTTAGACCAGTTTCAATATAGGACGGGTGGGCGAAACCCAGACATTGGCTAAGTCGTCGGTACTTAATTTAATCTCTGGGCTTGGTCTAGAGTACGTGTACCGTCCAGGTGCAAAGCCGACAAATTGCGAGGCGCTAGGGCTCGACCTAGGGGACTGGCGCATGTCACCTAACTTAATGACTCTCTTTTCTCCTCCCATGCATCTCTCTGCGTGGGTTTCTGCGAGGGGGAGAAAGAGACTTTGATTGGTGATTGGCGTTAATAGCGTGGTATAACAGACAGAAGAAGTGGTAACGACGCCTTTAGCACTGTGGGTGGATATCATGAGGAGAGAAGACGCATGGACCAGTCATGATCCTTCAATCTGCTATTCCACCTGCCAACCCTGGTCCAGCCGCCGCCATCCAGCCAATCACAGTGCTATCGTGCCTGATTCCTGTCTGGATGCCCCTGAGGCTAAACAACGGTGTCGCCATGCGACCTTGGGAGAGGTGAAAATGGCCTGCCAAAGTCAGTGCAGTAGTGCTTGTCAGGTCTGGAAAAGCGAATCTAATCGGGTTTTCATGCCGTCGCTTTGATGCATCTGGCTGGCTCTTTGGGTCGTTTGGCCCCCTTTCCCTAAATCCCCAAGTCATCAAACCAGGCCTCCTCATACCCTGGTTCCGCCAATTCACTGTCATTCACCACAAACCCACCGCCCCCCCCATAGACACTAATTCGCTGACTGGGTTACTGCCAATATGAATTATCCCTCCCGCCCGCCCACACTTTTCCCCGACCTCTTCTTCTGCTTTCTCTGGTCTTTCTCTTTTCTCACCACCAAGGCTTTTCGTTCGTGATTCCTCTTTGCGTCTCTTTTGAGCGCTTCCGATCTTTACCAGGCCTTTGTTAAGTGTCGTCACTCGTTCTCAAGAGATCCCTCAGACTCTCCTTATCCTATCTGTGATAGAGATTGTCCGCAAGCAACCGGCTTCCAAGCAAATATCCATTCCTTCGGTCGCGATCAATCAACTCAGTCCTTACTGTGTGATACCTGTTTCGCTGTTCAATCCGTACTACTTCACGGCTTCTGTCAACCGCTCCTCCGTGAAAGCATCTGAGAATATCGTCATTGTGAAAGATTGTTATCATCGATTTTCGAGATGCAGATTCTTAGCAAGTTGAGCGTCGCTCTCGTTGCGGCCCTGGCAACCGCCTCTCAGGCGCGCCACCTCCACAGCCCTCACCATCTCCAAGCCCGGGCCTTTGGCAATGGAACCAGCGTGGCTGCACCCACTGCTCCGTCTGCACCCTTGGTTACGGCTCCCACTTCAGCCCCGGCCTTGACCACCTCTACCGTCTACTCGACGCAGGAGTTCACCGTCACCAGCTGCGCGCCTACTGTCACCGACTGCCCTGCGCACTCGACCAAGGTCATCACTTCTACCATTGCCATCTCGACCACTGTCTGCCCCGTCACCGAGACGGAGGGTCCTGCGGCCTCGTCCACCGCTGCTGCTGCTTCTCCCGCCTCTAGCGCAGCTTCAAGCATCATCACTTCGAGCCCGGTCCCTACCACCTCTGTGTCCAGCAAGATCACCAACAGCACCTTGACCTACACTCTTGGCACTGGCTCCTCCACCAGCGTGGTGACCACCACGGTCAAGCACACTTCTTATGAGACGGAGACTTTCGTAAGGAGATGCCACTCAGAAATACCATGGTCGAATATAACTAACATTTTGACCCAGACTGTTTATGCCACCTCGGCTGCCCCTGTCTCTTCCAGCACTCCCATCACCACCGTGCAGTCGACCTCGACTTCTACCCGCACCGTTACGGTGACACCCGCCGCAACCAGTGGCTCCGTTGGTGCTGCCGCCAGCTCTGCCTCTGGCTCTGCTGCCTCTGCTGCCTCTGCTGCTTCCGGATCTGCCGGTGCTGGCGGTAGCTGCCCATCTCAGGTCACTGTCACCGTGACTGCACAGTCGACCGTCACTGTGGTAAGTAACTTTCCGGCACTTTAACCAAGTGCTCTCAGCTCACCATATATTTTAGACCGCTGGAGCCAGCACCTCCACCCCTGCCACCATCGAGAGCTCAAGCAGCTCAACGAGCGCTCTGCCAACCGTCTCTTCCAGCGCTCCCTACGGCAATGGAACCTGGACAACTTATGCCAGCACCGGCTTCGTTACCCTGACCCAGGGTATCAAGCCCACCGGCTACAGCCGCCGTTAAGCGATTTTCATGGTTCTCTAAGCGCTGATTCCTGTTGCCATTTGCCTTGGTTGGAAACATTTCGTAGAGGCAAACTTCGCGCTGGACGTGCTGGAATGGTTGTTACCGGGGCTGAGCTCACATCTCATATGTTTCTCTTCTCTTGTTCAAGATTTTTGTCAATTTGACGGGGAATCGTGCTGTTCGGGATACGTGGACAGCATCGATAACTCATCTGTCTATATCTTGAATTCTTTGCATCATATTTTACCTTTACGATTGCTCTCCTATTTTTATTCCATTCTTGATTGCGGGCGGGCTCGCTGGAAAAGAAGGGGACAATATCGCACCAAAGAAAAGAAAAAAAAAAAGATTTCAAAAAAGCGAATTGCGTCGAGGGAACGAGTGGATTGGAACATGAGAATGCAGGTTCCGATGCATTTCGACCAGCCATGCGATATTCGTGTACACTGCCAAATATTTTACTGTTTCAATTGGCGCTTGTCGTTTCTCTCAATGCCCAACAGCTTTCCACACCTCAATCGCAATGCAACCGACAACGTTCCTTTTTTGAAATCATCATTGTGCGTTGATCTTTCGTCCCACACTAATGCCATGCAATCGTGCTGGATTTAGGTCCTTCACTGTTTATCTTATTGCACCACTTCAACAATCCCCTTTGATACGGCGTATCACCTACATGATGGAAATTTCATCTGCGACAGGAGCTACTAGGATCTGGAGTCGGAGCGTTCCAAGTTTGTTTCATTTGTATTACGTGTGTCCATCAGAGCGATAAGCGCTGCCGGACCGTTGAAATATTTGATACCATCCTTTATGCCTGTGTGATCCAAATGCTTGTGCTTCATGGTGACTTACTCTCTCCGCATTTAAACCCCTTTTAACTAGTTACGGATGCGTTTCTTTCTCCAGCCCTTTCCAGCACTATCGTCCAATAGCGTAGGTAAACCCGATAGGAAACCATGGCTCATTCAGTACGGCAAAAATTGCCTTGGTGGGCCAATTCTCGCACTTTGAGTGTTTATTTTGTGGGGTCGTTTTTGACAACAAGTGGTTCCCGAGGGCTTGCTCATGCGTGTATTGTACAACAGTAAGGGAGCTGTTCTTCCCGAAGACCCGATGTTCCTCTCTGGTTGATACAGTCGGTGAGGTTAGTCTTTGAAGCAAGGAATGACACAAAACGCTGGTGCGACGGCCTGCGACAACGGGGCGAGCCGTGACCCGCCTCTCGAAGCGAAAAAGGCGACGAACGGGGAAGACACCAAGAACATTGGCGAAGCACATGATGCAAGGTATGTATATATATTTCTTCGAAACAAGGGAACAACAAGTCAAGATTCTTCAGGGAAAAAAAAAACATATTCCGTAGAAGGAATGGGCTTAGGGATGAGCAATGTTTGCTGGGGGTATCTTTACAACGCCTCATCAACAGAATCATAATATATTTTCCCACAGACGCTCACGCCCATTCCGAGATGGAGGGGGGAAGAGAAAAATCTTCCGATTCATGACAGGGAAGCCGTCAAAAAAGACAAAAGGAAAGGCACAATGCGACAAGATTCGTATAGGGAAACCTGTTCCGTCAACGGAATTAATCACAGCTCTTAATGACTAGGACCGTTACGCACAGGACAATTCCTGGCGGGGCTGGGCCTTGTGGGTTATGCATTCTTGGTAAGAATGATGTAGCAGATCACTTCTAGAGTAGCAATCTCAACACCTCATTGTGGCCAGGACGAAATAGACGCGCAAGAAAAGCAAGTAAGAGAACATGAAAGAAAATTTTAATACGGTAACTGAGAAGCTTGCACTCAAAACGGACCAGAGGGATGAGTGGGCGGTTTGGACCGAGCGATCCGATATAAAGACGCTGCGGCACTTGTGTCCAATGGCAACTGGCAGATCTCCCTCGGAGATATTCCAAAAGTAAATCGGAATTTAAATCGTCTAGGCGATGTGTAACCATATATCAATACTGAACGTGATCCAACATATTGTTGAGTACGGGGACTGGTACCACTGACGTAAGATCATCATGGTCTTCACCTACAGTCTCCCCAGTCTCGTGACAGCAAGAGTCAGGGCCAGGGGGTTGCGCAGAGTTGGGACCGAACAACTCAACCATGGACAGCAAGATATCGTCATTCTTCTCATCGCCGGCCCGGACCTCTCGGGTCTTGTTTTCCGCTCTTGTGTGCGGCGTCGGCGCCTGCGTCTGTTGCCAGTGCCGCTCAGACTAGAGTAAGACATTGAATACAAGTACAGCGCTGAAACGCAAATGATAAGACTCTTAGTTCAACAACGCGAACAAATTGATAGCTCAATGGACGAATGAATGCGCACTGAGACGCCCTCTTAAATCATACATGGCCAATTATTGATTCCGACCCTACAGGGATTGTCTCTCGCACCCTCAGTTGTCGAAGCTGGTTAGCTTGACCCTTAAGCATATCGAGGTATGGCACTTATGCAAAAGATGATCAAATTTTAAGCTCCGTCACGTCACATGAGTCTTGTTTCAGAAGACCGCATCTGCCAGTGAATAGCAGAGCGGGCGACTCGGGCTCTTCAAAAATAGTAGCCCATCTGGATGACTTCAGTCATCAGCACAGTGAGGAGCATGTCGTTATTCCTATCATCCAGACGAGAGCCTTTCACGGTGATGACTCCAAGCTGATATTTGCTGAAGCTTAGTTGACCGAATTTTATGAAATACTCCTTTTTCAGTAATCACAATACGATATCACTGCTTAAGTGGCATATCGATACACTTCTGCTTATAAATTAGCCTGGAAACGGGTCGGTTCCCGGCTGTGGCTCGGGCAGCTCTAACACTTGAAACTGGTCGGCTCCCGTCCCTCGTCTCCAGTCTTCCTCTTTGGTCTCCATCGCTGGAGCTGCGTAGAAGGCCAAAGAAGGAAATTCATCGTTACGCATACATATTCATTCAGGGTCGGCCTACCTAAGTTTATCGTCCCCAAGAACTTCCAGCAATACGCTTTAACATTTACGACGATACTTGGTAAGTGCTGGGCGTATAGAGAGCCAGATATCCAATTTTGCTGATCTGGAGGGGGCAGGTCGCTTAGCTGGACGATAAAGCTAATCCTCAAGATTTAGAGGGGGTTGGGTCGCCGCATGCGACAGGCATCCCACGCACGCGGCCAACGGAGGTCCCGAGACGGTGACGGACTTGGTTTGGAAGCCTCGCGGGCTTAATATCAACTCTGTTTCGACGGAACATTTGGAGACGAGCCTCTTCAATCCTTGGATAACTCCATCCTTGAGTGGACGAACAACAGACGGCACTTAATTGTCTTTGGAACTAGACCTCTTACTCTTCTTGACTTGAACCAAGTCCCTGGTGGGCGAAAGAACCGCCCCCCATTAACTTAACAGCCATGCGCCCGCCGTCGCCGAAGCTCGAGCTCGACTCGCAGGACTCCAACCTCGAGCTTGCTTCTCCCGGATTGTCAGACGTCACCGACCTACTGGTTTCTGACGAAGTTAATGCAGAGGACGACCCTGCAATTAATCCCGCGCTACCTCCGCGCATTGCCGCCCGTTTCTGTCGGCTCACAAACGTACGGCGATCAACATCGAACGCCTCATCTCGTCGCACTTCTATTTCGTCTACACACTCGCACCAGTCCAGTCGCTCTCGTCGCGCTAGAGAGTCGTCACAGAGCACTTGTGTCGCGCAACACCTGCGCCGAGCATCCATTCTCGAGGACCGTAAAGCACGGCTCGCTGATCGGGCTGCCCATGTAGAAAAGGTCCGATTGCGGGCAGCTGTAGCTAAAGCTGCCCTGCGTCCGTCAAACCTAGAAGCCAGAGCGCTGGCCGCACAAAAAGCGCGAGAGCGATACCTTGCACAGGTGACCGCCGCCTGCGCCGAGGAAGTGAGGCGTGCCAAGAAGATTGCAGAGGAAACAAAAGAGAAGAAGGCGGCAGAGGAAAGAAGGCTCAAGATGGAAATGAAGGAGAGGCACGCCGAAGCGGAGCGAAGGAGGCTCGAATATAATCGGCGAAATGGCCGGAGGACAAGAACCGCAAGTGTCCCATCATCCACAGTCGAGGTCAAGCCCATGGCGTCAGAGGCCTCTGGCTTTATAGATGAGGAGACTGCCGCTGCCCGAATACAAGGGATGTGGAGAGATCGGCGCCGAAGACGTGTGATTAATGACTTTCAGTCGCTGGAGCTCAGCATTGAAGCAATTCACGACACAACATTTGAACAGGTTGGCGCTTTACTCTCGCAGGATCGAGTCCTTTCTGCAACCTCCAAGCTCCTCAAGCTATGTGGAGTCCGGGATGAGCAGGGTGGACCACTCGGCGAGAAGTTGGCTGTGAGGACGTTTCTGAGCTCCTTCCTCATCTTAGGCCATCCAACTCATGTGCTTGGCAACGATGGCGAGCAAGAAAAGGTGAGCTTCTGGACCCCGAGAAACTTTTAAAAATTCAGGCTGTCCAGATGGGATATCAATCTCACTAATTTGGTACAGGATCTTATAACTAAATCAAAGGACTTGCTCATCTCTTTTGAGCGACTTCTTTCAATGCTCACGCCGGAAAATCACTATACACCACCGGAACCAGAGCTCGATGCACTCTCCCACGCTTATGCCGCATTTCTCTCAGCATTCAAGGCATGGAAGTCTTGTGATGCCACTGCACTGATAGAGACCATGGTTGCACAATTTGTTGAGCTTGACTCTATTTGGAGCAAGGTCAAGGACGACCATCCCAGCGTGGCGGCGGAATATGAAAAGGGCATCCGTGACAACCAAGCAGTGTTATTTGCTAGGATGAAGCGCCTTGTCGGCCATGAGAAGGCCCGATCTCTTGTCCTGCAAGCAATCAAAGAATCGCGAAAAGTACGTGGTCAGCGGGCAGCACCAGAGGGGGCTGTGGCCACGCCGCGAGGGGTTACTGGATCCTCTGAACAGCGTCAACCCACAGAGGGGGCTCAATCATCGGCTGAGATGCAAAGCCCTTCGCCCCAACCGTCATCTGCCGCAGCAGAAACCTTGCAATCCCGACTAAACCCACCTATAACTGCGTCTGCACATGCCAATTCGCGCCGACGGTCTGTACAGTCGGACCAGTTACAAAAGATTGAATCGCCCATTCCGGAGAACCGGACTTTGCTCCATGAACTTGCCATTAACAAACGCTTTAGATTAGAAATGGAAGTCCCATCAGAAGCTATGCTCCAAATGCGACGTGCCATCTATCAAAGCATGAAGAATGATGCGGCTGCGCAAATGGGGCACCCTTGGACGCTCGCCATTGCAGATAATATTCGACGGCGACTGCTCCGACTCCTGATGCACGGTAGCTCAACTTACAAGCTAGTTTCGGAAGTCCTTGACCCTACTGTGATTGCAAACGAGACCTCGAGGGGTACTTTTTCATTTGACAAGTTTTTTGCTTTCATGTCGACGATGCTGCCCCGGCTCTGTGCGCCATTCCGGGATGAGGAGATCAAGCGCCTTACTCAGGACGACACCGGCGACTGGACCGACCGTTTGGCTCGCATCATGCATGGGCTTGACCTCCTCTGCTTGGATTATTGCAATTTCCTCATGCACGAGAGTGCCCCGGCTCTAATCAAAGATGCTCCTGGTTACGAAGCCAGACGCTTTGCCGAAGATTTGCAAAACGGCGTGCACACACTCGAAAAGACACACCGATGGTGGATGGCATCACGCACACAGCTTATGGAGGAGGCAGAGCGCAGAGATCCACAAGGGATCATGCACCCTGGCAGTCGTCCGACTGCGGAGAAGATTTACATGCACGGTCTTGTCAACCTGGCAATCTCTGTTGGGCCCTTGCCGGTTTCTGATCTGCCAGAAACCCTGCAGTTGGACCATAACCGTCTCGAAGCCTCCCGCCGAGATACGCTGAGGATAGTCGTCGTCGGAGCCATCCTCTTGACTGCGAAGAATCTGCTCAAGCGGGACGTTCGGTCACAATGGAAACAGGAAGCGGTTCGGATATGGGAGACCTTGGCCGGCGGCGAAAGAAGCGAGATGAGAGAGATGAGAGAGCGCGGCGGTCATCATCATAACAGCAACCACATCAGCGCCAACGCTCCAACAGCAGCCCTTGGGCTAGCACCTTATCGCGAAGACGCCGGTACCGCAACCCAGATCCAGTCGATTATTGAATCATCACACGCCATGCCGCCCCAAACGAGAGCCCAATTGGCCAATACCATTGCCAGAGTCCTAGGCCAAGCCAGACGGGCAATCGGACTTCTCCCGCCGTCCTCTTCATCTTCAACTTCATCCTCTTCCTCTGCCTCTGCCGCAACGTCACCAACCGCACCATTCTCCGATCCAGTCATGCGTCTCCTCCTCCAACGCCTGCGCACTCACGTCTTCAGTCGCCTCTCCGCAACCTCGGCAGGCGAGCGCGTCCGCCACGCCACGACCGCCAGCGAAGGACTCGCTGGGTCCGGACTGCCCGAGTTCGTCAGCATGATTGGCAACATTGTCGAACAGCTAAGCAAAGTCGCCGACGTCGACCGCAAAGCACATGGCATGTGGTATGATGCTGTTGCAGCACAAGTTGCTGGCGCACCGCCATCGTCGTCATCATCCTTCACATGACCCACATGATCCACATAGTAGTGTCGACTGTGTCTCATGTGGTCCCGTTGAAGTCGTGTGGTTTGATTTTGTCTTATAGCGGAAACACCTAACGACGGATTGATGATACTGTACTGATACCGATAGAGAAAGTAGATGAAGTGTAGTGGATGTTTCAATTTTTTTCTTTTCCAATCTTCATACTTTGGGAATCACCCAATCCACCGTTTTCGGGCGTTTTTTCTCTCTTTCTTCCCATATCATTCTCGACTCGGCGCAAGTTATTACTCTTTGTTCTGGGGGTTTTCGGGGGGAGTTTGTTTTCTACATTCTTTTCTTGGATTTATCTCATGCCATTCATCGTTTTCACTTTTTTGTACAGACAAATCGACAGACAAGACTTATTTTGGATTTGACACGGTAGGAGGCAATGGACCTCGGCCAGTCGATTTGCAGTGCGGTATATGCAAGTACATAAATAGGAGATTGACTACCTTGTGTATTAACGCGGATAAATACATGAACTAGGGTGCATATTCAACATGCACGGTGACAACGTCACTCCAGACGTGGAGACCATTTGAGAGTGATTTGAAGTTTTTCTAATTTGTTCATAATAGCTAGAAAGTCTTTCTACTCTAGCCTCCATGGATTAAAATGGGCATGACGATCATGAAAAATGACCTTGCACTCCGGGGATGAACCGCAAGTGATATCGTTGAGTTGAAAAAAATGGACAAGAGGAAAATAAGCAACATAAAAGGGGAAATCATCTAACAACAAAAAGACAAACGAGACTTTTCCCTCGGGAATGGCTTAAAAACGCAATAATATTCCCCCAATATCCGCTCAGTAAAACGCCGATGTTGAAATCGAGCCCGCACACCCACACACATAGACAACAACCCCGCTTTTGTGTGAATCTTAACCCAAAATTTAAATACTAGCAGATATCTTTCCCAGTACCTGGCTGATTCCCATGTTGAAAAGCACACTTTTTGTTTCATACAAATCGGCGTTAAGGAATGACATCATATCATGTCACTTCCAGAAATTTGCAGCTGTTGCGAGCTGACTTAGGCAGAGAACTTCTGGCGGTAGAACTTGGCCGCGTTGACCATGTTGGTCAACTGGAGCTTGGTCTCAGCCCACTGGCGAGTCTTGAGACCGCAGTCGGGGTTGATCCAGAGCTGCTCAGGCTTGAGGTACCTAGATTGATCATGTTAGTTACCAGGTTCCTTCTTTCTCAAATGGTTTCAATAAAACTTACTGGATCATCTCCTCGATGCGGGTCTTGATCTCCTCCTCGCTGGGAACACGGGGGGAGTGGATGTCAAAGACACCAGGGCCAATGTGGCGGGGGTAAGACTCGTCGACGAAGACCTTGAGGAGCTTGGCATCACTCTTGCTGTTCTCAATCGAGAGGACGTCGGCGTCGAGAGCAGCAATGGCGTGGAAGAAGTCCTGGAACTCAGAGTAGCAGAAGTGAGAGTGGATCTGAGTCGAGTCCTCGACACCAGCAGTCGAGAGACGGAAAGACTGCACAGCCCACTGGAGGTACTTCTCACGCTCAGTACCAGCACGGAGCGGGAGACCCTCACGGAGAGCAGGCTCGTCGACCTGGATGACGTAGATGCCAGCGGCCTCAAGGTCAACGACCTCGTCGCGGAGGGCAAGAGCGAGCTGCTGAGCCTGGACAGACTGGTGGACATCGTCACGGGGGAAAGACCACCGCAAGCAAGTGATGGGACCAGTAAGCATACCCTTCATGGGCTTCTTGGCAACGGAAGCAGCAAACTTGGACTCCTTGACGGTCATGGGAGCAGGACGGGAAATGTCACCGACAATGATCGGGGGACGCACGCAACGGGATCCGTAGCTCTGAACCCAGGCGTGGGTGGTGAAAACGTAACCAGTAAGGCGCTCACCGAAGTATTGCACCATGTCGTTACGCTCGGGCTCACCGTGCACAAGGACATCAAGGTCAAGCTCCTCCTGGATGCGGACAACCTCCTCAATCTCCTTCTCAATGAAGCGCTCGTACTGCTCAGCGGTGATCTCACCCTTGGCGAATTTGTTACGCTGGATACGGATCTCCTTGGTCTGAGGGAAGGAACCGATGGTGGTGGTGGGGAAGAGGGGCAAGCTGAGGTGCTTCTTCTGCTCAGCATAACGGACGTCAAAGCCGGACTTGCGGTCGTGCATGCCCTCAGTGACCTTGGCCTGACGCTCCTTGACAGCAGGGTCGTTGGTGCGCTTGGAGCTGGCACGAGACTCCATGGACTTGGCGTTGGCCTCGAGCTGCTCGCGGACAGCGGCGGGGCCCTCAGTGACAGCCTTGGCAATCACAGCCAACTCACCAGCCTTCTGGATGGCGAAGGAGAACCAGTCCTTGACCTCAGCGTCGAGCTTCTTCTCGCTGTCCAAGGTGTGGGGGACGTGGAGAAGCGAGCTGGAGCTGGAAACAATGACGCGCTCCTTGCCGAGCTTGTGGATGGCAGCCTCAACGGTGGCAATGGCTCTCTGGAAGTTGGTCTTCCAGATGTTACGGCCGTCAACGACACCAACAGACAGGGTCTGCTTAGCGCCGAGCTTAGCAATGACGGGCTCAAGCTGTTCAGGGTGGCGGACAAGGTCCACGTGCAGAGCGTAGAGGCTCTGCAGAGCAGGGAGGACGTCAAAGTTGTGAACAATGTCACCGAAATAGGTGGCAAGGACAACCTCGGGGATCTTGCCGCTCAGGCTAGAGATCTTCTCGTAGGCAGGCTTGAAGGCGGCCTTGATCTTGGGAGCAAGGTCAAGAACGAGAATGGGCTCATCAATCTGGACAGTCTCGGCGCCAGCCTCCTTGAGCTTGACCAAGAGCTCCTCGTAGACGGGCAGCAGCTTGTCGAGAAGGGAAATGGGGTCAACAGACTGGCCACGGTCGGCCTTACCAAGGGCAAGGAACGAGACGGGACCGAGGATGACAGGGCGGGTAACAACACCGGCCTCCTTGGCCTCGAGGAAGTCGTTCACAGGCTTGGGGCTGGGCTGGAGCTTGAAGGTCTGGCCATCCTGGAAGGTAGGCTTGACGTAGTGGTAGTTCGAGTCGAACCACTTAACCATTTCCTGTGCAAAGTGTCAATTTTTTTCGTCTTTCCCCGCCAATTTGGAGATGAGGGTGAAATACCAGAGCAGGAACGTCAACGGCAGACTGGTTCTCAGTAGCGGGCTTCTGGTGGCCACGGCCCATGGCGAAGAACTCGTCAATGGGAGCAAGCTTGTGCTTGGAGTATCTCTCAGGGACAGCCTAGATGTGATTGTCAGTGACTAATCCAGATTTCGGAAAAAGGGACACTTGAGAGAAAACGCACAGTGAAGAGCTGGATGTGGTCAAGGACGTGGTCGTAGAAAGAGAAGTCATTGCTGGGGATGATGTCGACACCGGCAGCCTTCTGGATCTTCCAGTGAGCGAGACGAAGTCTCTTTCCCTCAGCGAGCAGGTCCTGCTGGGAGATCTTTCCACCCCAGTAAGCTTCGGTGGCCTTCTTGAGGTCACGGTTCTCACCCATACGGGGGAAACCGAGAACTGCGCTGCGAGGACATTAGCTTGAGCTCATTCATACCATATATTGTTCAGGAAGAATTAAAGAATTCATTTACGTACGATTGAACCATTGTGAAAGGTGGTGGGGTATTCAAATGAAACAATTTAACAAAAACTAAAGACCTGAAAGTTGCTCTGTAACCTCCAGGAAACAAAAAACCTCGCGGCCTTGGAAATGCGAGGGAAGAAAGGAATTTGAGGATGGTGAATGAATGGGAGAAGGATGGAGAGAGAAGAGAGATGAAAGGGAAGAGAAGGTTTTGAAGAGGAAGAAAAAGATTTCGGCCGGCGTAGAAGGAACAGCGTGTTTTGGGTGGGGATGGAGGGGTCTGAGGGGTGACATGGAACTACTGTGTACAAGGGCGTAACCGGAGTAAGCCAATAGTGCCGCCGTACACCGGCCCACCAATCAGGCCCCGTGCTGCACGTTTATCCACCTATCGTGGAAGCAATCTCTAAGTTACTCGCCCCTCTACGGAGTAGCACACCGCTGACGGCCAGAAAACGACGGTCGAAAGAATGGGATGAGTGTCAAGTAACTCCCCGAACGGTCCCTGAACAAGATTATCCCTCTTTCTCGTTCCTCGTTGCCCCGCCACTTTGTTCGCGGCGTAGTCTACCTCCGTATTTCCTTTACGAATGCTATTTGCAACATGATAAATTCGTCCGGGACTAGCCGATTTACTCGTCTCTCACTCTAGCTCTTTTCACCGTATTTTGTACCTACCTGGCTCCTAACACCGAGATTGATATGATCATGTCAATGTTTTCTACTCGTTTCTCTACGCTTTTTAAGTGCGGTGATCACAGGGGCCTATGGTACCTTATGTACAAATAGAGCTATAAGCAGCCATCAACACTCATGAAAGGTGGTCAATTTTACTGGCCGAGCACGCAAGCGCGGCTAAAGAAAGAAAAGTGGGCCCTACAAATTAAATCTCAGTAATTGGCTGACGAGCGATTCCCGGAGAGAAGGTCACGTGCACTCACCTCCGAATCGGAGAGCTCGGCATTTTGTTTGTCGACTGTATAACCAATGGTCGCAGATTGGCGATTAGATCAAGCTGCGATTCGCTCCTTCCCGTTGCAGCTTTCGTGTGTTTTACTCTTTCCCTTTTAGGAGAACATATTGGTCGTTCCTCCCCCAGATTCTATCGTCAGCCACAACATCATCATCGATACAGGTCGTGTTGCTACTGAAAATGGACGACTCAAGAGATCAACAGAGGAGAGGCGCGTCGGATACACCGGATCATGTCTACTCTGGGTTCTTCGTCCTCAACTCAACTGCTTTCCAACTTGATTCCGCCACAATCATCTTTCTACCGTTTGCCACACTTCCACAACTTTCTTACCCGTATCCCACCAAGATCCCTTGGAATATTCCCCTGAGGTTGATCAAATTCCTTGTCACAAAGTTAGGCAAATCACTGGAGAGTTGACGTCACTTTTTACTGGCTCTACCTAGGTAGTCTCTTCGAAAGAAACACCTCATCCATTTGGGACGCGTAGATTGACCCTGCGCTTCATATGCGGGGCTCGATCGAGTCGCAAATGTCGTCGAATCTCTGCTGCCCTGCGCAGTACGGCGCCACATCGAACGCGCCTCTTTTCAAGTCCACAAATTCCCCGCATGTGCGCTATATGGACGAATATGTCTACGCTTCTAGTAGAAATCATGGAGGCGAATCAAAAAAGCAGTCGTCCCGATCGGCTGCTCAACTTTCTCAGTTCAGAGGATTTCGCGCCCACTCTATGCGTGGTCAGGCCGGAAAGGCGTACACGGACAGGCTTCGACAGCTACCGCGAAAGAACCTAGGATTTACAGGAATGTTACGTCGTATCAAATACAAGCTCAGCGGCGATTCCAAAAAAATCTCCGGTCTCGTTAGGAAAACATCTCAGGCATTTCGTGAAAAATGTCAAGATTTAGACTTGCGAAAATACAGCACGGCATCAAGAGCACCAGCCAGCATGTCGCATGAAGGATCTCTTTACATGCGCCAAGGTGAAGAAAAGTTCCCCTTCGACGCCGATGCAAAATACGTTGGGATGCAGCAGTCTGACGAATACATTGTTCCATCTCGATCGTACAACCCAGAATTGCCTGACATATTGTATGAAGCTGCACCAGTTAAGGTACCTCGCCATCGGAAGAGTACTATTCAATGGAGAAGGCAAGATGCCCGGCCCACAAAAAGATCCAGCCAGTCTAGTTCCTTTCATGGGAAGTTGCCTCATACCCCTGATCGCCAGCGCTTTTCGGAAGAGCAACCGGCAATTCGAACGATCATCGTCAATGGTCGAGTAGCTGATATGTCATTGGGTTATGTGCGATATCATGATGAATTGACGGAAAGCGAACTCAACCAAATTCGCCCCTTTATTGAGAAGAAGCATGATTCTAACCCAGTCATCTCGAGTATGGAAGACGAACACAATCCGTGGAGACAACGAGGTGCTTCAGATAGCACGTCTCATTCCAGGGCTATGCCTGCGCCGCCCGTTTTACGCCCGCACCATTTACCGAGCTTGTCAATGACCGCCGATCAGAAAGCATGGCGCCTGTCGGAGGGTTCTCGTACGACATCGGACAACACAAAGCGTGATAGTCGTACTTCAAGTGGTCACTACCATACTCATTCGAGAACGAAATCTGAAGGACAGTGCCAGAGAACAATTCGTGAAGTACAACCACCTGCAGTCTCAAGTCGTCTTTCGAGTAACCACACTTTCAATGACAACAGCGCTAGATCTATTAATCTCATCAGACCTGAAACTGACGTTATGCACCATGCCAAACGCTCGACCAACGGGGAAACAAGTCATATCAGCCAATCAATTGAATCTAAAAATGAGGATGCAGAGTCTGCCAGCCAGCAGTCGCTTCACCTGTATAACATGCGCATTTCCCAAAGACTTGCATCCCAGACATCCCTTGTCTCCATGCTTGGTTCACAGGAGATGCGAAACTGTGGTCCTGCAGGGCCAAATCGGAGCAACCGTGGCAACAAAATGTCTAATGGCGCGCACCATTACTCTATGTTGCGGGACTCAGACCCCGAAGGGAAATCTACCTCCAGCTCTAGGAAAGTTTCCACAACAGCGCCTTCATCGTTCGCTATCTGGGACGACCAATCCAACCCGGCAACAACAAGCTTGGCCACTGGATATTTGAAGGAGGACGTAACCCGGAAAGAAAATGCTTTCACCGAGGGTTTAGATGTCAACAACAAAGAACGAGCAACAGCTGGGAAGCCGACAGCTCGGAGAAGAGGCAAGGATCGTAGCACCGACTCGACTATTTCGGATGCCGCGCTGCAATTATTGGACAATTTGGACACAAAGCGTCGGCAGCCAAATCAAAGGTCATCTAAACGGTCCGATGGCGGTCTTGTAACAAAAGGAGATGTTTTTTCCCTTGATGGGGGTCATGATGAAGCTTCTCTTTTATGGGAACGAGCCTTGTTGGCCCACGCTTCTCGGCAAGATTCTCAACCAGGTAAACCCAAGCGACTGGGAGCCTCAACTGATTTCGGAAACAGTTCGAAGACAGCCACATTGGAAACGAGCAATCAGGTGAAGCACTATCCTTACCATAGATATAATGAACAAGCAGGCAACAGTCAGATATCCGACAGGAATGTTTCTAAAGCACGTCAATATTCGGAATCCAAGGGCGAACAACTTCAGCCACCACGATACCCGAGCGAGCAATCTTCCAGGCCTGATGCAGCTAATTCCCATAGTGCTTGGAGTAGATTCCCTTCTCATACCAAGCCCGAGCGTTCTGCCACTGCAGGCGCAACTGATCGTGTCATGGGTCGCGACTTTGCAGCCCGGCCTTCGTGTGATATCTCTGGACTAAGCCCCGAAAATAGCGAACATTGCACCCAAAATCAAGCACACAAAAAGACTCGCAGTATGACATTTGGAAAGAACATCCTCAAAAACTGGGGCAAGCTATATAAGACTCGCAGTACTGACCTGAGACGATCTGAAGCAGGGCATCGGTCCTCGATTGCCGTTGGCGGACTTTTGGAGTACCCAGAACTCGAGCTCCTACCACCATCTTTGCCTACCACCGTCGAAAATGTATCTTCCCGAATCCAAGCTCCCTCCAACGCCATACATGAGGAGTCTTCTTCTTTCGATGGTCATGCGTCCTCAACCGATGGATCGCTCGCGAGACCAGAAAAGGTTGCTCAGGCAAGGCTCAGCGCCGAAGCGTGGGCTGACATGTATCAGCGCCATCTCCCTCGATTTCCCAGAGGATCTTCACAGAGCTCCTCTACAAGTGTCAGTTCTGAAGCAAGCTATAAACAAAAGCTAACTCAAGAGGAATTGAATTTCTTAAGTTATCCTCCCACTCGCTCTATTGCGACAGAGCAAGGATCACCGAAAACACCATGGCAATTCCAGCAGGAACGACTCGATGCCTTGCGAAACCTTGAGCGGCAAAGAGCATTGAAGTATGTGGAGGAGACTTTAAACGGCCGACGCTAACTTTGTCTGCATGGACCATGAGGCCGGATTGGGCTCGTTCATAACTCCTTTATCTCCAATGGTGCCGTTTTTACCCAGTTAAGAGTACCTGTGCAGTCAATCAAGTACTCCATTTTTCTCTTCTGTCTATTTTATTTTATCCTGTCGTCGTGGATAGTCCTGTCTAGCAGAAAAAGATGCTTGGAGGATGATAGCTTTCTAAGCACATACGCTTAGAAATTTGTTTTCATAACCGGTTTACCAGAAGAACTTCGACTCTTTCCTGAGTTCTTCAATGAGTTTGAAACTTTTGTTTTCTCTTACTTTTTTTGTTTTATTGGCACTGGTTTAGTATTATAATGGGGTCGATAACTTATGACTCTTTATTCCCCAACCTCAGGTCTAGAACTTGTTGGTAACTGGGAATGCTTCTATTCTACAACACGGTCATCAACAGCAGGAATTCACAACTTCATCACTCTTTTAGGTATACCTTAGACTAGAATAGAATCCACAGTGAAGTATTTCACCGTTCATATATGGTCTCATGCATGAATTATGGTTTGGTGTTCTGAAAGTGATCATTGCATACATCCTACTGGAAAGGAGACATCTGTACACTTTACTGTAGACATGAGGAAGATCCGCTGAGCATTTGAAGTATTGCGTTAAGTTTTTATCCAGGGAATCCATTGTATCATAGTGAATGTGATGATGACCGCCAGGCCGCCAAGCTGTAAGCTGCGCCTCTGCGTTCGGGCGCAACCGAGAACGTTTGATTTCGGTAGATTGTTTTGCTTGTTTACTCTCCAGGTTATTCACAGCTCAGTGGGTGCGAGCTGCATCAGCAGCGTCTGCATAATTAGCCCGATTGCAAGACATTATTCGCTGCACTGCTCAAAGTTGAGCTGTATCTTACTCAGGTTCAAAGACGCCTGGCTTGTGTGGCTCACAAGACTCTTTGACCATGCTTTCGCTGGTCGCCCAACGACTCCGGAGCTCCTCTCTCAGTTCTGTCGCCCCTCGTCCAGGGTCCTGCGAATTTGATCCAGAACTTTTCAATCTCGCCACAGAAATTCTCTACCGTTCACCTTCCTCGTCTCCGAGCGGGCTTCCAATCTTCGTTCTTAATGCCGCTGCGTTTCCGGATGCTAACGAGATCGACTTCAATGCTCTCCTACCCTACGTGCTCGCCAGACTTCCCGACGAGGAGGAGTTGCTGGAAGGACGAGGATACGAACTTGTATTCTTTGCAGGTGGAGGAGGCGATGGGCCGACGGCTGTGAGGAAAGCTCGGCCGGGCTGGGGCTGGTTCGTGCAAGCGTATAATGTCCTGACACGGGCTACGAGAAAACGATTACAGAGACTCTATATTGTACATGAACGAAGTTGGGTTAGAGTACTTGTAGAACTCTTCTCTACAATTGTCAGTCCAAAATTTAGGAGGAAAATTGTTCACGGTAAGTGGCAACGTTTGTCTGAGAGTTGTCTGCGGCATTTTCAATAATATCTCACTGTGTTCGGCTCACTGACAATTTCCCAAATAGTCTCAACTTTGAGCGGATTGAGTGTTTGCCTACCCCTGGAGGACCTTCTCATTCCACCATCAGCGTACTTGCACGACCGTAGACTCTCACCGCAAATTCAATCTCCGAACATCAGAGGAAGACGAGCGTTTAACACTCGGGCGCCGCTGCCGAGTTCCAGCAATGGACGACTACGGTTACCAAGGGTCCTGCGGGAGGCATCAAGCTTCGTATTGATGATTCCGAACGTTCAGGCTGAAGGCATTTTTAGAATATCAGCACATTCCAAGTTATTGGACATACTGCGAGAGGCCTATAGCAGGGGTCAAAAGTGGATCATATGGAAGGAAGGAGGAACGTACTTACCTCCCCAAAGGTTGGCATGGGCATCTGCATACCATACCATTGAGGAGTTTGAGCGCATGGACGGATATGGTGTGCATCTTGCCGCCGGATTGATCAAGCTCTGGTACAGAGAGCTCCGAGAGCCTCTCTTTCCCAGCTCCTCATATCTGGAACTGAAGAGAATTTTCGGTAATGATGAAGAGTCGATAGACCAGGTCCATTTGATTGAATTACTATCGAGTAATTCACAATGGTCAATATTGCCGGAGAAGTCTCGTCAGATTTTGATCCGACACTTGATCCCATTGCTCTCAAGGACAGCGGCTTTTCAGGATCACAATCAGATGAGCCCGCGCAATCTTGCCATTTGTTTCAGTGCAACATTGCTACGTGGGACTGATCCAATCGAAGATGCGCGGATGAACCGTGTGATTCAGCGTTTAGTCGAGGCTGCTGTTTTGCAATGGGACAATGGGCTCAGAGAGGCTTGCGGAGTGCGCGCTAACGAATTCACCGAGGCGTTGCAGACACCTTCCGACGATTACGACTACGAAGACCCAGCTGAAGAAGACGAAGATGACCTTAAACCAGTGGAAGACAGGGACTTTCCAAAAGATGAACAATTAGAGGGTATCCTTCTTCGCGATAATGATGTTGCCGAGGAAGAAGAAGGCCCACGGCCACCTTTGCCTCCTCGTCCAAATCAAGTTTCTCTCCAGTTAAGCTCCGCGGAAAGGCCTGCGATTCGTGTTCCTGGTCCTAACAACCCTGTGACAGAAATCAAACGGAAGCCCGCACCTCATCAATCCGTTCCTCCACAGCAATCAACCGTGACCGATCCACGCAGTAGCCTCGGGCCTGAGTGGCTGGCAAGGATGGCTGAGAGCACGAATGCGATTCGAAACTCTCGTCATCGGATCAATGGGTCCATGGACTCTTCGGACTTTGAGGGCAGCATTAGCAGGACAATGGCTGCCACGGCGACGGAGGCGGGCAGGGACGCGGAAACAATCCCAACCGGCAAAGGTGCACAGATTTCTCTGACGAGAACAGAATCCATGCCGAGAAGAAAAGCTCTAACAGCCGAGCAGGCCAATAATGCCACCCGAGACGGTTTAGTGATTGGAGCAAGAACTCGCTCGCAGAGTGCTGCCTCACTTTCGGGACAACCCAGCGGAGCAGATACCATAAAGAGAAAACCGGTACAATTATCGGTCACGACGCACACATCCTTGCCCTCGGGTGATAATGATGAAGGTAAAGGCCAGGGTCAGCACTCACCCTCGTCATTTGCCACAGTATCTCCGTCTCTGGTCTCCAATCGGACCATCGGCATATCCCCGGTGGCACGGGAAATCACGCAGAGAGCTCATCCCGGCAGCAAACAGAATGCTTTGGGAAATGACGACGGCGAGAGCATGGAAAAGCAAAGGGCTTTGGCAGCTTTACCCACTGGGAAAGCTTCTCCCCATGGGCATCAATCTCATTCTCCAGCCTCGCATACTCATGAATCTGCCGGCCCACGGGCCGCTCCCTTCCATCCCCAACACTTACCCCAGCCTCAATTATTCTCTCCCTCTCCCCAGATACCCCGGCATACTTTTCCTGTTTCCTCAGAATGCAATTCTACAATCCATTCTTCTAGCCGTGGCTCCAATGTAGAGCCTGGAAACCCCCCAACAGTACCAGCCCCACGGGGCACCACCGCACCAATCGTACCTTTTGTTTCCTCTGCTTCTGTAATCACTCCAATCACTATCACAAACAATAACAGCAAAGCCCCTGTAATCCCAACAGCCTTGGCTAAACCCATCTACCCTCCCCCTCCTCTCCCTTCACCTCTTCTCCGGTCATCGTTTTCCACGGGAACTGTTCCTACCACTGCTACATCACCATCTTCTGGCCTAACCCCCGGACCTACGGGAAGCCCGGGCACCACGGGCACCACGGGCACTACGGGTATCCAACATACCCACGCTCACGCCCACGCACCCACACATGTTTATCCGCGGACTTGGACTCCTTCTCCGGCCCTGACGCAACGCGTCGCCATTCCCCTTGCTGCTGCCGCAGCCGCTGCTTCTGCTACTCCGTCCCCAGTATCCCCAGCGACGGCACTATCTCCGTCTTTGTCTCTGGAGGAGGGGAAAGAGATGGACCCCTCCACGGATAATCGATTCGATACTGCCCGCAGGAAATCCGCTCCCATGGCATACAGACCGCCCTCGGAACTGCTATCACCACCGCCACCGCTGCCGGGTAAACTCCGCTTGGGTAAAGGGTCCGTGGACAATCTGCGGAGATTGTACGAAGAGCGAGCCGGCGCGGCGAGTAGTCTTGTTGCCGTGGGCGTGTCGAAACAGAAGAGTTTTGGGGCTTAATTATGTCTACTTGTATTAGGATCTGTCCTTGTGGCATCTTTTTCTTTTTCCTCCCCTTCTTCTCCTGTCGTTGTCCAAGGCGACTTTGTCCTACTTGTTCCACAGACTCCAATTTTCATTCGTTGGTCATAGACTCGATACCTTTTTTTTTTTTTTCTATTATTTAGTTTTTAATTATTATTATTATCTTCAATTCAATTTTCGTTTTCGTTTTCATTTTTATTTATTCTTATTTTTATTATTATCGTTTTCATTTTCATTTTCTTTTTCATTTACATTTTTATGTTTCTTTTTTGTTTTTTAAATTTCTATATTACTTCATCTTTTCATTCTTAATCCTTTTCTCCTTTCTCATATCTTCTTAGTCCCCCTTCTTTTCCCCCTTCTCCTTCCATTTTTTCTTAAATTTCTCTCATGAACATAACATATTTAACACTCTTCCTCTCTTTCATTCCAATCCATTGCATTTCATTTCATTTGAAATCCCTTCAATTTCATTTATCCATTTATCCCTTTATCCCTTTTTTTCTCTCTTAGATTTACAGAGTAAGGCTCCATTTGTTCATCTTCCTCTCTTCCTTTCTCTTTTTATCTACATAGTAGACTTACATACTCGAGCTATATTTGATTTACACAAGTGACAAGCTTGTTACTGATCTGAAAAAAAAGTTGTAAGGCATAAGGTAGCGAGCATTTATGCATTTGTTTGAACAGGTTGATTCTGCAAGTACATATATTTTATCTCTGAGGCATGCTGCATAGCATACTCATCATACTACCTACCCAAACCTTAGATAGCATGGTACCTAGATAGTCTGGTACCCAGAATCCAGATAGTCTGACTCATATTGACATATCGTGTCATTTGCATTATGGCATTACTGTATTATTGCATGCACAGTGTGCTATATTTCTTTTTTCACATAGTCACACTGCACATAAGGTAAGCATAACTTGTCATATGTTTTAATTTTTCATACAGCAAGTCTTTGTGTAAGCCGACGTATAAAAGGAGTATACTAGTAAGAGGACCTTATTGTCTTGCTGGATAATTATTAAGTCGATGTTAAATGAAAGGTGACTCAATGCTCAATGAAACTTGGCTCAATGTTAGATATGATTTAAACTCAATGTGACTGTATGGAGTACAGCATGTGATACAAAAATGATTGATTACCCAACAACAACTACTACTCGTCATCAGCATCGACCATTTCGGCCTCACTGCCCAGTTCCTCCTCCACTAGATCCCCCTCCTCCTCATCTTCTTCTTCACTAGAACTGCTTCCCTCGCCTTCACTCTCGCCCTCGCTGCCGGGATCATAATCCTCCTCTTCCTCGTCTTCTTCATCTTCAATCTGTCGCTGGGCCTTGACGAGTTCGCTCTCCTCTTCTCCTTCGTCCGCTACGTCTCCTGCCGCTTGTCCTTCGTCCTTTGGTCCTGCAGCAGAACCGCCCGACGGAGCGCCGTTGATATTCAGTCGCTTGGCGCGTCGCTGTTCGGCCATACTGGCGTCGTGCAGTTGATGGCGACGAATGTACTCGTCTATGCCCGGGAAATCGGCCTGGTCGAGCATCGAGAACTCAATCTCTTCTGCCTCGTCTGTTTGTGTTGAAGAAGGAGTTTGGGTGCTGGGACTGGTAATGGGAGTTGAGGCGGAAATGACGAGGTTGAATGTGCGCTGGAGCACAGACGTGTATGAGACCGAGAGAATGCAGTCGAGCGGGAAGAAGACGAGGGGCTTTTTGAAGCCCCATACTATACCCGTCGAAAGGAAGAAGAGGTAGCCTGTCTTACCTGTTAGAACTGGATTCGGTGTTTCAACCGCTAGGGGTCCGGGTCCAGGTCCCCAGGTGAAATGAAAAGGGGGGAGGGAAGTAGATGGAGGATAATCATCGTAAGAAAGGGAGAGAAGGGTCGGTAGGGGAAAGAAAAACCAAGATGATAAACGCACCATCCTTATTCCCTCTAAACGCTTTGACATGGTATGCTTTTTCGTGTTTCCTGTGCGGCTGCACGAGGGCGCTCGCGAATTCGTTTTCATCCGTGTATATGACCTTTTTCCCGAGCTTGGACAGGACCTGGTTCAGAGCGCTCGTGACTGCCTTGTCGGAGCTCTGATGCTGGCTGGCTTCCTCGGGTGTTGCGTTCTTCGGGATAGGCGCGTCTGTGACTGTCCAGACGATGGGCTCCGCGGGCGACGCGGTGCGCTGGGCGTCCAAGGTCGGAAACACGCAAAAGTTGTGTTGTCGTTGGGCCTTTTCAGGAACGGGAAGACATATGATTGTTTCTTATTGACGTTGTCAGTTTTAGTGAATGTTCCAGAGGGATATGTTTGATAGAGAATAGCTGGGAATTCAAACAGGGGGGAGTACGAGCAGATGTGTCCAGGAGAGAGTGGGATCCGAGAAAGGAGATCTACCTATGGATTTCCAGGCAATACTGAGCTCCTGCTCGCCAGAAGCCTGATTGATGGCGCGAATGCCAACGTTGACATCACCTGATACTTCGAGCGTCATTTTCTTCCTCAATGGGACAGAAAATGAAATGTCCTTGGAGGAAAAGGCGAGACTCGTGTTCTTCCAGACATCGCCATTGGCCGAGGCTGAAGACAAAGCGTTCTTGTCCAGTTCCTCTTCTGCCTTTCGCTTTTTTGAGTTCAAAGTGCTGCTAGGCCCCTGGGTGTCCAGCTGTTGATGGACTGCGCCATTGGACGAAGGGATCTTTCCCTGGAGCTCAATTGTGAATGCGGCTATTCTGTCGAAGAGATCCGCCTGTTGTGGTTGACTACCTGCATAGAAACATGGTCAGATAATTGTCTCATCATTTTGCCAGATTTTCTAAAACAATTGCCTGAACAGATGGATGATGAAACGTAGGAGAAAACGATAATCATCTGCATTGCGAGCGGGCCTTGTAGGAGCATTGCCCAGATAGCTAGTGAAGCGCAAGAAAACGGTGAACAAAGAGAAAAAGAAAGTACAGCATGCTTTCATGAAACATCTCCCGGGCCTGCCTCAGCTAGTACAGGAAGCACTCAGTTCAGCAAGACATTATACATCTCAGCTAATCGCCAGCATTGAAGGGCACTTCTCAGACTCAGGACCTGAGTTGAACAGCTGATACTCTGAGCCAGACAATTATAGACCTCGCAATGCCAAGCACTTCATCCATTTTCTCAGCAATGACATGCTGATAAGCGCAGACAGCGATAGTCAAAACAAAACAAACAAAAAAGAATTATAAAACAAACTCAAAACCAGAAGACATGTGACGGCCAAATAAAAGATGACGTAGTTCGAAGGCTCCCGAGAAAAACATACGAATGATTTCAACAATATCATTCAAGATATCCGATCTGGACCCAAACGCTTGCGCATAAGCCTTGGTCCTGGGCGCTGATGAGCCCCGGGAATCCGACGTCCGGAGCGGCTGCTGATTCAGTGATGCATTTTGTTGCGCGGAATTAATGACCGCAAACGCCATGGTTATCAAAGCGCTAATATAGAGGGGAAAGAGAAAAGAAACGACGGGAAATTCTTTTAAGAGTTTTAAGACGCGGCAATATATCTTTCTTTGAGTTATCGACAACTCGGGATGCAATGGGTGATCACGTGCCGTGTGATAGTCGCAGAAAGAAACGGAGAGGAGAGAGAACGAAATGGACGAGCAGTAATAGAGTTTGAAAATCTAGTCAAGCCACTTGATGTCAAAGCTTGAATGACTATGATGATGATAATATTTGATGGGCAAATTTCCTGCTGGGCCGGTACAAAGTATCGAGCGACGCGTTTGAGTTACGAGAGGTAGAGCAGACGTTGCAGATCTAACGTGCGGTTTTGCCGCCAGTGTCATCATCGACCAAGTCAGAAGTACTGCGGGACAGTTAAATGCTCGGAGTAACATAAGGTAGTTACTGGATGCAACGAGCAAGCTGCACGTATATTACGGTAGGCGAAGTCCATCTCTATCTTCGTACACGCCAATATTTAAGCAGCGCACAAGTTGATCCTTTGATTGCATTATGATAATGACCAGTCCGATCAAAGGCACGAGATTCTTGCAATCCAGTGTACTCTACATACTCCAGTCTGTTATAGGTGCAGAGTTGTTGACCACCCTTTTGGGCACAACGTTCTAAACCTAAATCTGCAAACTCAGATTTATACACTTGTGCGATTTACAAAGAAATGCGCAAAAAGTGCACAAATCCTGACACGCATCATAGAAAAATGTCACAGTTTATCCAGCAGTAGGTCGTCTATTCCGATACTCTTCTTCGTAGTTGAGGTGGCGCCAGACTAGCGTATGAAGCACTACCAGTGTGTACTACCGCCATCGTAACAACGACAAAGGAGCCTGAATTCGAGTGACACAGTAGTTCGCACCGTCGATGGATCAAGTTGCAAAAGAAATATTCATGAGTTGGTTATATTCTATTCACACTACCAACAGACTGCGCCCACCACATGCAGACACGATTTAAAATCGCGACAAATCGGATGTGATGAGCCGCCACAAAGAAAAGAAGAAAAGGAAAAAAAAAAAAACAAAGAATTGATGCCGGCGGGCGGTAGATGGGTATTGTGAAGAAGTCTGATAAGCAGACCAAAAAAAGACTATCGCAACATGATATATGATATGTAAGACCCAAAAAAAGGAGATGCCGTCCCTTGGTAGGCTCTTGACTTTGCGCGTTCGATGCGCTTCTGAAGCCTGTCTAGTAAGGGGCGGTATCAAGAATGAGAAGCTCTAAGTCGTCACGCTTCGTCGACCCTCCCATATTAATGGAGGAAAATTGCCAAAGAAAAAGAAATATTGTCCTGAAGAGGATGTGGACTGCTCGCAGTCAAGGTAGAAAATAAATAGTATCAAGTGTAGCGGCGTTGTAATCGTAGTCGTCATAAGTTCATAAAGCGGTCTTGAGGTGACTGTACAAAATCGGGAAGTTTGACAGAGGATATAGAAAATGGTAAAGGCGATAGGTCCTGTCGAGACAACAAGTTCCGGTCAACGAAAGGGTTCATGAAGATGGCCTTCATGTAGTGAAACTACGCGAAGCCGATCGCACACGACCAATGACGCCGCTGGCAGGGGCTCGAATGTCCTGCACGGCCTTGAGGAAGACAGCCTTCTTTGAAGGTCGTCGCTGAAGTTGCGACGCAATCTGCACCATTGGACCAACAATGTCCTCATCGCCTAGCTTAGGAAACTTGCCTTCGCTATGTGGGTCGTTGAGCGAGGGAAAGCTGGTCACTGGAGAGGGCATCGTGGCGCTCTGAACTGGGCTCAGCAAAGTACCTGCCATGCTATCCGGTGTTCTTGACGCGATAATTTCATTCTTCTTTTTCCAGTCCTCGTCAATTTCGGTCCACTTCTCCTCGGTTAACTTATATGTCTTGGATGTGACACCATAGTGCTCGCCAGTGCGCACTAGGTGTTTGAGATACGTGCAGCAGGCGCGCTCCCAGCTCGCGCGAAACAATCTGCAAGATTCGAGGTCAAAAGACTCGGGAAGGTAGGGTTCGGGCTGAATATGGAAATTCGCATGGCCGAGCTTATCTGCCCATTTGTCGCTTGGATCGGCCATGACAATCGGCGCAATCTCTGACGTCGGAGTAAACTGGCCAGTGCGCTGTTTTTGGAAAGATGCAATTGATGGTTTTGCCGAGAGGGACGGCGATGACATTCCCGGAGTTCCTGGAATTCCGACGGGAGTGTTACAACCAGAGTACACATCCCTTGAATCGGCGACGCTCGGCGACTGAAGAGGTGATTGCACCGAGGACATGTTTCCATTGTTGGTTTCTAGCATCAACGGCGGCAGCAACGGAGTGGAGGCAAAGTTCTCAGCATCAACATCACTGTCGCGATTTGCTCTTTCAATGTCAATTGGTGCGACGGACCCTTCATCTACTCTCTCCTCGAGGAAGCTTGCAGATGGCGTAAACGGTGAACCAAGATCGGAATGGCTCAATCGCTGGGTGCTTGAATCGGTCAAGGACGATGATCGGCTCGAAATAGGCTGGGAAGCAGGAGTTTCCGAGGTGGCATCCACGGCCGGCGTTTCTCGATTGTTCTTTCGGCTTTTCCATCGCCGAGAGAAGGATGGAAAGCGATCACTGATTCGCGTGGCAAGTCCAGCCAATGGTGACCCTATCTCATGCTGCTTCTTAACAGTTGAGGTACCCTCATCCGCAAACGGATTGTCATCAAGATCGTAGTCCGTCTCCAAGGTGATTGTATGGTGATCACAATCGAATTGATGGCCTGCAAATGTTGCAATATGTCAGCTTTTGCTCATATCACTCGGGTGGGCTGAAGCTTGTTTCTGAACAGCCCCGAGACAAAAGGAAGCCTTACAGAAACACTCTGAAAAACACTCTTCCACGTTCACCATCTCCAGGGCATCCTCTTTCTCGTGGGGTTCTTCTTGCAGATCAGGTAGTGGTCTCTTTATAGAGACAAAGGAATCGCTTTGGTCGTGTAAAGTAGGTGAAGAAGCCAAGGATGAAGTTGAGCTCGAATAGCGACCATGACCTCGGATGGAGAAAATTGGGGAGACCGGCGATGGGTATTCCGAACGGAAAGAGGCTAAGGTGTCCACGGAATCTGATCGCTCGCGTGAATCCACCTCAGACTGTACCATTCCTGACGAACGTTTGGCCTCGACGAGCTTTGGCAAAACAAGCGACTTCAACTCCCTCATGATGGAATGATGGAGTGAAAATCGAATTGAAGCTACCGCGGGAGGTACATATGAGGTCGAGGCGCGACAAAAGGGCGGTAAGCAAGAATTGGCCGGGATCGACTTTGCTGGCAATCGGCTGGCAAGGAAGCGAAAGTCCAACAGGATAGATCAAGAGACAAGTACGTGGCGGCGTGCCAGATTATTTGGACTTCCAATGAGTGTCGTGCGCTTCAGCCTGGCTGTAGATTGCTGGCGCGAACCTGATTGCCGCTGGTCAGCAATGATTGCATTGGCCAATGTGCCATCCACGTGCACGTCACACTTGTGAAGTGGCAGTTCGCTTCGCGTGGGCAGGAAGAGAGCAGCAAACAAGATAGACACTTACCGTATACACGACAGAAACCCTTTTGATGTTGGAAGAGACTGATTGCAGCAATCGCAAGCCAAGCAAGCAAATAGAAGACGCAAAAAGAGCGGAGAGGTTGGGAACGTTGACAAGACGGGGAAAGAAAATGTTGGAGAAATGGGGGAAGGGACGGGGGATATGTGTGGGCAGATGCGGGCGTGCAGTTTTCTTTCATGAGGCGCACCCAGCCGCGACTATGACTGCAGACTGACCTGCCCTGTGCCTGATGGGAAGAGATCTGGACAAGGGAAAAGAGAAGCTAAAAGGGTGGGTGCGGGTGGGTTTGTGAGATATACGCTTGGTAATGACCCCAGGTGGCTCCGGGCACACCCACACAGATTCTCTCTCTCTCTTCTCTCCCACTCTTCTCACTTTACTTCTCTTCTCTTCCTCTTGCCCTTCTGCAGTCCTTTTTCGTCAGTTTTCGTCTGTTGGTTTTTCCCGATTGCGTAGGTTGCGTGTACAGGGACAAGCAGTGATGCCACAAATAGACACCCAAGAACGTGTCTGCCAAGGACAAACGATGAATGATAAAACTCCCCACCCACCGTGAAACAAGGACAACTTCGGGTTTACCAGATGACACAAGAAATCATAAATGCCTAGGTCAAACAAAGAGTGGGGAAAGACAAAGATGCGCACACAAAGGGAGCAGCGTGGACGAGATGAAAGTTGCACATGAATTTGTTCCCAATCTGGTGGCTCACTTCGTCTATTGTGGACGGGATGGCAACATTTTTTACACCAGGTAAAAAAAGGCAGGCCAAGAGCCTTTGGGATGAAAGAGCCGAAGAGAAAAACGCTATTGACGTTGCCGGTGGTTCTTCCCAGGGAAAAAGCCCAACTTCCATAACTGTCCGTTGCAACAACGTGCCAGTGACGCCGACCCGTAGGTGAACCATCGGCAGATGTCCAATAATGCCCTTTGTGTGCCTTGAGAATTGCCTTTGACACTACAGAACTTTGGTTCTCTCAACTCTGACCGAAGGGCCTAGTCTAGACGAGGCATGGATGCCATTGAGCTTGCCGGGTAATCGCTACTTCCGCACACCCCCAACCTGCTGAAAAGCAAAAGTACTCAGTACCTTCTTGCACACTAAATATCGCCATGGCGCTCACTTATTCCATGGATCAATCGTTGAGAGAAAAACCGTGAAGAAAAAAATGGTAAAAAGAACGTGGCTCTCAGGCACTAAAGGACCGATGCCAGTCGACTACCCGCCCATTAGCTCATCCGGACGCTGTTCCGACCACAGCCCCGGCATCGATCAAGTCTTCGCCGGCCGTTTACCCAGCTGTCTCTGGTCAAACCCAAACTCGTCTGCCGAGCAAAAGTCTCGCCTGTTCGGTTCTCGAGGCTTCGAACCGTGTGGTTGGCAGGTCCTAACTCAAAGGTACCTTTTTGAGCAATCACCCCCTCCTTATTGTCATCACAACTGGCCATGACGGAGATGTGTGACAGAATAAGGACAAGATCCTCGACTGTGGAGGTTTGATCCAAGCTGTAGGGTCCAGCGGAGGAGAAAGTATCACTGGGGTGCAGGAGATCAGGGGACAAAGCCAGCGAGCGAGGGGCACTATCTCTGGGGGATCCTCAGCGGAGGATGCGCGATGGCCTCGGATGGGACGAAAGGATTGCACCCGCTAACGCAAGGCGTCCCCCGGAGATGAGGGGGGAGGAAGTCGGTATCTTGCCCATTTTGTCTATCTGTTCTCATCATGAGATCTATCGTACCGTAGTATGGAGACAATACAAAGTAGAACGTTGGAAAATTACCTGATAAAACGGTGCTTGCCATATCGGAGGGAGGGCCCTTGCACCAATGTCCAACAAAATGAGGCCGACGCAAAATAGTGCCATTACATTCAATAGCTCCCTCTCTTCCATACGCTTTTTCCTGCCTGGATTGGTAAGGCCAGCGCGGCCGTCGTTGAAGGTGTAGATTGGTTCGGGGAAACAAACCCTCGCGTCCGCGCCGAGCCAGTCATGAAGCCTTTTGGGACTATTGAAATGATCGTAGGCTCCCGTCCATGGCTGGCAAGGGAGAAAATGCCCAAAGCTGGTTGGCCCTTCGTTGAAAAATCTTCATGGAAACCCCTGCAAGCTCACAAGCTTCACCAACCGAAAGAGGTATACTTTTCGGTGTCCTAGGAAGAACTGCTTGTTCCCTTTTACCCGAGTACCTACTAGTTATGGAGACGGCCCCCCTCGCCCCAAGGGCATGAACGTTGTTATCCTCACTCCTGCAGGCACCGTACGGTCAATAGCGACACCGCCGTACCTGATCATCGTCGGGAAGCCGCACACCCCCATCCCGCTTGTCGTACCAAGACTGCTTGTCCAGCAGCACAAAATATATCTGTGCACAGTACCTCAGTATAGCGCGGTACACGGGCACAACAGTGCATTTGAAGCCGGCACAGACACCGAATTCACGTCTTACTTGGACATATCAATGCAAAAGCACTATGAAAATGATATGCGCAACCTGTAGAGGAGGCGGTGAGGCATATCTGCGTAATATGCTTTCTGCATCAAGCAGATTATCGTAGATGACATTGTCGCGCCTCCTGAGGGCTTCATTCGCTGAGAAACCCTTCGCATACATTTCCTTTCGTACGGATACCTATCTGCGGTAAGTATTCATATGAGGAGAAGCGCGGACGTAGTAGTGCAACTGTCATGGTGCACCGCAATACAGTAATGCCCACAGGACCTGGTGAAAATTCATTAGTCAGAATATTGCTTTCGATTTGAACAGGACTGGCCTGAAATCCCGGCTATTATGTTACGGTCTAGCTCTTCTTTCCCAGCTTAGAGGGGCTGCTTATTGAAATCTTCTCGTCATCGTGAGTAACCCATTTCTTTGAATCTTGGTGGAGCAGTTGGACGGTTGTAGTGCGGGAAGAGTGGGCATGTACACGTACTCCTTTTTAGTACGGTGGGGTACGCCGAGGGAACGCCGTTTGGAGTCCTCGTGAAAATAACAAATTTTACGCCGAAAAAGGGACCCCAGTCTGAGTACTGTTCGTACAGTAGTGTTCATCATGACTGGTTTGACGATGCTAAAATAAATTATTGGCTTCTGGACCTTTGGACGATCACCCGTTCGTTCCCCACTATCGCCCATTTCTACTGAAGCTTGTGCCGGGTACTTGTTGAAAACGCCGCATCGGACCCAAATATGCACAAAGATAACAGCACGGGTCAGCAAACATCTCTGTTTTACTTGCAAATTGTGTGATCAGACTGCGACCGGCTTCGGTAAGAAAGTACAGTGAATTTCACCGAGAGACCGTTCAAGGAGATCCAAGGGCTCAGCGAGGTTCTCCGCTCCTGCTCTTCGGAGTTTATTGAGCGGGTCCTTCTCTCTTTCTGCCTGGGAAGAGCTGAACGGTGACCGAGATGAGCCTGAGCAAAACAATTATCCCGAGCCCGGAACCCCAACCTTTGCAAAGATCACGGTGCCCTCAGTGGACGTTCCAGAAGGCTGGGTGCTCTATACTAGGTAATGTAGGTATTACTTCCCCGCCTAACTGGGAAACTCCATAACCAGGATCCCGGCTTGTAATTGGTATCATGTCGGTTTTTGTTGCTTGCTATTTCAATAACTTGGTGCTATCCGACCCATGCCTCAGTCCATTTGAAAATATATAGCGGCGGTCCCAACAGGATCATTGTTATTGTTTTCATTGGCATCAGTAGCTGGCTCGTCTACACGGCGACAGAATTGGGTGTTCCACGGAAAGCATGAATGCAACAGCAATCCGCAATACATAGGACAATTTTGAGTTCATTACGCGCTTCTACCCAATTCTTCCTGTGATCATGTCTTCGTGTCGGGCATTCTGATACATCTAAGCCGCACGTGGCCCCCGAAAAGCTTACTCCTGCGCATATGTCTCAGGGTGAGACGAGACCTCTTGCAGCGATAGGATGCAAGCAATGAACGTTTCGGAGTCTGCGCCATCCCCATGACGCCGGTCGCCTTGCCAAGCAACCCAGGAAATCGCACGTTTGTATGGTTCACACTCCTTCTACTCGTGCTGGCATGGTCCAACCTCTGATCCGATTTTCTCAACATTCATATGCCCGGGACGGAAAGGAAAGCATTAAGCAGCTAAGTCTGCATGGGGAATACCAATCGCTGCCGCGTCCAGGCCATTTAGAGCGGGGTTTGCACCTCGATCCTCTGGCCCAACTTAGTAAAGATACCTTCCCCATCAAGTTATTCGGGTCGATCAGTTCGGGGATCGACATGGCCCACGCAGACCTAAACCCAGTATCTGGCCCAGATAGCCCGCTGCTGCTCATTACCCTCAAACTGCAACTCGACGAAAATGAATGAGTCCGGCAAGCCCGTGAGGTTTAATATCGGTATGGAGACGAGACGTACCTGAAAGTCCACTTTTATGATATCCTCGAACCCTTCCTCGAGGGTAGGTTCCCGGAATCTGGAAGTAAAACCAGTGAATGCAACCTTGGGCAACAGTGTTCGCTTTTCCGGATTCATCTGCATGTGATCAGTACTAATTTTCAACAAAGGATCCCTCTAGATCACAGACAAGAAGCCCAACCATTTCATTTGTAGAATTCAACGCTGGTTGAAAACTTGGAAATGTAACTTACCAATTCCCCGTTTAGAGATCTCACAATGTCATTGTGCTCGCACAACCTCGCTGATGCAGTAAAATAAACGCATCGAATGGGTACATTCTTTGCTTTTGCTAGCTTTATCCAGTGAGCTCGAGTCTCCACATCCGCGTTGGTATTGTCTGAATACCGTACACAGATCAGTTAGAGATGCGAATTCAAGAAGTAGCTCGAGCACTGACCTATTACGACCGACTGCTTCTCGCCGAGCAACTGTGCTGCTCGTTGGAGGCATTTTTCGCGCTATCACATGGTGAGAAATACTCGGGCAACCCCCCAGAATCGGCGTGCAAACATACTGTTTTCAGAATATCTTGATTCACTCGTACATATCCCAAAGGTCCAAGCTGGCGCCAGAAAAAAGTCGATTTCCCAGCTCCAGGGCTTCCGCAAAATAAGACAATTTCCAGTGGGCTCTTTCTAGAGAATACTGCGTCGGGTAAATCATATTTCTCGTTAGTAATGTGTCCAATACTACTTTCGTAAAGCAATTTCTTTGTTTGAAAGGCAAACCTTCTAGAGCGCGTGATCCCTCGATTGAAAGAAATGTCACAGGATCGAATTCCCGGGTAAACGGTCTTGGTTTCTCTTTGAGAAAGAACTCTTCCGGAGTATAAAATTTGACTCCCACATTGGCAGCGAAATCTCTGCAGGCACTTAGTACGCTGATTTCCCAGGCAATTCCTGAAGTTGTACCTGTCTGAACATGAATGATCTTTCACAGTCGCTTTTGCCGCAGCTCTTCCACCTGCATCCCCCACAAAGAAAGATTCATTGAAATTGATTGACCCGGAAAACCTGAGGTCAAATTCCTCTAACATTTCATCCCACATGCCAGCTCTGGGTTTACGAAAATGATCTTTTTCAGTAGCTGCATAAAGCACAAGGGGAATTTGTAACTGGTTGAAGATGGAACAGCCCCTTTCCTTGAAGTCGTTCAACCGTTTTCGGTCGCTCTTCGGAGTTTTGGCTTTGCTCTTCAAAGTGATTCCACCTTGGTTGCTGAAGATGACAATGCGGAATCTTCGAAATTTGATCGTTCCGAATTAGCTTGAGGACTTGCGAAGTATAGGTGGCATGTTCAGAAAGACAAACCCCTGAGCATGAAGGTCTTTTAGACACCCTGGGACATTTGGATGCCACCACCTCCAGTCCTTTCCGTCCCTTGGATGCCTATTTCCTGACTTGGACTTGATTAAGGTCCAGTCCTAAAATCATATCAAAGTTAGATCTCTCCAAAGACTCGGGAGCTTCCTCATCCACCGCCTACCAAGTCAAATCCTGCAATTCGAGAAGGGCGTTTATTTGGATTATTCGTCTTATCTTCTGTCTCTGGTGCATATCGGCCAATGAGAAGGCTATCGCGTAGTTTTGTCCAGGAAGCCTTCTCGGGCTCCTTTTTGGATGCGGGGGTAAAGAATTGGGCAAGAGCCCCTTCTTCAAGAAGATCAGTATATAGAGCATCAGCACAAGAACGCAGAATAATGTTAGCATACTAGTTGTTGACGATTGCACCTTTCGCTTTAGAGGAGGTGGGCTCACAGAACCCCCGGTGCTTAAACGCCGTTTAATATTCTTGGAATCAGCCATGACGAACTTTTGCGGAAGACGGAAGCCCAGAATGTCGGCTTGTGAAAAGGTTCTAAGTTTGTACATAAGAATCCATCATAACAATCGACTCCAAATAATTACGGATTTGAACCAGGAAAAAACCAAAATGAATGTGAAACGGTCTATTGACGATGCTTTTCTCGCGCTGTCATCAAAAGTTGGCGTTACACGTCACGTCGATATCGATAGCACGAAGTCACGTGTCGTTAATCACCGACTTGGATTTGGTCTACATGTGATGATACTAAGTAATTACCTTACAAGTTAACAGTGAGAAGGACGTTACAGTTTTATGAATTTATTTGGGTGGTGTCTTCCTTCAATTGAGGGCATTGATTAATTTGGAAATATTATAAGATAAAGCTTTGTGCGGGACTGTACAAGCATTTAGAACCAGGCTTACCAGATCGGATCATCCAACCCTCTGATATGCTTGTCCGTGGAATAGACCCTTCTCATCGGACATGAAATCAGCAGATGAGACCAAGCTGCAGGCTCACCAGCTTCTCGGCGTCCCTTGAGAAACTATCCACCAAACCCAGATCTGGTCTGTGGCATAAACCGTTTCCTATCCTGGGAGATCAGCAAGGTTCAATGGAGCTATAGCCGTAGATCCGGTAGATTGCTTCGACCAGGCATGAAACTCAAATATTCTCATCAAATGACGAGTTCCTATTCTGCGTACCTGAACAGGAATTGAGGAAGTATATCAGAACATCAGATGAGTTGACATAATTTCTACTCGATATCACAAGCTATGATAATCATCCATATGAGAGTGCAAACCAATTATTGATTAGCACGAGACATTTGGCCTGAAGGGACTTCGAATATTGAAGATAGAAGCATGGTCTCTCAACCTTTGAGCCTACATGTAGAGGGATCTGGTCAGCATACCACCCAGCCTTCAGCAGCGACAGCAAAGCAATCTGCCACTTTGAGTAATATATCACCCACGGCCAAGCGACAGAGACTCAATAATGAGGTATGACAGATTGTATTCTGTGTATTCTTCAGCTAAACAACTTTTAAGGTCCGGAACGAGGGTCTCAGGCGACCCAGAAATCACGAATGCCGCTTATGGCCGACGCCCCGCAAAGCAAAAGTCCAGAGGTATGCATTCCGAGCTGACATGATTGGATCCCAGCAACATCTCCTAAGATCTCATTCTGATCTTCCATGAAAGGCTCCCCCGGCTCCCCAAAGGGTCCTTGAGGCTGCTCAGGATTGTAATTTGGGTAAGGAGAGAAAGCCGACGCACTGGTTCCCAGACTTGTAAGGATTTGATCGGACGTTGCTTGAATGCGAGAATAGCATTGTTGCTCAAAATCGTTCGGCATGGCATGCATATTTAAGACAAGTATCTCACTTAGTCTGAATTCTAAGCAGCTCATGGGTATATGGAGTCAATCGTGAGAAAAGAGCATCATCTGACACGCGTATCGAGTGAGAGCCTGTCTCCAACATCAAGATCGACAGCTCCCCTCATCAAGTCTTTGAATGCTTTGAGTTCTGTGATGGCTAAAGCCATGCTTTCAGGCTTATTTCCATCTTGTACCCGTATTGAAGAGTGTAGCATGTAAGCACCGCTGGGATCCAGGGGCCTTAGATCGGTAGGTGGCTGCGGCTCATGCGCAGGAGTATCTCTGGGCTCCGTACCCGGGGGTAAGCGCAAAACTTGATGGACAAGGATAATCACATTATGATAGACAAATCGATATCCTTGCAGGTAATATTCGGATACAAACCTATCATCGTTTAGTAAACAGAGGGAATTATTTTGGGGTTTTAGGACTTACGTGTAGCCTAAGGCGTGCATGAATTCGAGTGGATCTCCATCCATGATATCTACATTTGACACCATTCGAGAAGTGACTGGTCGACGCCCGCCAACTTCTGGGAGGTCGCTGAAGACGAGGCGCCACAGACGATCGTTTGCACTTGAATATTCTTGCGACTCTTTATCCTTGGAGAGTCTCAGGTCCCCGTTGGCCCCATTGGAGGCTGGCGGGCCATCGAGTTGGCGATGAGCTTCTGTGGCGCTCTCCTCTCCAACCATCAGACCCAGTTTGTGGTTGATGTTGAGCATATGAGATGTCTCACCAACGCTTTTGACCAATTGCATGTAATAAAGTTCGCCTCCGAGCTGTCCCTGTATGGCTTGTACGTGGGCATTCTGAACACCTTGCGAGCCCCCAACTTGGACTGTTCGCTTTCCTGGTGGACGGATTGGCTTGAAGACGAGGTGACGTTCAAGAACAGCTTGAGGTTGCATGCCAGATACCCCGGCCAAAACCTTCAACAGTTGATCATGGCCGCTGGGCGGCACTTGAGCAAAGAGGGACAGCTCGTGCATAGCTCTTGAGCCTAATGGCTGTTATGCCAGCACCTTGACAATACTAGGTATATTTGCAAGCAAGCTAAATATCATGCTGAGATTGAAAGTCGACGAGCCAGGGTGCAATCATGCCCGGCAACCCAAAAAAAAGGGCCTTTCACAAAAAGTCGAGTATCGCTCCGTGTTCCTTGTCAAGATAATCCCCAGATACAATGCTCGGTGGTCCTAGCTCGTCTTCTCAGGCAAACAACTTAGGTTGGCAATAGGATTTTGTGTGGCACCCCGGGTAATTTGAAGGGGCGGTGCTTAATGCAGCCTTGTAGAGGCAATAACTTCCTTATCTCGATCTTAGGAGTGGCTGGCCGAGCGGGCTAAGGCGAGTGCCGAGCCTCTCCGATCACGACTTCACACTCCAAACGGCTTCAATTGGCTCCGGGAATCGTTCTCACTCTGTCAAAAATTTCGGAGAACCCCCTCATTGATTCGCTCTCCCATCAATCTAAAAAATCCGTCGCGGTCTTTCGGTGACATCGAACATAAGTCGACATGAGAGCCACAGCTATCCTCCGGCAAGCTGCCCACCGCACCCCATTGATCAAATTTCTGGGGAAGCGCTCTGTGCCCAGTAAGTTAATTTTTCTTCGCCATTGGACGCTTGCTAATGCTTTCTGGAACAGAAAACATTGACTCTACCCCGCATGTGCACCCAGCGTCTCCGACTGGGTCGTTGCCAGACTCGTTTGCCTCCTACAGAGAGAAGGCGTCCCAACACGGCCCTCTGTCGCGATCTTCCTTTTCTACAATAAGTGGTGGAAGACCCGCAAAGTCCTTTGGACCTGTTGCGCCTCCTCCTGGCCAATTTTTCGACCGAGACGAGTTACCTTCCAGATTCCGCCGAACTGCTTGGTCAACGGCTGAGATAGAAGCAATTGAGTCTGGTGGTGCCAGTCTATATGCGTAAAGCAAGTCCCCGACGAGGAGCAATCTAGCAAAAAAGACGTGGTTGGAGCTCATTGTATATAATATACCTCCATTGGTCCAAAATTTCTTGTGGTTTTCAAAGTTATATCTTGCAGAATGCATAGCGTGCAGCTTGGAGGCGGAATTATTTGTATCTTAATAAACAAAGATTTCGCCAATTAGATGCTATACTTCTAGCTTTGCTTCATGGATTGATGATGGGGGCTATTGTATTGGAAAGGTGCCAGTCATGGTCATCCCCGACACAAAAGTCGTATTGAAACCAGGGGAATATCGTTCGGTCAATCATGTTTACATCGAAGCCTATATATTATGTTCATTACTGGCTGCTCAGACCGTGGCGGTCGTCACTAATAGAAATCATTCTCTTGCAAGTCTCATACTAGGTTTTGGCTTCGGGATCGGGGATGCGGCCACAACCATTTCTTATGTCACACCAAAAATGGCTTTAGACCACGTGGATCGCGGCCGCTCTGGATTAGATATCGACGATTTCAAGGCAATAGGACAGGCATTAGATGTTCTTATTACGGAGTATGTCAATAGAGAAAAGTATCTAAATAGTGTTTTCTGCATCAGGTGTTAGCTGCAATGTGCTTAATAACAGTAGGATACCTACCTTCCTTGCATATCAACTGGTTTCGCTTGACGAATATGTTCACATGCATCAAGGAGGCAGCTTGCCGGATTAGACGACGACATCTCCACGCGACACTCCCGCACCTGATGACAGTTTTCGAACACCAGTCGGCAAAAGTATAATGAGTTTGGCAACTGGAGCTCCGTTGGAATATGTCGAGAAAGATCAGGCAGGCAAGCCGACTAAGACATATGTCGAGTCTCCAGTCAAATTTGGACAAGAGCACCTGAGCAGATTCGATGTCATTGTAGGCCAACGTTGGCGCAACCAAATATACGGTGGTGATAGGAGTGATTGACATCATACTAGCCACATTCTTCGAGCAGCAAAGGATATCGAACGCTTTCATCAGTGATCAATGCATTCCTACCAGCCGGCTACCCGCAAAGTGTCACGGAAGATTATTTAGAGTATTTCAATTTCTTCCAGTTCTTAACTTCTCTGGGTACAAAAGAGCTGATATTAACTCCCTCGTCAAAACCAGATATCAGATCTACGTAAATTACCAACTTTTGTATGCCAAATAAAATCACGCAAAGGATTGACATGTTTAGGATTCTTTGCAAGCTTTCTCAAGCTCTATTGCTGGGCTTCTAGCTTCTCGAGCCGTTCTTCAAGGTTAATCTTCTCTTTTCGAATTTGATATGGAACGTTGAACTGATATTATTGTCCAGGCGTTGGTGTGGGCGATGCTTCTGCTTCGCCTACCGCTGCCCTTTTGCTCAATGTTCTCCAAGAAAGCATGGGTCGGGTGGCAACGATCCTGTTCGCACACAAGCTTGGATCTTCCTTGGAACCTGAATGCAAAATGTATCGACTACTCGCAGACATTTTCAATGACTGCGCCATGGTTCTGGACTGCTTGTCTCCAGCATTTCCTAGATTTTCCCGTGTCCTAATATTCAGCACCGCGAGTGTTTTACGTGCTCTCTGCGGCGTCGCAGCTGGCAGTGCCAAAGCCAGTTTAAGTGCTCACTTTGCTCGGAATGGAAATTTGGCAGAATTAAATGCGGTAAGTGGACTATATCAGCAGTTCATGAAATATAGAACTTTGTTTTTGAACCGTGGATTGGCTCGGGCGAGGATCGACCTCGACAGTCATCCTCGACCTAGCCCATTGAGATATTATTCGCAGCCGTCGAACAACGCCGGCAGAGTGCGTTCACTCGCTGACCAACTATTAGAAAGATGCAAGCCAGGAAACCATAATATCTCTCTTTGGGATGCTGGTAAGAATACATTCATTTCCCGAGCAGAGTAAACTAAGTGCCAATGGGATCAATTAGGTTGGTAGCATTGTGATATCTCACGTGTCAACACCCTTTTCTACGTGGTTGTGTTTGTTCTTGCTATTGAGCATTCATCTGGGGACAAACTATGCAGCGGTACGCGCCGTAACGATGCGGACATTGAATCGTCAAAGAGCGAATATTGTGGTTTCTACTCTCATAGAGCATGACCGTATATTGACACCAGAAGTTGTTTCGAGGAGGGAACGCATATTCGAACGTGACGGCGTCGTCCGCTGGAATCAATCACAAGCCTTGGCATACTGCCAGATTGGATGTCCGCTCGAGAAGCTCCTTCAATCACTCTGCCGAGACGATGCTCGACAAAGCCGTGTAAAGTATGCCACGGCCAACTTCGGCAGGCTTTTGAATATCTTTCAGGGTCAAGATTATATTCTTTGGTACGACTGTAAAGCGTCACAGGTTTTCATTGTGTTGAAAGAAGGTTCTTCAGTGAAGTCCCAACTAAAGGCCTGGATGCACAGTCTTCTTGTTGTTCATGGGGAGACGTCGGGCCTGCCCGATGGGACAGAGATAAGCTTCGATTCCATGACAAGCAAACAGTTGGAACAAATTCGGAATTCTCTGGAATTTCTATCGAACAGGTTTGATAGGTTCATGGAGACCCTGGCCGACGCCGGATGGGACTTGGCCACGGCCGCTCTTGAAGTGCGCCCGGGATATCGGCTTGCCGTGGGATCACGATCTTATTAGTCGAAATCAGCATTTATTTGCCTCGCTGCTTGCACTTTCCTTTATCGCAAACTTATTATTGAGTTAGCATGGCGAAATGAATCCTTTGCCGAGTAATCAGATCAAGCGAGATAATGGCCGAAGCCGGATCAAATGCCTCCCAGGGCTCCCCTGAAATCGTCATCGACTAGCGGGGCGAGGACCGATGTTGCAATTAATCATATCTAAAGGTCATTCTCTCGATACCGCCGTTGGCTTGACAGACAAGCTCATGAAATCGAGTGAAAATTTTTCTTGTCCAAACTAGTGGAATTATATTGTTGCGGTGAGGGAAGATCCAAGAACTCCACAAAATGTGCACTTGCATCGTTAGCAACCTTTGGTTGTCAAATTACTCTCGTACATAGGCGATCTCTGGAAGCATGCGGATTTAGGCAGCAAAATCCGATCCAGAGAAGACATCTACCAAGTCGGTACTCCGTAGAAAGCATGAGATCGCTCGTTGGACATCACATGTCAATTTGTGTCTTCTGATTGGCGAAAATGAGCACAGGCGAGGGAAGACAGAAATAGGAAATCGGCTAGAAACGGCCGCCGAATGGCCATCGAATGTCTCGGGATGCAAGGGACGATCCACGCACCATCATCGAGCCTTAAATGGTTCGGCTCTACCGGGAGGAGTTATCTCCACCTGCCGTGAAGAGTCACACATGAGCTTATCAGCGCCTGAGATAAAATGCACTGAACGAGCCCAAATGGACTAGACTGTAGAAGTAGATCTCTTTGGGAGATGCCACGGAAAATAATGAAGCTGTAAGTCGGCAGCATTCCTTTTCCTATGGCGGTGTTATGGCCGATTGGTACGTTTCAAGATTTTCGTCATCTCCGGTCGGATCGTGCACGGTTGACAATGTGGACCGGCTCTCACGTCCCACTTGATAGAACTAGGGAAGGATCTAAAAAAGGCCATCGTCGATGATGAGGATTCGTCACGATCTCTTTGCAAAACAAGGAAAACAAGGAAATATTCCTACTATTTCTGCGCGAGTATTTGTTCATAGATGACTGAATGGATCAAAAATTCCCGCTAATATGGCACAGCTCTCGTTGAAACTAGGCTGTCTGAAAGGGAAGCCAGACATGTCGCATTGTTTAAGGGGCCAAATATGTAGGAAGATGAAGGGAAATGGCCTTCAAAGCACATCAGCGAATCAAAAATTAAGTGTCTTAAAAAAACAGATCAAAGCTGGCGGGTATTCTGGAAGTTGATGGCGCATATCCTCGAACGGGTGCCCTGGTTGCGCGCCTTCTAAGCCGCCCAGTTGCGACTAGTCACGCCTTCACGTGATGATATTGTGCCAGCCCGTCAGCCTTGCTGTGCCGCGCTGACAGGTGCATCGTGTTCATTATTGATTACATGAATCTCTTATGCTTCATCTAGCGCCCGGTTGTCGCCCGGGTCAGGGCGGTTTCTCCTGTCTTAGTCGTCTCATCTACAAGGAACGGACTCCACCCCAGATTATGATTTTGACGTTGGGGTTGGATGTGACTAAGGATTACCTTATTAAAATTGAAAACAATTTCCCTTTTTGGCTATCTTGGACGGATGCGGTGAGAGCGGCGCAAATTGTCGTTTCGGTGAAAAGAGGAGAGAAAGTCACGTGTGGAAATTTAAGTTGTTCGATGAATGGGATATCGAACAATGAAAGGACCCTGGCAACGAACGGAGGGTTGCTCTCCGGGAGATAAGGACACTCTGACTAGTTTACTCTCTACTCCGGAGTACAGGACACTGAAAAGGGCGACTCTCTTTCACATAGGGAAGGAGCGAAAGAGAGTCGAGATGGTTACGACAAAATGTTCAAAGATGATTGAATTTGGGGAAGAAAGAGCCAGCCAATCCGATTCGCAGGAGAAGAGAACAAGGGGCACGCCATCAGAAGTGTTTGGACTTATGGGGATCATCCCTGAGTCAGCGTTTCTTCGTGTGCGCTAGCGGAGTTCTCCGCACGCGACATCTGACCTCAAGCGGGAAGGTGCGGAAGAATGGTGTGGTCAACGTCGACGTGTCCGGGTGAGGCCATGGGCGGTCAAGGACGACAATGATTGGTTCAATCTTGCAACGGCGCATGCCCGATGCTCTTCTAGAAGCACTGGAATCGTGCCTTCCCGTCTTGGATCGCGCCCTCCAGATGACCGGCCACTTTTTTTCCCACCAACATCCGCAGTCGGAACACCCTTCTGGTTCCCGCTTGCCTTGGCTGGAGAAGGGATTATCAATGAAATCAAAAATTGCATCTCGAATAGATTGATTAATTAAAAATTCCGATGCGGCGCAGGGGACACCCTTCGACATTTTTGAGTCTGGCACCGAAGGAAACGACAAGAAAGAACAAGCCACGAAGCCGAACCCCTTGTCTCTTCTCACACATTTTCTCTCGTGTGGTCCCCCAGCCCATGAGCGGGAGCGATGCAGGGAAGACTGCCTTCCTCTGTTTCGACGTGTTCCCACCCGAAGGCCGAAGGGGACGTACAAAACATGCAGCCTCTCCCAAGATGACGCCTTGCAGTGCCCTCTTGTTCGCTTCCTTTTGCAGTTTCTGCCCCTGTCTGTCTGTCAACAAAACTGTTTGAACTGGTGAGACCTCTTTGTGTATGTTTTCGTTGGCAATGCGCGTCATGACAGACGTCAGTCAGTCGATTACCGTCTAAAAAGTGCGGAAAGGGAGGAGGTACCTTGCTGTACTTGTGGGTTATGCATTCAAGTGGAGACGTGGAGCGAGCAGAGAAGGTCACGGAAGGTATCGGGCGGGACCCAGTCCACGTCGGCGCTAGAGGAAGGCCGACTGCAGCCACCGTCGTGATGGTCTGCGAATCGGGGGGCGAAACTTGCCTTTCCCACGACCAGATAGAACGTCTTTTTGGGCCCCATGAACGAAGCAGCAGCCGCCAGCCCAACTCGTTCCCCCCTCGTCTGATGGAGACTTGGCTCGCCCTTACCTAATTCTAATTAATTCTTATCCTTGAGCCCATTCGACTATGACCATAGTAGTTCCCAAACTTCCACTCCGACTCCCAAGCCCGCAAACTACTTGCTGTCCACGAGAATAACGCAATACCTTGCTCCTCTCCCCCAAAGTGTGTGCTAGAGAGACTCTTCAACTACTGCCTTTCTGCCCCTCTCTTCCCATGTTCCTCCTACTGTTCTCCTCCCTCATTCCTCCTTTACAATTCAACGACCTCTCTGCCATTCAGTCGTAACACATCGACCCTCTCGCTCCTATCCTTTCTATTCACATACACTCTTTCGCCTTTGCTGCGTCAGGAATCCTTATCGCTTAGCACCATCTGCTTAACCCAACGGCGAACTCCAATTCGACATCGATAACGGAGCATCTCCCATCACCAGCGTGTCACCAGAACAAGACGAGTACGAACGTCGAATTCGCTCCTCGCTCCTTTGTTGGCTATACGAGGGACTGGATCACTCTTGGTCTTTCCGTGCTTGACTTGAACGTTACATGTCCATTGGTGGTTCCGCGGAAACTTACGTTAAGAACCGGCAAGGTTCATCGGGGAAAAAACAACCACAGGGCCTTTGTGTGAATCAGAAATTGCTGTGGCAGCGGTCAAGTTTTGTGCTACTAGGTGTTCGCAAAATTGCTTGGCCGTGAATGTGCAAAATCACTGGAGGAAACCCAAAGTGATTGAGACTACTGGTACCATACATTTGCGGTTGACTGAAGCGGATGTGGATACTTGCAGGCGGTTCCAGTCCTTGAACGACCAAAAAGCGTAAAGCATCGCGGTTTTCCTTGTCGTCGACTGGGCCGCAGCGTCTTCAAATTGCTACGCAAACATTCAATCCTTGATACTCCTTCCGGGTATAATTCTTCACCGCTTCATTTGATTTGAGGGGCGAGGCTGCGCGAGCAGAAACTTCGTCCCTCTTTATTTCTTGCAGCCGTGGCCCCCTCTGCTGTGGGCGTCGGCCCATTCACCGATTTAGCGTGGAAAGCTACTCGCTCCGCTCATCGTCTTGATCGTCCCCGCGGGTTCAATCTATCCAAGGGCTCGTGGGGAGGAAAGTGTGGTAGTCGGTTTGGAGGAGACGTCATGTTCAGCAGTCGACGTTCGCGTCCTCCATCTCCTCGATCCACCATTATTGTTTCTGGCGATTCTACGCCCATTCTTTCCTCTGCGCTCTCCGACTGTGACGCCGACGACGAGGCGACCATGTCGGCGGCAGAAGAGTTCCTTGCCTCGCGGCCTCCTAGCATGAGTGCCCCGCAAGGCCCGTATTGTCCGCGCGTGCCTACTCTGGCAGATGTTCTCAACAATTCGGCCCCGCCACCTTTCACCCTGACGGCTTTTATGGCATACTTGTCCCAAAATCATTGCCTCGAAAACCTTGAGTTCACCATGGACGCGTCGCGGTATCAAAAACAGTATGAGGAGATGATTGGTCCGGCTACGGAGGCCAGCTCTCCTACGAGTAGCGATACAGAGTATGTGAGAATGTTGTGGCGTCGGTTGTTGCATGCATATATTGTACCCAACGGACCTCGGGAGGTCAATCTACCGGGTGACGTACGGGATGATCTTTTGGCGCTTCCGGATGACGAAGATCCTCCTTCGCCGGAAATGCTGGATCCTGCCGTCAAGATTGTATACCAGCTCATGGAAGAGTCGGTCTTGGTTCCTTTTCTCCATAGTGTTTCGAACGCGGGTGGCGCTCCGAGTATGGGCATCATTGATACGATGGACGAAAGAGTCTCGCACCGCCGCCACAGTCGTGACGACCGTCGCACCGGTCAGACGCAGCCGACGACGGCGACAGAGCAGCACTCATCCTCGTCGTATGGTTCTGCTAATCTGGCGCATCTCGGACGTCTCTCGACATCAAACCTGGGTTCCACGCTACGGGCTAGTCGGCTTAGCCCGCATCGCAGTCACAGCTCCAACACCAGCGGCGACACGCTGACGACGGATGACTCTCAAAGTTCATCAAACCCGGTCGGCGAACCAATGACGCCTCCGACGACGCCTCCGACCAGCGATGCTGGAGGACTAAGTCCCAAGTTACGACACGATAACACGTGGAAGAAGATGACGACCAAGTTGAGCTTCAAGAAGAAGAAGAACAATTCGGGGTCCTTGAGCCGGCACACTACGGACTCGATATCCGAACATTAATGGATAATGGTTGCGATGAACGGGTTCTCCTTGGTTCCCGAGGAACATGATGAACGGGACAGTTTGACTGTTGGGGGATTTGGAATCTCGCGTTCAACTGATCCGTTCTCACCTGGCACATATAACACATATTGTTGTATCGATACCCGGGCACTTTTTTTCATTCTCGACACCGACACCCTTTTGTTTGAAAGGTCTAAAAAAAGGCGCTTGGGTTGATAAAAAGTATGCCGACTCTGAGTCTCTAGTACGAATGGGGCACCTTTTGTTACGTCTTTATGTTGCATCTATGGCGGGCGTTGGTGGGGGATCAATTCTTCCATTCGAATTCTTTTCTCTTTATGTGCTTTTTCGTTTGAGGTCTTTTTTTTTTTTTTTTTTTGGTTTTCGAAAACGATTACGATGCATTGCAGGACGGGAATACGAATACATTGGCGGGGGTTCCACTGGCGTTTCATTCTAATGTTCCTACATTCTTTTCTGGTATTTGGGGATTATGCATTTGAAACAAATCACTCCCATGGTTCATTTTTATTTGCATTGGGGATGGGGTCGTTCCTTTCTTTTTATTCTCTTGTGTATTTTTTTAACCACACATACATATTGGTTAGATGTCTCGAGGAAATGAGGTGCAGTAGCCAGATGTCATGTACATTACACCCTATCTCAATGCTACAACGCTAAATATCACTTTCTAATGATTATTGCTCACGGCCTAGCATCGAATGAAGGAATTCGATTCTTGTGACTCTTCAGGTTTAGTGTGGCCACCCAGCTTTATCGGGGAAGTATCTGAAGGTACTGTCTCGAAGCAATTGTCGTATCCGGACTGTTGCATATGATAGTCCTGTGTTACTTCAAAGGCTTTTTATTTAACTGTACTAAAATCTTGTTTGCATTGACGCTGATTATACTGTGGCGTTGTGGTCCTGTAGTGAGCTAATACTGAGCTTATCGATAAGTTAAAGATTGTTCGGTTGAGCGGGGTTCGGTAATCTATAACTAAGACAACTGCATTATAGCTCGTTCTGTAGTTGAGCCACAGTTGAGCCATCCGGACGATCATTTCACCACTGTTCATCTAAACATGTCGTTGTCCATGGCAGCCCAGACCACCTCAATAAGTCCCTGGCTGCCATGTTGAGCTGCTCAAGAGTGCGTCGCTTCCTTACCATCGGCCAAACGCCAGGACAGCTTTCTATTGTCAGGAGGTGTTCTTTGCTCTCAGAGGCCATCATTAGGGAAAAGCTGCAATCTGACGATCTGTTTCGATACACCTCGGGAAGATGGTTGTAAGATGTTTCGATAGCTTCTGACCAGAATGGCAAAAGCTCTAATATGTGTCAATTGAAGGTACAACGAGTCAAAGCGCCTTCAAGAAAGACAATTAAGCTTCAATCTCCCAGCCCTCGTGAAGGCCGCAGCAATTTCCATCGGACGAGATGGCAGCGATATTCGGTCCATACAAAAGTTAGCTGAAGGCGGGTTCAACCGAACCTTTCAGTTGACTATGAAGGACGGATTCCAACTGATCGCCCGCCTACCGTACCCATCAACCCAACCGAAACGCCTCGCCGTAGCTAGCGAAGTGGCCACCATGGATCTCATCCGTAGCTATGGGGTCCCGGCACCCAAAATCTACGGCTACTCATGTGACGCTCATAATCCTGTCGGCGCCGAGTACATACTAATGGAAGAGGCCCCAGGGCGGCTGTTAGGAGATATTTGGTTTTCGCTCTCTGAGAAGGACAGGATTAAAATTCTATCGGAAATTGTGGATAACGAGGCGAAGCTCTTTAAAATTGACTTCCCAGCGTATGGTAGCATTTTCTACGATAAAGATGTCCCTTCTGGCATGGGACGAGAAACTTTTCAGCCAAGTAGTTCAGCAGAGCCGTTCTGCATCGGTCCGGATGCGTCGTTCAAGTTCTGGTTCGAAGAGCGAAGCGCTTTGGATATTCAAAGGGGACCTTGTAAGCTGAAAAACATGTCTCACTAAGGTGCCACGACTAACCTGAGTTTGCCTACAGCCATGAGCGCAGTAGAAGTTCTTCAGCGCGCGGCGGCTAAAGAAATGGCTTGGCTCCGAGCATATGGTAAACCTCGCCTGCCGTTTGAGCGAGTTCACAGGGACATCACAAATTACGAAAAGTCCAACCCTCAGGAACATCTTCATAACCTCGAAAAATACATGCAAGTGGCTGCTCAACTTGCTCCCAAGGATCGATGGCTTCATAGGCCGATCATCCGCCATCCGGATCTTAATCCAAACAATATCTTCGTTTCCGAAAGCCTCGATATCGTAAGCATAATCGACTGGCAGCATAGCACCATCCTTCCTCTATTTTTGCACGCTGGAATTCCGGCACACCTTCAGAACTACGGGGACCCAGATTCTGAAAACCTGGTTCGACCCCAGCTTCCAGGTGATGTCGAGGAAATGGACAACGACGATCGGGAAAAGGAGCTTGAGCTATATCGCCGGCGTCATCTTCACTTCTACTACGTTGGAGCCACGGCCAAGAAGATTGATTCTCATTTTCAAGCCCTGACGCATGAGGGGGGTTTGTTCCGCCGCAAAATTTTCCAACATGCCGGTGAGCCATGGGAGGGAAACAACTTCCCGCTCAAGGCTGACCTGATTCGTCTGTCGCACCACTGGCGGGAGCTGGTTTCCGAAGAAAATGAAAGTAGTACTCCACCGCCGTGCCCAATCTCATTTAATGAGCATGAGATTGAGGAAACGCTACAGACCATGGCGAAGCAGGAGGAAGCAGATCACCAAATGGAAATTCTCCGCAACGTCATTGGAATCAATGTCGACGGGTGGGTTTCTACAGAGGGGTATAAGGAGGCTGAAGCCCAAGCCGCGGAAATGAAAGCCGAAGCGATAGGGTACGCGGAGAATGACTTTGAGCGTGAGATGACAGTGAGGCATTGGCCTTTTTCCGACCACGACGAGAGAGAATAGAGGGCTTTCCTGAAAGACTTGGAAATTCTTAATGTTGAAGCTGTGGAAAACCAGTCTGCATAAGGCCCGGCGACAAGCATAACCGGAGATCTCGGGAGAGAAGATCAAACAATCGGCTGAAAGTCTATAAATGGCTGCCAGGTCTCTCGAAGCTTTGCACCCGATAGACATTTCACAGGTGCTGATCCTCCTTGTCATACAGATTTCTAAGGTGGAATCCGCTGCGTGTGCATTGCGAATGTGGAAGAGGACTCAGCTTGCAATCGCGCCTCTTAAAATGATTTTCCTTGTTGGGTTGCTACTTCAGCTAGATTTGCACGACTCGAAACAAGCATAGCACATGTATAGGTGAGAACTTGAAGTTGAAGTTGGATACTGGTTCCGAACAGAGATTGACGCCGCGTACGAGTGGTACTCGATCGGTCAACGAATGACATGGTTGTCGTCCGCTTCTACCAATTGATCAACTTCGTGTTTGTACTTGCTCCCGTCTTGCATCTAGAACATTGGTCGATCAGCTTTCAAGCATTTGCGGTCTGCTGATTAGCATGCGTGGAGTTGTCTCCTAGCCGCGGCTAATAGAAGCAGATGCAGATTTCAGCTGCTGACGTGCTGTGTATCTCACAATATGATCTGAAGTTTAGCCTTGAAGCAGGCAATCGTCACCTGTGGTGGCTAATGGCTGGAAAGCGATTAATTTGGACCTCCATTGGGCACTGGGTGTATTGATGAGTGATAGTCTGATAATGTGTGCACACGTGTATGCCATATCGGATATTTCAAGGAAGTATCTTCCCATTTATATTGCTAGCTATCTTCTAAATATATACACATATTAAACTAAAATAGAGTTAAATATAAAGGACCTTATCTCATGTTAAGAGCTATTATGAGCTAAATCTTATAATAGTAGAACCCGTTATCATGAGGAATCTAGATATTATTGACCTTTTTTTTCCCCTAAATACTTATGCTCAACTCCAACTCTAATATCCAATTGAATTATAAAATAGTAGTACATTTTATCATGTTGACGGGTGGTGTTGAAGGTGACGTCCACGTCCTGCTACTTGACGGGAAAGTTTAAACGAATTTATCCAAATTATGCATGTTTATGCTCACTGTTTTGGCCGCAAAGCACCCCAAGTATTCCTGTGTTATCGCGCACAGTATCGCAGCTGGTCGGCACCATACACTGCCTTGTCGCTGAGCGGTTCTATAGCTTTGTGCTCCGTACATGAATTCCAGTCCTCTTATCTGGCAGAGAGCAATTACGAATTAAAAACAGACTGGCAGAGTAATTACAACAAAGCAGACAGGAACTACGACTGCGAAGGAGGACAAACAAAGATAAGACTAGAAACTACGGAGTATGGCAATACCAAATATATGGCACCAGCGCCGCGTGGCCGAGACCGCGAGCAGGCCGTGCTGGATCTGCTTCAAGCCGACTTCTGCGGTCTTGCATAACCCGGAGAATAACGTACGTTCCTTACCTACTTTGTACGACGCATTTATACGACCGCATGTCTATGGGACTGTGTCTACAGGACTGTGTCTATAGAACTGCATATCTACTGCGCGTCTATACAGGATCCGTATGCAAGATCACTAACACGTATTCGTCAAGGACTTCTTCTACATATGCCTAGGCCATCTCAAGGACAAGGGATTCGCCGCGCCCATCATCAACGAAGCGGACGTCGCGGCGCGGCGCAAACAAGAGGAGATGGAGGCGGAAATACAGCGTCTCAAGACGGAGTACGAGGAGAAGCAGAAACGGAAAGAGGAAAAGGAGAAGGAGAAGGAGAAAGACAAGAACGAGAAAGAGAAAGAGAAGGATAAGAAGAAGGAGGACGAGGAAGGGGAAAAGGACAAAAAGGATGAGACGGACAAGGTAGCGCATCCTGCTGTTATGCTTCATGTCTTTACTGTGTCTTATTCATCTTGTCTTATTCGCCGTGTCTCTTGACCTTTCGTGCTGATTGGTAATACCAGGCAAAGTCGTCGGAAAAGTCACCAAGTGGGACAGCTACGCCAACAGCGTCCAAGGATGATACCCCGCGGGTATTTTCCCTGCAAAAGTAAGCTTGTTCTGCCGCCCTACAACAAAAACGTCCTCGAACCCTGCTACAGTGGTTTTCCCTATATTTCAAGCTCAATGAGTACACAATGTTATTCCAAGGACTGGTCTGATTTGTGGCAGACACTTTTACCAAATGCGCATCGACCGGCTACGGAAAGCCGAATTGGCAAAACGCAACATGCACCGATTACAGAGTCCAAATGTTTTTCCGTCCGTCCCAAGCGGCGAGCCAGGACCAGGTCCTTGATCGTATCCTTGATCGTATCCCACCTTGATCGTATCCCGGCCTTGAGTTATAGTCCCAACCTCCATGAATTGACTAGCACGAGTCCAGACTCTGTTGTCGAGTCAGCAGTACAAACACACCTCTTCGGTCTTGGTGTACTAGACACGGTCCCGTTCCAATGAGCTTCTATGCACTGTACCACACCAAACCACGGCAACCTTTTCTGTGCAGGCCACTTTTCCTGCGTCTACTGCGGTATTAGTGCTTGCATACCGCACAGAGATACATTCTCAATTACTATCCAGTAATTGCCAACCACTTTGACTTTGGTCTTGGCTTTGGTCCTGGCTTCAGACACAAGCTTCCCTTCCCCTGTGTCTGTAAAAAGACAAAGAGCAAGGACAGACTGCCAGCATGCCAGCATGCCAGCATACGAGCCATCAGGCCGCGACAAGGCATCTAAATTTTAAATTTGTTTGAAAAAGGGCAGTGAAGAGGTTGTTAGACAAGGGACACGAATCATCAAATTTATCATATGTATCATATGTATTAAACTTATCACGTTTATCAAAATAATGTTTAATTAAAAAGAAAAAAAAAGACAAATATCTTAATGTAATGCCAGTAAGGTAATGCCATTTACTCGAACCAATGTCCCAACTCCAAACCTACTTTTTAAAATGTTTAATTTAATGACAATGACAGGAAAGACTAGAGAGAGAGAGAGAGAGAGAGAGAGAGAGAGAGAGAGAGAGAGAGAGAGAGAAATAAATAAATAAATAAAGATGGTTGGACGTAAAAGGGAATAATCGGGAAAAAAGGATGGTTGAATGTAAGAAAAGATGGTTGGAAGTAAGAAGATTTTGGAGAAGACAAAAAAAGAGAGGGAAAAAAAAGATGGTTGGAGATAAGAAGATTCTGAGCAAGACAAAAAAAGAGAAGGGGAAAAAAAAAATAAACAAGGATGGTTTAGTATAAAAACAGGATGATAGAGGAGAAAAAAAAAGGGATGGCTTAGTGTAAGAAGGGTACTGGGGAAGATAAGAAGAAAAAGGACTGGTTGAAGCCGAGGGGTACAAAAAAGGAAAAAGAAAAAGAAAAGAAAGAAAATGCTTCAAGAGGTGAGATGAACAATGAAAGATACAGAGTGAATCGAGTGATATAATGATACGACGACAGGGACGAAATGAAAATGAATGATATAATGACATCATGATAGACGAAAAAATGGCAGGATATAATGAACGATATGGAAAAGAGGACGGATATAATGAAGGATATAAAAAAAATGGATATTCAAATTGTATAGAATAATAGATATAAAGTGGAATGATATAATGAAATGATATAGTGGAATGATGGATTGATATAGAATTGGAAATGATAGAAATATAATATGGAAATAATAATAATAATAATAATAATAATAATAATAATGTGGAAAGTGAAATCAAGACTCATCATGCACCTCATTGATAACCGCGCCTCGTATCCGGGAAACAAGGCCTGATCTTGTTCCATTGCTGATCCCACTGCCGCTGCCACCGCCACCGCCGTCTATTGCGGCAGAAGTACTCGTACTTGGTGGGCCGGGCATGCTTATACTGCCTCTTGAAGGGGCCGTCGCACTGCCGCCTGTAGTAGAAGTAACAGGAGCAGACGAAGAAGAAGAATTAAGGACTTCTGGTAGGGGTTCCTCCTTCATGCACGCGTTTTCCAGCATGTTTGTCCACTTGCCGCTTGTGCCGGCATGGCTGTGCTTGAGGTGCTGGCGGAAGTGGTCTGCGCGGAAGAATTTCTTCGACTGGTTGCATTCGCCGTACTTGTGCACGCTGGTGAGATGTTCGACGCGCACGTCCCATTGCGCGGGATTGGGAAACTCTTCGCCACAGTATCCGCAGACGTCTGCTGCCGAGGGCATTGTTGAAGAGGGATGGAATGCAGTTTCAACGCCGGATAGTGCGGCGCAGGACCATGAATGACGCCGTAGGTGGAGCGAGTTCTGATGACGCTCTGCCTCGTTCTTGTTCTTGAACCGGTTCTGACAGTACTGGCATGTGTATTGCTTTTCCATTGCATGAAGTCTAACTTGTCAGAAAAGATATCGCAGTCAGGTGAAAATAAAACAAGGCTGACTTACTGTAATTCCTCTGCGGTGTCAAACTTCTTTGGCTTCTTCGGACAACATTCGCAGATATAGTGCCCTTGAAGGCGCGGCGCGCCCGGCTGCTTCGCCTGCGAACTGGCAGCAATGTCCCCAGCAGGTGCCGGCATTCCTGGCAATGATGATGATGATGATGGTGGTGGTGGGGGTGGCGGTGCCGTCGTGGCGGCGTTGGTCTTGGTTTCAGACATTGTCCGTTGACGGTTCGATCGTGAGAGCGAACCACGCGGGCTCGGGTTAAATGAAGCTACAGAATTGGCAAAGTAGGGAGAGTCATGACTAGAATCGAGCTCGGAAAGAGGAGAAATGCCTCGCGGTGATGTTCGGTCTAGTGAGGCGTACGATGACGAGAGGCTCGTGATGCTGCTTCCACCAAGCGAAAGGCTGGTGGTGGAGGCATATGAACCATTACGAGCTCCATATGATGATACAGAAGACACAGAGCCATGATTAGGGTGTGTGCGAGAGACGGGTGATGTTCGTGTCAGTAGAGGAGGGGGCCCAAGAGAGCCCGAGGACACTGGCGGCGGAACCAGTCCAGGCAGTCGACGCAGCCCCAGACCGTCACTTAATCCACTAGCACTGCTCACCGAGAGCTTATCGTCTCTGGTCACTTCTCGCGGCGGAGACGATGCCCGTCTCTTCTGACCCGCTCGACATAGAGCGGCCATGGGGCCGTCAAGATTCGGAGGCGTCCGATCTCCTAGACGCAAATTGCGCATACCCGACTCATCCATGGGAAACTCAGTCTCTGGCTCAACCAGCGATTCCCGGTCATAGCTACCCCGGTTTGAACGACTGGCAATGCTAGACACGTCATCAAAATACGTCGAACCGCTTCCTGAACGGCGAACTTCTCCCCCACGAATGCGAGCAAAGGGGTCAACCTCTGACATGTACGATACAGGATGACTAGTCGACGGCGTGCGGGCAGAGTCCGTAAAACCCCCATGGCTAGGATACCCCGAAGGCGAAACGCCAGCCGGTGACATGCCGGCCGAGTGTGATGTGAATCCCTTCCAGCGATACAGCGAGCTCTCCGGCGCGGCTGCTCGAGCCTCTGGGAGAGACAAGGCGCGTAATTGGACAGGCTGCCGTGAAGACGGGACATATCCAACCCCTGAAGTTGGAGAAACATCCTTGTTGAGGTCTGTTATGGGTGGAGAACGGTGGTTGCGGGGAGGGGTATTGGGATTGCCTATCCGTGAGAGCAGCCGCTTGTCATAGTCCTTTGACTTTTCTTCACTGTTCCTCTGTTCGAGTTGTCTTTCGCCTTTGAGTCTGCCGTTGTGGAAGAACATGTTAGCATATCCAGTTCGCTACGGGCTTGGAGCCAATGATAGTCCATCTGGAAGAGAGCACGATTCTCGAGAGACGGCGATGAAGAGATTCAAAGGAAAGCAGCAACGCCATGAGGAAGGTACGGCCAGGGTTGGACGTCCAGACGACCAACGATGACGAGGAGAATTAAAGGTGGAAACACGATAGGGCATAGGGCTCAAAGATGACAAGGGGGGGGGCGGGAGAGAAACAAGCAGTTAGAGCAAGCAAAGGAAGAAGGGGGGGGGGAAACAGCAGGAGCACTAACTCGCAGTTTGTAGGCACCGCCAGCAAAGGAGCTGGCAGTTCTCTTGCCGACAATTGAGACCCGGGTTCTGCCATCTCAAGATCTCTTGTTGGTGCGACTATGGTTGAGGTCGAACTCTCTCGTCGTACAGGCTTTTGGTCGGCGTCTGCCCACGGCCGGCGAAAGGAGCTGCCACCACAGAGACTCGACGACGGGTTGACGGAGCCAAAGCTACCTTTGGCAAAACCTCCACTAGTATCCCTATTGCCCCATTGCCAACCCGGATCGGAGCCATGAGCGAGATCGTCAAGGTAGCGCGGCGGTGGCAGTGCGGGCGGGGCCGGTTCTCTCGCGTTGGGAATGGACATGGGACCAGACGAGCTCGAATGGACCGTGGCGCTGTAGGCCAGGGACGGACGACGAAAGGGGTCGGTCTGGGCATTGAAATCACAGACACGAATTGATGGAGTCATGACGGCAGTGACGCGCGGAACATCCATCGTGGTGGATGACGGAGATTATTGTTTGGTGGTGAGGTCGCCACCGGCCTTATGGAGTCAAACTCCGCCGTCAAGACGCTGGGCGAACAACTAGATCTCCCACCTTTTTTTTTATTACACCCAGCCTATGGGAAGGGTGGAGCAGTGTTGACGCCGGGTCGTCGTTCTGCCGTAAATGCCGAATAGGCAAAGGGGAAAAAATGGGTTGCGGCGAAGCTTTGTAAAATGACGGCCGAAACGCGAAGGAGGAGATTTTGAGAATAGTAATAATTGAAATGGTAGTTTTCAGTCAAACGTCAGGGTCTCGAAGCCGGCGGCCGTCGGGGTTAGGCGCTGAATGGGGATGTGGTGCACATGCTAGTTGGGCCCTGCGAGGAACGTCGAAGGCAGTCTGGAATCGTCGCAAGGGTTTCGCAGCAAAAATGGGCAACCTATGGTTGGAAGATCATGCCATCATGATGATTAAGTTGCTGGCAGGCGGTTCGAATTGTGGAGATGGGGTACCGTGTACGGGTACCGTGTACGGGTACAAGAAAGGACAAGGGTATTTGGTAGTTTGAGTGGTAATGGGGAAAGGTAATGTGGAATAGTAATAGTCGTGAGAGGGGCCTCTTTTGTAAAGATGACAAAAGAACAACGACAATTGTCCGTCGAGAGAAAGAGAGAGAGGGAGGAAGAATCAGGATTGGGGGACGAGGGGTGGGAATATTTTGGGTCAAGCAAGAGTAAAAGAGGACAATAGGAGCGGTAGTGAACCAGACAAGTCGTCAGAGTAAGTGGGGAATGTATGTTATGGGATGGATGAGTGGGTAAGTTCGAGACAAAGGAGCGTCAAGGAAAAAGGCAGAGGGAGGGAGAAGAGTGAGAGCGACAGCGACAGCGGCAGCGAACACGTTCAGCCCTACACTGGGAAATCGTAGCGTCAACGGGAACAAACGGTGGGCTCGTGGCAGGACGCACACAATCAATGGAGGGGGGAACGCTTTGAGGAAAGAATGGGAACCGCCCTACTTGTTGATTCGAACTTTTCACTTGTTTTTCTTCTCTTGACCATGTGAGATTTATGAAGAGTAGATGCTAGCTCACGGTAAATAATTTGATCATAAAAAGGAGAGAGAAGTCTAAATGTACCATGCTTGTCATTATCGACCAGGGAATATCTCTTAAGAAAAGACAAGAAAAGAGAGCAAACAGGACAAGGCATCCCTCAATGGAGCCGTATTATTTTCCGACTCTTTACGCTGATAAGCTGAACCATCGGCCGCGTACAGTAAGTCACCTACAGTAGCGCAGTGGTCACGGTACGTAACTCCCAGGCCTCCGTGAATACTGAGGGATCCTCCAAGAAGCTAAGGCTACACTGAACTGACCCTTAACTAAGGTACTTGTGCCACTAAGCTACCTACGAGGGGGGCTACCACTAATTCACTAACGAATCTGACACACTTAAATTTACACGCACGCACTTACACACACCCTTAGACGTACATGGCTCATCCACACACGCACACGAAAACTTCCCTCCATCGGCCAGATTGGGAACCCGCAGCGGGACGGGTATGCCAGGCTAAATCAAGCAAATCTCCAAGTTACTTCTTGCGTTGAATTGAGACAAACCACAAAATTAGCCTCCCAGTCCACGATACAATGGGACAATAGAACAAAAAGTGTTCTTCGTGCATTGCCCCTAAAAAGCTCCCTTTGGTATGAGATGTAACCAGCAAGTTGGGAGCTTTACTCGGCCAAGATCGGATTAGCTTGGTTTCTTATGTTGTCAAAGTCACACCATTCCTCATCCCATAGGGATGGGAAATGACGGGCACGAGATGGTGGGAGGAGCACGAAAATAAAAGGCAGAACGACGAGCAAGGAGAGACAAGAGAGAGACAAGAGAGACAAGGCAAGTGAGGCATGGGTTCGCTATCGGCGGTGCCAAGGATGGCGGGGGTGCGCCAGGCCTTGTAGTCATGGGCGGAGACTTTATCCTTTTCTTTTCTGGGGGTAGTGGCATGGACGTCAAACCAATAGACATGCCACTCCAGCGACTGGGGAAGGGGAAATGAGGAAACGTGAGGCCGAATCAGAAGCAGAAATTAAAAAGAATAATCAGTTCAAAGGCTAATAGAAGAAATAAAAAGGGAAAAAATAGTAGAGGAATGCCTGTCCGTCAACGATTCAACCTGTCCATCATCGTCTCTTTGCTTTTCTCGTCTCCACGTGCTCTTGAGGACTTTTGTTTCTTGCCCATACCAGGGCTTCACAGCTACTGTAAGATGACCATGGGTCAGAACCAGGACCAGGACTATGACATGGGTTAGCTACTCGCCGACATCGTTGATGGGATCATTGGCGGGCTCAAGTCTTTGTCCATGAAGAGCGCGAAAGAGAGAGAAAAAAAAAGTGCCTAGCTAAGGGAAAATGAGCCACGACGATCGCGTGCCGTCCTCAAAGGTTGATTATCTTCTTTCCTACTACTGTACTATACCCAATTTATTTGCTCAATGATAACGTTATACTGTACCATAAATCGTCTCCACTTTTGAATCCCCAACGCAGGAAAAGGCAAGAGGACTGGAAATCATCACAAAAAAAGGGCGCCGAGGAATAGCGGAATTTTGCCATTCCAGCACTAAAAGGGAACAGACCGGCTTTTTGATGAGGCTTTCGTTAGCCTGCGGGTTTGGCTTTCTCTCGTGATATGGCAAATTCCGGGCTGCTAGAGTATGGTAACACTATCGTCATCAGCAACTGCTGTCTGTGTCTCCATATCAAATTTCCCTTTCGTCATGCATCGCGATGGTCATTTTGTTATAATGGTTGTTGCTATCATAGTCGCAGTCTCGGCCTTGCTCTTAGTAATGTGCGAACAGACAGTTATTAGACACTCTTGATGACTGATCATTGCTAAGATCTACTCGTACGCATTCTTTGCGACAAGGAAACCCACCCGGGAGTATGCTAGCACAGGGGTACCTTCTAAGAGCCCAGTATGGTCGATAACTTAACCACGTTGAACCCGTCAGGTAAATTTCGTGGGGCCCTTTTTTTTTCGCCAGGGCTCTGAGCGCTCCTGGCAGTTAACCGTAAGGAGACAAGTTAGTGTGTCCTCGTAGAAAGGGGAGGGTAACTAGCGATCCTATCTGTGAGCCATGGCGGTCATGCAACCCGTAGGGCGACATGGGACGGCGTTCTTTCTAGGTTGGACCCGCCCAAGAGGAGACTAAAGTGCACGAGCGCGGCCTTAGGGATCCAGTTCTGGGAAAGTGAGCGAAGCGGAGAGCAGAGGAAGTGTCAACTTGCGCGACAGTAAATTAGTTAGCCCAGTTCAGTCCTATCTCAACCACAGTAAAATCATAATTCAACCCTTGCCCGGCGGTTTACCCTCGCCCTGGAGCCAAAAGACGCAATGCCGAGGAACAATGGCCCCTTGATCGGCTTCCCGAATTCCCGTCTCTCTCTCGATCCCCTCTCGTCTTGAACTCAACGCAGTATGTATCCTACGCCAATACTGTAATCCTTGTACTCGGGGACAAAGCACCAAAGTAACAAGGGGGGTCAAACCCACCCCTGGGGATTTTCCTTGGTTGTTTTGACAAGGGGAAATTTGAGTCCTTGGATAGATTGACCCTAAGGCTACGTACCACTTGTAGTTCGAAAAGCTGGGAGCACGAGTGCCACCAGTGTGTGCACTGACGCATGCTAAACCCGGCCAAATGGCCGGGGCCAGAGTACGAATTCCATCCTGCCCGCGGTATTTGTCCGTGATGCTTAGACACTACATGCGTCAAACAGCTTAAGCAATAAAAAACATGAAGTTGCAGGTGAGAATCCAAAAAAGAACTTGAGCAAGCAGTGTCGCGGTAGAAGCGGCCGCACTCCCGTCTCCTTGATGACTGCCCGCTCTTATTTTGGCCTGTATTTCGTCCGTATTGGTGAGTGAGTTCATATCGTAATCGCCATAGCACCAATGAATACCTTGATGCGATGAGTGCACGCCATGACTGCATAAAAGGGCTTGCCAATGGCGGGCTGGGCGAAGCAGCGAGCGGACGGAACTGCCGGGCCACGCGCGCACACGCGCTGCAATGGACGCCGCGCATTAGATGAGCGTAAGACGGAGACTATTTGGGCAAATGAAAGTGGGCGAGAAAAGCCGTGGAGAAAGAGGGGAATGTTGAAAAGAGCGGGTCAATAATGGGTCCAACATGGAGCTCTTTCCTCCAGCATCGTCTCCCTCATCACAAGCTCCAATTCAACTCGCGAAACTTAGCGGCCGTCAATGACGACCAGCATCTCAAGGACAGCTTCGAACAGAGAGATGGCCTGCTAGGCCATTTTGATCAAGTCCCCAAAGAAGGAGACCCGTAGAGATCGGCACTGCCCTCTATGAACATGTTAGTACCTCTTGTGCAAAATTAATGTTTTTGCTCAAGGGCCCTTGAGACTATTGTGCAACTTTCTCTATCGTACTGCCCTGTACCGCCTCGTACTTTTACAAGTCTGCCAGCCCCGTCGTCACATTGTGGTCCGCCTTTCGTTCGCACTGCCAGAATGAGAATGTCCTCCGTGCCTCATTCAACCTCGACTCGGCTGTAGTGCTCGTCTTGTCGGCAGAGCTGACAGCGTTCAGTGGGGTGAACAGCAAATGCAGCTTATTCGGGAAACGGCCTGCGAACCGAGGGGTCCAGGATGATGATGATGAGGATGGCTCCCGGCCGGAAGCCTCCAGAAGCTCAGACGGCTCATCCTTTCATTGGTTGGGCTGGCTACAGTACGTCTACGGACTTCGGAGCTTACTTCTTACAAATGTGGGATGAAGTTCGCGATCCCTATCGTAATGCATCCCCGTAGGGATAGGGGCATGGCCGTCCACGTACATTCCCCAGCAGATTGTGATAACCGAGACGACTTGGATACTTGGGTAGTTCGCTTTTGACATTTCACCGACATTGGTCATCCAGAGACCCAGGCCAGTGTCTCAAATGGAACTCTTGTGAGATTTCCGCTGTGCATATTTCCGTAAAACACCGAACGAGATACATTTGGTCGTTCCAAGATGGAGGATCCACTTACGCTAGAGAAGCGTGATGTGACAGTTCAGGCTGCGCCAAAATATGCAAAGAGGTAAGAGAAAAGGCCAAAAGGAGCTTGCCGTGCCCATGATGGTTTGGGAGATTTTCTGATGACGACCGGGGGTTTGTGCTTAGACCGTCAGTCAAAGCCTTACTAGATCTAAAGTTGATAAACCGTATCGATGATGGTGACGATGAAGCTCGTAACTTGCAGTTTGTAACCCTTTTCTGTCCATTCCTCTCCTTGCGCTCTCATTGTCCAGACCTGTCCAGAGCAGCCATTCCGTCAAGACAGGCAGATCTTGGACGAGAGAGGGAGAAACGGCGCAGGGAGACTAAATGACAACGGCGCCTTCCGTGGAGATCGACGGGCACACGCCAAAGTACCGGTACGGACAAAATCCCGCATCGCAATCTCCAAATCCGAGTAGTAGTACGGCCCAGGGCAGTCAGTCGGTAGGAGTATACCTCGAGAACTCCATCGCTTGGGCCCAGCTTCTCCAAAAACCAGCCCTCCCTAAGCTTTCCTTCCCCCTCCCCCCCCCAAAACTGTCCTTTTTGTTTTCTCATCAGGGTCCCGGATCGAAATATCCCCGGCTCGGGCCCGAACTGGTTTCCCTAGACGCCAAACCTACAGCCTAAACCTCCGAAGGCGGACTTAAACCAGCGACGACGAGCCCGAAGAGGTTCGAGCGCCATAAGATTCTACCGCCAGCTGACCACTCTCCTTTTCTCTTTTACGATTTACCCAACCTCACAGTAGATCCAGTAGCTAAGGTAGTGAGCTTATGCGGCTCAGACGGCAGGCGCACATGTGTAGATTTTGATTTCAGTCTGAGCATGTCATGGAGTATGAGCTGGTTATTTTGGTCAAATTTCCAATCAGACAAAAAAAGAAAAAGGGAAACAGTAAATAACGGTGGATGTTCCTGTTCGATCTTATAGCGCATCCCACCTCTTCCGCCATTTCCCATTCGGATCCAGAACCCATCACTATCATAGTCATCCGCCGGCGGAGGTTCCCATAAGACATTCGTAGTATAGGGGGTTCAGAAGACTTTCTGTGCTCGGGACAGGAGCAATAATATCATGGAATCACAGTCGATGAGGACGGTGATGCTAGTGGGTCCTTTGCGTCCGTAGGGGTAGGAACCGATGCAAAAATCGACGATCCCCAAACCCTTCTGGACATGGCTGTATCGTACTGAAATTACCGATCTCGACTGCCGCCTTCTCTAAGCTTGACTAGAAAATTATACAGTAACGAGGTGTGTGATGCAGAGGGAAAATTACTACTACGGTATACCCAAAGCAGCGGGGCATCATTTTGCAGTGCCGATCCACAGGCTACCTGGTTCTCACCCGCACCGGTGAGGCAAGGCGGTTGCCAAGGGACGTGGCAGGGCTCACACTACGGGCCAAAGGTGCGTAAACTGGGAAAAGCTACCTTCAACTTTTTCCACGGCGGGGGGAGGAGAGAGAACTGGATCGGTTCGCTACCTATAGGTAAGAAACTAATAGCTATCCTAGCTAAGCTGCCCACCCTATATTAGGTATCTTACCTACCTAAAGGTACTTGGTGAAAGACATGCATCCAGACATGCCGTGTCATGACACTTTCACTCCCTTGTTCTTCAGGTCCGTTCGCTAGCATTGTCCATCACTTTTACCGAATAATGGACCTGCTGTCACGCACCCTTCCCAAGTTGAAGGAACAATCCTTTCCGTCAACGCTACCAGGTTTGGGGAGCAGAGCTCAAGGTCCACGCTCGGCCGAGGGCGAGCTCGGGCCCAGCTGAAGGACGCGTAAGGGGCTGAGCCTTCGACACACTCCGTAAGCTGGTCTTGGTCAGCCTTAACAGGCGCTCCCTTTTCTCTTTGGGGCTTGGCCATCGCCTCTGACGCTTACCATTAACGTTACCGCGCGGCGTAGACTCCCAAATGGGTCATGCTGGCCGCGCCGGACCGCGATACTTCTCGTTTCTGACGCTTTCAATCCACGCCATGCACGGCTCGATGTTCGCTATTATTTTCCAGCGAAACAAACAAATTGTCAAGAGGCGTGCGGTCTGACAAGCGGGGGTCGACGCGGCCAGGGCGGGGTCGCATGTTGTCCCCGAGAGCCAAAAATTCCCCAATTGCTTTGGTGACACGGCAGATACATCGGCCACGGGGGACTCCCCAGTATTGGATGAGCAATTGTGGCGGGAAGAATTTTCTTTCCTGGGCCCAAACCAGCCTGGATACCAGATCCTGATGCTCTCATCTGCTTCAACCCTTACAAAATTCCGTGAGAGGAACCCGGAAAGCACCGGATTCCTGCGTTGGGAAAGATTGGTTTGGCCGGCACAACGACCCACCTTTCCAATGTCCTTCTGCTCAACTTGTCTCAAAACTCAGTGTTATTGCATGGCAAGACTGGGGTGCGACCCGGCGCCTTTTTTCCTATTCACCATGATTCGCCTGGGGAGCCTCCCTACATCCCGTTGTCGCACGATGACGGTTTGTTGAACAAGTACTCGTACATCGTCAGCAGCTTTTTGTGTTACGTCTATCCAACCCTTGTATGGGGGCATCAGGCCGAAGGATGAACTCAGCAAAGTTGATCTTCGCCTATAGAATGCCGCACCTCGTTACCTATTCATCAGGTCACAGTGTTGATTTATCCAGATGATCATTGATGAATATAGCCGCACAAGACTTTTTGGGTTATGGCTAATGGCTGCACAGGTCAAACACGTCCTAGTCTCCGATTTGTCTTGGTATTATTAACAGATTTTTTTTTCGCCTGAGCAACGCATTAATTGCCTTCAGCGTGACAACAATGACTTTTTAATTTCGCAATCACCCTCGCACCAAAATTGGCATGTCGTTTATCAATATTTGGCGAGGTGGGCCATCTGAAACCCTGCCAGGGAAGCTGCAAATCTCTTTAAGATGATAGGTTCACAACCTCGGAGCAGCTGCCATAAGTAAGTCTTCGGGGGAATTCGAGTCGGTATCAGAGGGAAATCGAAGAAAAGTATGCTCGTTTCAGGGAGCATCCCTGATAGCAGCCACCGATCAAGTCTAGAGAGATCAAGAAAAAGGCGCGAGGACGTAGCTGGTGAGGTCAGGTATGCTGAGGTCTCAGTTGTGTGCTAAGATGCATAATTTACGTTTTGGGCGCAAGTATGAAGAGACACGAAGCGGGGAAGATCTCTATTCCCGTCTCCGCCAGTATAGGTTCTCAACCGATAATACCCCCTCATGAAGTCATGATAGTGGGTTTTACACCAGGTCCACGACCTGACCCAGAAAGGAGAGCACCTCTCTTGGTGCTGTTTTCGTTTACCTTGACAGTCATATCCGGGCTGGCCAAGTTGACGAAATATTTATTGCTCGCTCCCCCTATCTCTATGCATTGAGCTCCCCATTCCTCTCTTCCTTTGGACAGACTCTTTGCTCTGGGGCTCAAGGGGCAATGCGAGATCCTTCGCATACTCGTCTAATTTTTCCGAACTTGATATAGATCACAGTTGGATTCAACACCTTCCTAGCTGAGCACTTTATTCGAATGATCAATGATCCGCGAGTTGTTTCAAGTCTCTGCCTCCCCAAGCCACAATCGAAGTATATCAATATCAGATGTTTCTACCTCCGCGTTTTCTCCAGTCAATCCAACCTTATCCCCGCTAAGCCCCGAAATCCGCGGTTTGGAGCTCGACCCCGCAGATCTGTCGGACGGAAAGAAAGACTGGCCGCCTATCAAAATGTGCCAGCGTATGGCACAATAGTACCTTTACTGTACTCCTAGCCAAATCGCCGACCAATTGACGTGAACTAATCGCATAGTCGTACGATGCACTCTAGTCTGTTTTTACTTATAAGCTTATCCTCCGTGGAGAAGAAGTAGTATTACTACGCTGCAGGAGGCAACTCCGCAAGCGAGTTTATGCATTAATCTGCAATTGTCCAAGTTACTCAGCACTGACTTGTGGCCATAGAACGCGCCGCACCTGTAAACAAGAGTGGTGATAGAGCTTATCGTGTTACCTGGTTTTATTTGGATTGTGTACACCACAGAATTCCGATTCTCATAAGTAAACATCTTTTATGAGTTGATCCTTTATTCCTGGCCAGTATGTAATGGACAATGCCAGACGGCGATATTCCCACCTTATGAACATTCGCCATCATTAGTAATATAGACCACTGTCATGTATTGATCTTTCCATGGTTGTGGCAATGAGTAAGCGTATCATGTACATTAGAAGGGAGATATCTTTGCCTTTTTCCTTGCAGTTCTCCTTTCCGCTCCCTTTTGGTCATACGTCTGACTACGTCAATCTACCTTGAATTCTTGCATGTACATTTACGCAATACAACATCCATATAGGATGAGTGTCATGTATCTTGTTTCAGGATCCAGTGTTCTGTCAGGCATATCCAAGGTACTTCTCTGTAGAGAGTAGAAGCAAAAGATGTTCAATGTAGCAAATAATTTTGGCCCTCGTTAAGTAATAGAACAAGGTCACGAAAAATCAATTATGATATGAATGCGGCAGGGGAGGAAGGGAGAATATGTTTGTGTTAGTGTATAAGGTGAAATATATACGTTTAAGAAGAAGTGAGCAAAACAAATACAATTCAGTCATCCTGAGCTTGCAGGGAATTTGATAAATGGGAATTTTATGCAGATTTTGTTCTAATTTTGAGATTGAGAGCGAAAGAAATAATAAAAGAGGTCGAATATATAGGCTGTCCACTTCCAGTTCTTTTTTGATATAGGATCCACCGAGTCAGTGATGAAATAGGTGTGATTGCTAGATTTGATCACTGTTGACACAAATTATAACTATGTACTTGGCCGTGCTTCTAGAAGGTTACGGACAAACTTATCGGAGGTTGAGGTTGGTCCCGTCCGCCGGTTTCCACTAAGCCTAATTAATAATGAGAGCTGGGGGAACTTTCGCGTTGATATGACGGAGCATTACTGACACAATCAGCAGCCACGGAACGACGTTTATCTGAGGCTGAGAGCAACTTTGTCGCGCCTCTGAGCTTCACTTCCGGAATTTTTTTAGATACTTCCAAATCTATTTTTCTACATATTGTCTGCTGCGTTCTTGGCGCTTCCTTCAGCGCTTGCGACTGGATTGTGATCTCTAGAAAAGCACCATGGCCGACTCGATGTCAGATGCGGACAAGGTGAGTGCAACTATTTTATGAGAATTACTCCTCCGCAATAGATTATTCCCAATACACACCTGGAAGTCACTCGACAGGGATGCCCGGGGAATATACCAGCATACTGTTGACAAAATAATTCATCGCTGCATCACGGCAACTATGCTTGCGCCACCAGCCAGATATGTACATCTGTTTTGCTCGTGACGACATTGAAATCTTGGCCGCAAAACCAAAGCAGGAGGACAATAAGACGTTACAGGCTAAGCTCTTGCGGTGATTGCTGCTCGGAGTTTATGCTGCTGAGACGCTGCTTCTGGGTGCACACCGGCCATATCCTCAGCCATTGACTGCAAGCGCGTTCTCTGTTTTGCAGCCTCTTGCTTCTGGGCTATTCTGTCTTACAACACCAACCTTTACACACTCAAAGGATTTTGGAGTTCTCGATGGCTGATTATTTCTATTTGCTTTCCAGATCCGCATGAAGCGCCTCGCAAAACTTAGTGCGAGCACGTCCACTCAGCCTTCGTCGTCTTCGTCACAGCTCCAGCAGGAGGCGAACAATAATGATACAGAAAGAAGCGCAGGAGTCTCAACACCTTCACAAAAGGAAGCTGGTTCTTCCACTTTGACTTCTGAGCCTACCTCGCCTGCAAATCAGGCAGAAAAGCCAGCGGACTCTCCTTCAGCATCTTCTAAACCTAAGATCAATATCACCAGCCCTCAAGCTAGCGGTAACCCTTTTTCACAATTAGGACTCTCCCAGTCAAGTGGAGGAACACCTCGTATCAACATTACATCGGTGGACCAAGGAAAAACGACTCCTTTGAAGCGCGAGCAATCATCTCAGGCGGGAACGCCTCGATCGAAATCCCCCCGGAGTCCTCAAGAGACATTGGCGGTATGGGAAGATAGGACACTTGGCAGCATCTTCAGGTTGACGCTCGAGGAGAATTACACTCAAGATGCACATGGAAACAAGCTTCACTACGTTCCCGGAGTCAAGAGCGATCTTGAAGAAGACGGAGGGACCCCTCGGTTTACTACATCTGCATTGGATCAAGCACTGCTTGAAGCAGCGTCGAGCTTGGAGAATGAGACACCGCTAGACTATCTTTTGGGATGCTGGAAAAGGGTTTGCAGACAGTACAGAGCCGTCAAATCCAACTCTACTTCTGATCCAAAGTTTCCCATTGTCAAGGAAGCACGACGGATATGCATGAGTTATTGCATCTTTGCTGCAACGATGCCTGATATGTTTGGGTAGGTGGAATGCCAAGGATTTCCCCCAGTTGTCGTGCAGGTGCTGATTCTATGACAGCCATGAAGCTACAGCGTCCAACCCTCTCGCAAGCCACTTGCTCCTGGATCCTGACGATGACAGAGGCGTCTGCGCGGACTTCTTAGCAGAAGCGGTGATTCGGTTTGAGGAAGATGAATCCATTAAGGAGCTACTCGTTGGCGCAATCGAAGAGCTGAGCGCTCGTCTGGCTAAAAAGACAATGAATGACGACTATAAGCCTTATATACTTGTATGCAGTGTTCCTTACCAAGCAGGCAGTAAGAAAGGATCAACTAACGAGAGCAGGCCCTGAGAAGTATTGTTAGATATCCAACGCTTGTGGAGGCGATGACGCAGTCGCCACTTTTCCTTCCAGAGAATATCGCGGCTCAGAATATCGAAACGCAGACACTGCTTGGGCCATTTTTCGCCATCTCTCCCCTGCAAGGTGATGTAACCACGAGTTACTTTTCCAGCCCCAAGACGCGAGACAAGGGATATATCATCAACTCGCAGAAGTCTTTGCGCATGACCCTGCAGACCCACCAAATGGAGCTACTAGAAATCGCAAACTACATTATTCGAGCCTCCAAGGATTCCAGAGAGAAGATTCTAGACTGGTTTGCATTGACAGTGAATGCAAACCACAAGCGGCGTGCGATGCAGGTGGATCAAGCGGTGGTTTCCTCGGATGGTTTCATGATCAATGTCACAATCTGTTTGGATCAACTCTGCGAGCCGTTTATGGATGCAACGTTTTCAAAGGTTGGTGTTTTTTTTACTCTTCACTATCCCTTGTGTGAGTTTCTTTTTTGCTCATATGTATTACAGATTGACAGAATTGACATTGATTACCTCCGACGGGCTCCTCGGATTACAATTGGTGATGAAACGAAGCTCAACGCTGATCAGAAGACTTCGGACGAGTTTTATGGTCATAAAGTGGATGGGGCTTCGAACTTTATCTCGGAGATCTTTTTCCTTACTCTCGCTGCTCATCACTATGGGACGGAAGCGACGAACCAGAAGCTTAGTCAACTTGAAAAAGATCTGAAATGGATGGAGAAGCAAGTGGATAAATTCGAGCTTGAGCGACACAAATATGTCACCGTGAGTTTAGCCGCACTCCACTGAAAAAGTTGCTCTATTTGGGCGTGATGCTGATTGCGGGCATCAGAACCCGCAACAATTGAGGGTGTTTGAGACAGCCTTGAAAAAGTACAAGGATCAAATCGACAAGGGTCTTTCCTACAAATATGCTGCCCAGGGTGTGCTGTTGAATGAGCTGTCCCAAGCTCGTTCAATGCAATTTATGCGCTATGTCATTGTCTGGCTTCTCCGAATTGTTTCTCCCGGTGTGAACTTCCCCAAGGACACTCTCAGGTATGTTCGCGCTCAAACCTTTTGCAATGGCTTGAGCTAAAGCTCGATAGATTACCTTTATCGCCCGATCAATCGGTTGCATTCCAATGTCTTCCCGAGTACTTTCTTGAGGATGTGGTGGCAAACTTCAAGTTTATTATGAGAAATATGCCTGAAATCATCACTTCGACGCAGAGCGATGAGCTTGTGATGCTATGCATTACATTCTTGCAGAGTTCGGATTATATAAAAAATCCATACCTCAAGTCTGGCCTCGTCACAATACTTTTTCAGGGCATCTGGCCGACCTATACTCGCTCAAAGGGCGTGTTGGGTGACCTCTTGAATTCTCTCCCTTTTGCCACCAACCATTTGCTACACGCGCTGATGAAGTTCTATATTGGTTCGTTGTGAAACTATTTTTTTTGGGTAATGGAATTGCACTGACAAGTATCCACAAACAGAGGCCGAGAATACTGGCACACATACCCAATTCTTTGATAAGTTCAACATTCGGTATGAGATATTCCAAATTATCAAATGCATTTGGCCGAATCCGTTATACCGGAATTTACTTGAGCAAGAGGCAAAGTAAGTATTTGCTCTTACCTTGATTTTCTGTTCTGAACTCTTGCTCACATTCTGTAGCAAAAATCTGGATTTCTTTGTCCGGTTTGTCAATCTGCTGCTAAACGACGTCACATTTGTTCTCGATGAGGCCTTGAATGGTTTCACAAAGATACACAATCTCCAGAAGGAATTGGAAAGCCCTGTCGCAATGGAGCCAGCCGTTCGCACAGAAAAGGAAGAGTCTCTTGCGCAGGCACAAGGCCAGGCAAAGTCATACATGCAACTTACGAATGAGACTATGGATATGCTCAAGCTATTCACGAAAGCGCTTGCGGAGTCGTTTACCATGCCAGAGATTGTGCAGCGTTTGGCCGATATGCTTGACTTCAACCTGGACGTCATGGTCGGGCCAAGGAGCATTAACCTCAAAGTTCGCGAACCGCAACAGTATGGTTTCAATCCAAAACTGCTGTTGAGCGCAATTGTCGACGTCTACCTAAATCTCAGGGACCGCGAGAACTTTCGCCTTGCCGTCGCGCGAGACGGGCGATCCTACAAGCCGGAAAACTTTGAAAAGGCGGCCCTTATCCTGTCCAAATGGAGCCTCAAAGCTCGAGAAGAGCTCGACTCACTTGCGGCTCTGAGTAAGGTTATCAGGAAGCTCAAGGAAGAGGACGAGCAGGCGGAAGAAGATTTGGGCGAGATTCCAGACGAATTTCTGGGTGAGTGCACTTCCAACATCTTGCAATGCGTTAATGCTAACACCCCCATGACATAGATCCTCTCATGTACACGCTCATGGAAGACCCTGTTATCCTCCCAAGATCTCGCATCTCCCTTGACCGATCAACCATCCGCTCGCATCTCCTCAGCGATCCCAATGATCCATTCAACCGTACTCCTCTCACCATGGAGGATGTCATTCCTGGTATCCCCCCTACAACCCTAATCCAGCACAATTTTTGCTATTGGGTACTAATGTATTTCTTTTGTAGACACCGAGCTCAAGGCCAAGATACAAGCTTTCCGCGCAGAGAAGACGGGGAAAAAGGAATTCACCAATGCAGCTTCGACTCCTGCCGAGGTCATGGACACTACTGAGGGATAGTGCGCTTTTCTCTTTTCTCTTTTTCTCTATTTTCATTTCTCCATTTTTTTTTTTTTTTCAACCTTTAAGCTTTTGTAGATAGAATGAACGAGGAATACTGATTTTTGGGGGAGCCCTTGAGTTATAAATATATGCACATACTGTGGAAGCCAAGTTGTCTATGCAATGTGGTGTGGATGTAATCTTCTCAACTTCGTCCTTTCCTCTTCCTCTGGTCCTCCTCTTTTCTTCCTCTTTCCCTTTCCCTTTCCCTTTCCCTTTCCCTTTTCCTTTTTTCTATATTTTATTTTTTCTTTTCACTGTATTTTCTTTTTGTCTTTATTTTCACAATCTTTTTTCTTTTTCTTCCCAGTCAAATCTTTTGTTTATCATGCCCGGTTCAATCTACATCGTCCTTTCCACGAGTCTGATGTCCCCCGACTTGCCCGACTCGTCCCCTTGTGCCCTATTATCAGTATACATTGAAATACAATACAGACATACATACATATATAGTGTTTATGTACAGCATTGTATGGCACACTGACTGCGTCCTTGTTAGTCTATACATGACATTAAAATGCATGACATTGACTTACATTACATTATATTAAATAACAAATGACAAATGACAACTATCAAGGTCAAGGTCAAGGTCGGGTCAAGTCAAGGTATTTAAACAACTCTAAAATCATGGACATACATGATACATCTAGTATAAAGTATACAACTGTACAGAATATACAGTGGTATAAAGCATGTAACTATACAAAGTGTACAATGATAAATGATACATGATAAAAACTACAGTCTACCTGGCTATGGTTATAGTTTATTGGTTTACGGGTTACAGGTTATGATTTATCATTTACCTTACATATAATGATGAATTAGCAATGACATGACATGAAATGACATGACATAAGTCTATAACATGACATGACAAGAGCAAGTAGACAACGTAACCATGTAAAGTAATGATGCAACAACGACGACAATGACAACAATTACAATAATGACGAGGACGATGATGATGATGAGGATAATGACTACTCCACCCTATTCTGCATACCATGCTTGCTGTTCGCTGTGCTGGTTTCAACTTTCAAGTAAAGCTTGAGAACGGCGGGGGAAGAGTACTGTAACCCTGATTGTATGAGAAAAATAATAGACGGAAAAAAAAAGGAAAAAGAAACTCTACCCCTCCCCCCGAGTGTATGGAAAAAATAACAGATGGAAAAATAACAGATGGAAAATGAAGAATAATTTAAAAAAAATCAGAAAAAAACCACACTCCCACCTTACCTCCTACCTCCCCTGATTGTACGTATGGGAGGAAAAAATGAATGAAAAAATAATGTAAATAAAGAAAAATGACTACACGCCCACCATCACCCCGATTATGTGTATGAAAATAAGAAAAAAGAAAATGAAAAATGAAAAATGAAAAATAAAAGTAAAGGAAAGAAAAGAAGAAGAAAAGAAGAAGAAAAGGGATAGGAAAAATGAAAAAGGGAAAATATATGAGACTAAATGGAAATATAGACTTCAAATGACATGGAGACAGAATTGAACAGATTAAATGAGTAGAACGAAATAGAAATGAAATTGAAGAGTAAATGACTAATTCCTATACTCTGCGCGTCTAATATGCAAACCATCCAGTCTCGAACAACTCCGCAACTCCATGTCTCGCGCGCGCTGCATCTTGTCCGTGTCCTGGAAGAACCAACCCTGGGCCTCCTGGGCGAGACGGGCCTGGTTGTCCATTTCGAGCCGACACTCGGACTGGAGTCTATTTACAAAGCGGACCTCGACCTGGTTATCCAGCTCCTTGAACTTTTTGGGACTGTACTCTTCCACGTCGTTGGGGTTGACGAAATAATCAATCTTGATATGCGGGGTCGTGCGATGCAGCGTGTACGGCGGCGCAGGGGTGTCGAAGCGGAAGGCGGGGACTTTTGGAGCGGCGGTGGTAGAGGAGAAGATGGAAGACAGGAGCGGTAGGAGGAAGAGCAAGAGGAGCGGTAAAAGGTTCGGCAGGGCAGATGCGAGTGTCGATGCGGTTGGGTTGTCAGATGAAGAGGTATTGTTGGCTTCGCGAGGTCGTCGACGGGGTCTCGCGCCGCCGAATTGGTGAACCCGGAATCCGGGACCCCCGTTGAGATTGAAGACGAATTGGGGACCGGCATCGAAGAAGCCTCCTCCGCCTTTGAATAAACAGTTAGGAGAGAGATGTTCCTTAAAGATGGGAGAGAAGGGACGATTGAAGACTCACCAAATGGTCCAAATCCGCCGCCTAGTCCGCCGCCAAAGAAGCGGTTAAACATTTCTTCGGGAGATATTTCCTCTTCCCACATGCCTCCCGGCCGCGCGCCGCCTGCGCCTCGTGCGAACTCGCTGAATGGTGAAGCCCCTGCTGAGGCAGACGAGCCGCCGAAGCGGCTGTCTGGGTCGCCTCCAAATCTGTCGAATTTGGCTCTCTTGTCTGGATCCGAGAGGACTTGGAATGCCCGTGAGACCACTGGAGATTGAAACCAACGTTAGTTTTCCGTTTGACGCCTGTAGTTGTGCCTGTGCCTGTCCAGTCCATTCACACATCCATTCCTCTGTCATCCCAAAGTGCAGCAAACGTCTCAAGCGTTCCGCAGAGAATCCCCAGGAACAGGAACCACACGAGGTATAATCTCTTCCACATCAAAATGTGCACGTCCAATCAATGCTGGACCAAAGGAAGACTCACGTTTAAACGCTTCATCAGCACCGTCGTAGCCATTTTTGTCCGGATGCGTCAAGAGACTGAGTTTGCGATATGCCTTTTTAATTTCTCCGTCCGTCACCGTCGTCTTAACTTCCTCCAGACCAAGAATGTCATAGTACGCTGTTGGCGAGCATCGTCGCACTCTGATTACCGTCGCTTTCTGATCAACCGTGTACTTGCGGTCCTGGTTTCCCTGGCTATGATCCCGCGATTTCGCACTACCACTGGGTCCCGTGTCTGCGCCAGAGGCAGTTGCAGAGGGCGGCATTCTTGCGTGAGGCCGTCAGATTGCCGCGACCCTTTGTATCCCTCTCCTCGTTCGACTTGTTTGACCCTCAAACCAGTAGTAGCAGTTAGAGAAAACGAGTAGCACCGCCGGGCAGATAAGGTAGACAGGTAGACAAGCAGTCTAGAGTAGGTATGTTTGAGAGCAGGCCGTGGACGAGAGGAGGGGGTGGAAAGTGTGAATGTGTGAATGTGTGAAAGTGTTGACTTGGAATTGCACTTTGTAACTGATAATGGGGTTTCGGGGATAATCTGAGCGGTATGTCGCCAAAGTGTCTCGCTATCAAATCGGATTTCTCGATGTGTTCTTTCCGCCACCACTTAATTTGGACTAGCCCCGTCCGGGAACTTCCAAGTTGTCAGGGTCTCGACCCATGACGGTCGATGATATTATATCGCTGAGCTGCCCTCTGCTAAATTGTCTTGCGACACTGATTTTCTACATACTCGGAGTATTGCTTGCAATCCAATCTTCAGCACTTGTATACCCTGCCAAGTCATTGAATACATTTTCCAATTACTTATTCAGATAATCAATTAATTGACCAATTTCACACCAAGTGTGTCGTTGCACAGACACAACAATCTCAAAGTCTAGCCTGACTTGCTACATCATGGCCGACAAAGTCACCGACGAGACGGCCAAGGCCAAGTCATCTCTGGCACTATCGCTGAAGAAATGGGGCGGTAAGTATTCATCATTGTCCTTTTATCTTATTGCTCTATAATTTCTCAGCTACATGTATACTGTCTTTACTCTACCCTTAGCTATATATGCTGTATCCTGTGCAGTACTACATCCCAACGATGATTTCACATCCAAGCAGAGTACTAACGTCTCAATCAAACAACTCAGACTCCGCACTCCCACCAGCTCTCCTCTCCACATTCATCGGCGCCCAGCATTTGCGGCCGCCCCAATATCTCCCGCTCGCATTCGCTCCGATCCTCATGTTCAGCAGCTATCTGAACGTCAACTCGTACGTCAAAGACAGCGCCGGAATCACTGCAGCCTGGTCGGGGCTGTACCTTTTACTCGCGGCGCGGCGGAAACAGACATTTAGAAATAAATGGTCGCCGCGAGGTGCGCTGAGAGGCGCGACGCTGGCCTTGTGCGCGGCGAATGTGGCGGGAGGCGGTGTGAGCTATGTTTTTGGGAAAAGAGATAACGAGGGCAGCAGCACGTCATGAGCCTGACTTTGACCTGGAGTTATGTTGGAAAAGGGTTTTTGTAATAAAAGCAATTGTGGTGTTTTTTCCCCCTGTCGGAGAGATTAAGGGATGATAAGCGCTCCATGATGTGTGTGCGTTTTTCATAGCGGCTACGTCAGGAATGAGTAAAGAAATCAAGCGTGATAAGGACCGTCTCCACGAACAAATGCACGAGGCAAGACACGGGGGAAAAGGTACGAAAGGCCCAGTTAGGTCAAAAGCGCAGTACATATTCGCTTTAGGTACAATACGGTCATGCTAAAGATTTGAGATCGCCATGGTGTGACCATCTCTCCGTAATGGCGAAATGTTTCAATTGGTCATTAATCTCTTATGATCCGCATTGAGGATAGCATCAATACCGAATGTAAAAATTTGATACATGTACAGCCGTTTGAATGGACGTGTTCTCGTCAGCCCAAAGGCTGTTCTATCTCTATGTTACCAGTGATGAGATGACAACGTTGGCCACCGAAAGAATTCGTGACCTCCTCAAAAGGAGATGATGATAACGCCGACAGGTTAAAATATCAACAACCCAGCGGAATAAAATTCGCGGCTGCCAGAGTTTTGTAAAACGCCTCGTGTCAAACGACTTCAGCCCTCCCTCCGGACCACCTTATTATCACAAAATTCTATGTCTGAACCTATTCCACAGTTACCGATAGCCTTTGCGCACTGCATTCTGGGCTCCATGCGGGGAAGTCTCCTAATACGCCAAAAACTCCTCCAAACAAACGAATTCAAAAAAATTTAAATGAAAGACCCTTGACTTTAATGGCCGGCGGTGTATCTTAGACTCGATGAGGAGGGGAAAAGACGAATAGATGATTCGAGCCTCTGGTCGACGTTGAGAAGGTATATGGGCTGACAAGGCCCAAACAGGTCTTCGTACTGGGGAGCTCAACGGGATCAGACCCCAATGAGAGCGGCCCCGCTGGTGCGTTGGGTGAGGAACTCTGAAGCTGCGAGAACTTCACCAGCTCCAGTGCCCGTGATAGGAGGTGAGGGATTTGCTGGAAGCTGCGGGATAAATCCGTTTTCTCGTGCAAAGCGGACAAGACATCTTTCATCAAAAAGCTCGATAAACCGTTCGTCGAGCAGACGTGCTTTTGCGCCAGCATGGTCGCGATACTCGACGAAAATAGATGCTAGAGCCCACTGCTGTATCTTGCGAAAGCAGCCTACCACGCAGCCAGTTCGGTGCTAAAAATGGCATCAGTATATTTCTTGATTAAAAAAAAAATTGTAGGCAGGGCATTAAAAACTCACCTTTCCTTTGTTGCAGTGTATAAGGATGGGGTGATTTCGACGATCCAAGACAACGCTGAGTGCCGCTGCAATGTCATGAGGAGGAATATTGACAAAAGGCTCCTTATTTCCGGGCATAGGAATTTGAAAGTGCTTGATATTATTCTCCTCCAGAAATTGTATATTGGCCTCGGGATAGGGTTCTGGCACGAGTGTCCTACATCGCATCAGTGTTAGAAGGATAGTCTTAAATTTTGGGCTGCGATTGAGCCAAAAGAAGACACGTACAATATACTCCGAAGACCGAGGCTTTTCAGATGCTCAAAGTTCTCGGCCTTGGGAAAACTACTCCTGTATATCCCCGGTGTCACGGCCGCAAAGTTATCTGGTGGGTTAAAGACTCTCATAGATGCTGTTGAGCACAGATCAAGACCGAGGCTCGGTACTGCAGAAAATAAAGTCAGGCTCTGACGCAGCCGCAAGATGAAAGTGGTAAACGGAGTTAAGCAATAGAAGAGGGTAAAGAAAGTAAAGCGCAAGAGCTGTAGTACCTCCATCTTTTGGTTCCGCTCGAAGCATCGCCGGAGACCGCCCTGGTGCTGCCATTGATGATCGCAAGTAATGATGTTGATCCCGTGCTCTTTTCTTTGCCTCGGCAGCCAAATCCCGGTCCCGTTGCGACAAAAGGGTATCGTCAATGTCAGCCACGCCTGGTGACTCAATATTGGAACTTGGAGCCATGGTGTATGATCTGCTGGCTTTTCGACTTGACCACGTAATAATCTGCCGGTGCAACTCTATGTGGGCTATTTTTTCCTTCAAGGTCCTTTGGTCCAGGAGAATATCCGATGATCGAGCCAGTCTGCAGAGAGAGGATTTGCTTCACAAGGAGGTTATTGGTGTAAAGAGATTAGAAAAGTGGTATAATAAGCGCTCAAGCAAACCCTGCATATGACAGAAAGTTGTTAGCATGCTACTCGACCAGAGTTCTAATTTGGGTAGAGCAGTATAATGATGATCATCAAGAAGAGCAAAGTTCCATGCGTAGGCAGCGACATACCATGCAAGCCCAAAATCACAGCCTACATCTTCCAGCGTCACGTTGGAAGCGGAGACTTAAGAGATTCATTTTGAAGAAGAGAATAGGCTGGTTCAAAATGGTCAAGATGAGTCTTAAGGTCTTCCAATGCTTGATCAGTCCTAGACCTGTCTCTCTGGGGGTGGAATCACTAGACAAGACGTTGGAGGGAAGTGGGAGGTTGAAATTCAATTTGATACTTCTGCCTTTTTGGCTGGGGGGGAAATGGCCCCAGGGACTCAATGTACCGTAGAAGGCTGCTGCCCAGTACCGAGAGGCGCACGATGGGGTACCGGTACTTGGCCTTGTATGGGCGCTTCGGTGGCTTACATGTTACCAAACCCGTTTTGGTGCTGACACTTGTGCAGTGGAATAATTTCCGTCGGATCTAGATGTCCGATGGCATCCAAGTACCATCATTCGCAGCACGAGGACATTGCCAACTGGTATGGATACTTCCTGTCGCTACAATTATTGGCCAGCACTGAATTCATTGAAGATTTCAATCTCTGGGCAAGGGTTCCGGGCCAGGATATCCGACATTCAGCGTGTTCATGGTGCCTTACTGTAGAAAGTTCCACCTTGTCCCTTCTCCTTTTCCTTTGATGTCACCCCACACCAGGTATGACGCTCTGGTCGCTCGTCTCTTGCCCCTCTCTCATTCTTCCCTCTCTGGCATGATTTGACTAGCTCTGCCCTGCGAAATGTTTATCTACTTCAATCGCACACATCTAGCAAGAAAAATTGAGCCAGAGACACTCCTCCTCACAATGTATCTCTGTATGGAAAAAGGATTCCAAGGGTCTCGTGCCCAGAGGCCAAAAGGGGGCTAAAGCAGGGTATGCAATGCTAGTCAACAATCGTAATATAACGGGAAAAGTAGCGATACTTTTATTTGAGGCGACAGGGTTCCTTCCCTGTTTGGCCAAGTAATAGCCATCACCACAGGCGACCCCCGGCCCTAGGAAATAGCCAGATCAACCGCCCATCTCATACCTATCTTAACTACCGTAGGTACAGTGTGATCCTGTACCGACTTGTCCCGATATCATGCTTTCTTTTTTCTGCTTCCCATGATCATTGATCGTCATTTGACTTCTTTTATGAAAACGAATCCTCGTAGAGCATCCCTACGTAGTATACATCAATACCTACATCGTCTCCAAGTTAACCGTTTTACGAAGCTTGGTCAAGTGGCATCACGTCATACAGTATGATAAAAGAAATCAACAGGTTGAGATTCCCTCCGATATAACCCCACGGCCCCGTTCCTTCTTGCCGTGCTGCTTCATCTTTCTCCGCTGCTCCTGATGCTCATATGAATAAGACATAAATAACATGAAACATTGCCGTATCACCCGGGAATATACGCCATAATTGACATTACATTGAACGCTTCAGATCAAGAATAGATACCAAAAATCTTGACTAATTCGTAAAGGAAAGACTCCGTGCCTATATGCTGATTAGAAAAAGAAAAAGAAAAAGAAAAACGAAAAATAAGGGGGATTCAAAGTCAATGACATCAAGAATATAAAACGCTGTGTAAAATGCTGCCAATGTAGCAATCAAAATCTCCCCAAGGCGCGTCTAGATGAAGATCGAGTCATTCTTCCTGGTGTCATGGCAGGAACAGAGGCTTCTCGATCTCTTGCACCGAGATATGGACTAACAGGATATGCTGTTGACACAGTCGAAGCAATTGAAGGAGTAGGTGAAGCCGCGCGATCCGAGTAATAATCAGGTTCAAAGCCTGGATGATAATCCTGTGATTGCAGGTTCACACGGCGAACTGGAGATGTCGCTCTTCCAAGCAAGCCAAAGCCGCCATCTGCTTCGTTTGACAGTCTTCGCTTTGACGGGGATGCCCCAGAAGATATTGAAAGACCTGAGAGTCCTTGTAATCCTGGCGCTGGCCCAACCTCAGGCTCTTGCGACCTGAGAGCACGGGAGCGAGTCATGACGAGATGTGGTGCAGCATTGCCTTGCAGGGTGCCATTTTGGTTGTAATGGCCGTATCTGGCAGATGTCGTGGAGGATAATAAAGGTGACGGGGAGAATGTCTGTTGTAGATGGTGCTGATTATGCTGCACTGGTGTATTTTCGTAAGATGAGAACGCAGAGGATGAAACTGGGCTACCGATTTCGGAGTCATTGTAGCCATCAATTGCGTGGCTCGAAGGGGTGTCGGACGGGGTGGCGGAAGCGTGTCGCTGATTCAGCGCTTCCTCAAGGGCTTGCCCCAGTACGTTTTGAGACTGTGGCACAGCATGCCAAGGCTTTTGGGCAGCAGTTTGTTCAGCAGCCTCATCAATGTGCGAGACTGAGAGAGGAGGGGCCGTCTGCAGCGAAGAAAGCATCCAGATTCCATGCAAAAGCATGCATCCCAGCAGTATCGTTCCGCCAATTTCAATCATTTCCGTGTGACTTTGATAAGTGACAACTGCATTGGCGAGAAACAAGGTACAGAGAAATTCGACGCCTGAAAGGCCCAAGTCCGTTGGGCTAGTTCTGCCGCGGTATCCTTGCAGCCCTTGATAAAAAGTTCTCACCGAGGAGCCAATAGCGATAGTAAGGGATGAAAGGCGAAGCTGAACGCTTAGGAGAGGAATAAGGCCGGCGAGCTTCCAAGCAAGTAGCGAGACCCCAAGGAAACAACATCCCAGTACTTGCGGGGATGTAGTAATGCCTGTGGTTTGCTGTTGGTGTTGAGCACGCTCCTGTTGAGCACGGAATGCAGTGACCTCATGTGGCTCATCTTTGAGGGAGAAAGCGGCATTGAATAGACCCTCAAGTCCGGTATCGGCAGAAAAATCCGAGGCAGGGAAAAACTTGGGTTGAGCAAGTTCGATTTGACCTTTATCTTTGCCCTTTGGCATTCGTTCTTTTTCATGCTCATTTTCAGCTGAACGCCCGGTTATGGCGTTGAAAAAGTTTTGCTGTCGTTCCGGTGAAGTCTTTTTAAACGATGATTGAATCGGAGCGTTTGAGACGCGTAATCTTTGCGCAGCGCTCATTGGCGCAGGAGGCAAAGTTCCATGAAATGGGGAAGGTGTTGGAGCCGCAGTTTGCGTAGAAAGTCGTCGAGAAGGGTTCGGTTTGAAAGCTTCTTGCGAAGGTGTCCAGTCCATTGCATCAGCGTCATCATCGGGTGGCGGTATTGGAACGTCCGTGGCGAACAGATCGTTTTGCTGAGGCTCTCGTGGTTGACCGAGCTGGCTGATAGGAAAACGTGGGGTAACGACACTGGAACCCTTTTCTCCCTCTGATGGTAGAGCAAAGGGGCTGCCTGGTCGGGCATTCGATGACTCTGGCCTGAGTAGCTCCTCCTGCGAGTGTTGTGTAAACACCGGTGGCAAGCTGACCACCTTCACAGTCCGGAAAGAGATGACGGCCGTCTGCAAAAATTAGTCTTCCACCAATAGAAAATGCCGACAACTAATCTTGTGTCTATAACATACCAAAATGTTGAAAAGAAGCAGAAAACAGTGGGCACCTCGGACCGCTCCCTGGACGTCGAGGCCCACGTCCAGGCTCTGGAGCGCCCACCATGCGATTAATCTTACTAGTAGCGTAACTATTTGCAGCTTGTAGTAGTCATCAAGCCCAACCATCCGGCCTTGAGCGCCGTGCACCTTCTGTTTCAAACATTTATTCCACCAAAGCGACGCGACATTGAGAAGAAGGGAATACCCAGCAATTGATGACATCCCAGTAAAACATGCCTGAGCCAGTTCCTTCTCCGTCCATGCTTGCCACGCACAGAGAACAATAGGTGCAGCGACTCCTTCTTCTGAGCGCAATCCATCATCTAACCCAGCCCGTGGGAACGCGCCGCTTGCATTCCATAATAATTGACCAGTCAGACTAGTCCACCACCAGAATGCTCCAGCCGCAAGCACAACATCCCTCCAGCCCATGACTGTGCTCGTTCGTTTCACTCCCCCAGATACTTTCGTGCGATCAATCATCCGCCGTAGGTGGTCCGTCTTTGCTGCATAGCCTGCTGCGTTGATTCGCGATCGCACCAAGGGTTCGCATCGGGCGCATACTTGCGGAAATTGTTCTTCTAGGTTCCGGCGGTACTGGTCGTAGGAAGCTTCGAAAGCAGGGTATTGTGGATCGTCAAATGGTGGTAAATATTCAGCAAGTGCTTGCGTCAAGAGCTGCTGGTTTTTGATGCATGTCGAGCAGAATAAAATCTTCTCCTGTTTATCGCCCGAAGGCAGGCTCGGTGCTTGATGGAGAGTGTGTGCGAATCGAAGTGGCGGCACAGCGCTCGAAGCTGGTGGGTCCATTATATTCCCTTCCTTTTAGAGGGTAAGGGTCAATTTCAATCCATCATGGAGGAGCAAGGGCAAAGGAAACCTACATTATCGAGATAGTTTACCGCTTCACACTTTTCACATTGCCAGCAAGACACAGAGCCATTTTGTTTTTGAGCGGATCGAGACCCGCAATAAAAGCAGACAAGGTGCCTCTTGAGTAATGCCACCATCGCATCACAGTGAGAACAGGCTAGCTGCGTGGGTTCAAAGTTCCAGCGGATGCAGTACGCCGACGTGATTTGTTGTTTTGGCGTCTGACCGAAATGTTGCTGGGCTTGGGATTTCCCGGGAATCGGCAGAATCACAAAGGCGGTAAGATCGGTCATTATGTAATCACCGCAGATCATGTTGACAACATCCCCAGGACGCAACCAGGTGGTGTTTACAACATATTAGAATAATAAAGCAGAGTAATTATATCGAGATTTTCATATCTAATTCATTATTGTGTAGCTTCAAATAGTATGATATACATTTCTTTGATAAGAGAGTGCATTCTGACAATGTGAATTCGTTTTTATCTGGACTATTCGACTAAAGACACATTGCCTGCACTTTTAACAGTGCCCACTATAATAGCTAGACTGGAAATGACGAGGAATAAATTCAATAAATTTATTACATTCACTGAGATGAAGGTCAAATCTGTTACTATGTACCAGACATAAGGTAATTCTTATCGTAACGGCTACAAATCAGTGGTCTCGGCCAATGCATTTTAGATCAAAACAAATCTCATCTCAAGCCTACCCAATCTCTACCACTCTTGACTGCGCCTAAAAAGTAGCTTCGCCCAACAATGCCGCTCGTCCACGAGCTCAAAGCTGCAATTTTGGTCGGAATTTTACTCTTTGTAGTAGCATCTGTATGCCACGCTGCCATTGCCTGTGCGTACTAGAATTTTTGCGGCACTGCTAACGCTCTCCAGCTTCGCCTTCTTTATATTCTTCCCTCTGTACGGAAGACATGCCCGGCACCACGCAAACGTGGTGCGCCCACACGGCTACTCATTGTCCTTGGTAGCGGAGGGCACACAGCTGAAATGTTTGCAATTCTATCCAAGTTAGATACTGCCAGCTATACGCACCGCAGCTATGTGGTCAGCGAAGGAGACAACTTCAGCGCGCAGAAAGCAATTGAGTTTGAAGATCATCTGTCAGCGAGATTGACCAAATTAGAGGCTCGATCTCCATCACAGTCACCTTCAGCGAGACCACCAGAGCAAAAAAACCGGCAGGCTCCGGGCAAATCACCGTCTTTAAATTACGACATCACGATTATTCCGCGCGCACGACGTATCCATCAATCTTTGTGGTCGACGCCCATTTCAGCCGTCAAGTGTCTCCTCGCATGCTTTTCTGTGCTCCGATCTCCTTCATGGACAGCTCTGAATAGCGCTGATAAAGAGATGGTCGCTGCTAAAGCTACTTATACCTATCCCGACCTTGTTCTTACCAATGGCCCCGGCACTGCAGTATGCGTCGTGTTGGCGTGCCTGCTGCTCAAATGCGTTGGAGCGCGTGGTACGCAAAACAAGCTGCGGACAATTTACGTGGAGAGCTGGGCCAGAGTGCGGGGATTGAGTCTGAGCGGAAAGATCCTAGTCCGATTGGTCGACCGTTTTCTAGTACAATGGGAGGCACTCAAGGGCGTTGGCGGGGGACGAGGGGAATACTTGGGCGTTTTGGTCTGAGATTACCATTACCTATGAGCAAATTACGAAATGCCATTCAACGATAAAAAGGTTAGAGACGTCTATAACTCTACGTAGATCTTGCCGGCAACGTAAGATATAAGAGACACATCACGCATTTCTGGAAGGTTACCACGTAGTCGCAAACGCTATATTGTACATCCATCCCAATCGCGATATCGGTACGGTAAAACTACAGGTAAATTTTGAGAAGTGAGACAGACGCCGCTGATGCCCAGAAAATATGAAGAAAGTAGAGTAAATCTATACATGTATCCGAGAAAAGAAGGCGCATAGCGTCAACCGCAAAGCGCCATATCAACAATGAAAAGAATAGGCGCGCAGTTATGGGTAATCAAAGAGAGTTTATGCTGCTGGCGACGCAGGATCGATGCCTTGCTTCTTTGCCATAATCTCACCAATCTTCTCAAGCATTTCGCTCGTGAGTCTGGGCTTGCCGTTCTTCTTCTTGGCTTCGCGCTCAAGCCGGTTCAGCTCCTTTACGGGCGAACGCATGAGATCAGCTGCGCGCTTCTTCTCCTCGTTGGCACGATCCTCAGCCATCTTCCGCTCAATATACTCGTCATCATGACGGTCACGGAATACGCTGTATTTGTTGCGCAGTTCGTCAATGACGGTGGAAGGCATGGGCGGTCGGAGCAAGGTTGGTACCCAGGTCTGAGCTTCGACGTCCATGCGTAGCGTATCGGCATCATGCTCCTCTTCCATGGGTTCCGGGCCCTTCTCTGGCCAGGGGACTTTCACGCCGAGTCCAGGCACGTATCTCGACCAGCTCTTGTCTCCGGTTTGCCGGTTATGCCATACTCGTCCGCGAACGAGTTTTTTGATGATGACGTCTTTGGGCTCGCCCGACTCGGGGTCCGGGAGAGGATATACCAGCTTCACAGATAAGGCTGAGACCGGCTGCTCGACAGCGCGGATGGGACGTTTATCGTTATCCTGTAAAATCATAAAGGCAGGGACGGCTACATCGACCTGTGCATCAAAATAAAATTAATAAGTCGCAAGGTTTTCAAATTGAAAAAGTCTAGCAAGGCAGTATTCCGCCATGCGGATGATGGATATTGACCCCGAAGAGCCAAAAGGGACGAAACATTAACAATTCCAACCTACCAGATTCAACCCTGAAACAACTAATTCATTTGTAGCTGCTCGGACCTCCCGTACAGATCCAATCTTGCCTTGGTCCCGGCCCTCGGTAAGAACAACGCGGTCGCCAGCAGCAAATAGCATCAAAGTTGACTCTTTTTGCTTCTTTTGAGTTTGCAGCCGCCGCGCATCAATTGTACCGTAGGTCTCTTTTGCATCTCCAACATCTCTCCGTGGAGCAAGAGGGCCTAGCTCCCAGTTCTCGCGTCGCACTTGGCGTGCAGTACGGATGTCGTCAAACACTCCCTTGTAAATGACATTGTCGTTCTGCCGGGAGATCTTGCGGTTTATGGCAACATTTTTGTCGGCGCGTCGAGCTGCCTTGCGAGCGTGCTGGGTCTTGGCCAGCGCTGTCCGACGAATGACTTTCTGCATTGTCGCCGACTAGATCCAATTGGGTTGACAGCGGACCGGCGAGGATTTTGGAGTTCTTGTGGTTTGTTCAGTCCCGAAAGTCGAATGTAGTCGCTGCAACGAAGTCGCGATGAAGTTTCAGCAAAGGGACCTGGATAGGGACACGATCGACGTCTCAGCCAAAAGAAGAGCTGAGTACGGGCCAATCAGTAGATCGATAGCGGAGATTGAAGGTACTCCGGCGTAAACTACGGCCACGACCTGCTAGTGGAAATATGAGAATTCTTCTCTTGCAAACCTGCGATAAATCCACAGGCGCAATTACCTTTTTAAGCTATTTTGACGAGAACCCATTACTCCGATCCGGTTGAAATTTGTGCAGCTGCTTAGCCACGAGCATAATCTCCTCTTAGATGTATCAAACATCAATCACAGAACTTAGCTGCCATCATATGGAATTTACTTCCTACTCCGTAGGATATAGAAGAATTTTTTTCTTTTTAACACCCCTAGCTGCTCATCAAAAGTTGGCAGCCTTGGAATCTCCGAACAAAAGACACCTCAAGGAGTCTCCGGTCAATCATCTCGCATTTTGTCTGATACAGTGATGTGTATGGAAGTCCCTTTCAAATAATTCTTCAATGTTTGATGTATTGTTCATTCAACAAACATCGGAAAAGGAAAGAGTAGTTCACCATTTCCAGAGATGGCATTTGAGGATTGAACAATAGAACCATAAGAGTGAGGCGCATGGGAGGGAGAAGTACGTACTGCGTAGTCCTTCTTCCGCCACTAAGGCAAATTTAAATTTAAACACGCCGGATCGTTTCACCCCCTTTCCCTCCGCCGTTACATGTAGGATACTGCCAAGTACATACCTCGTGCACGACCCCCGGATCGCAGACCAAGAAATTTGATTTCAGTGAGGCTCATTTGAAGCCGCACGAGGCTCCAAGACTTGCTTTGCTCGAGGACTCTGTTTAATTCGTTGCCAGGCCTAGGCAAAAAGTAAACCAAACCAGGGTCTCTAGTGAAGGACCCAAAAGGACCCTCACTTACAATGAAAACGCCTCTCCAACCCCGGTTCAATTGCCCAGCCTCGGAGCTTCGAAGGAACCCGTTGCTCGCGGGTTTCAGTAGTCTTGCCCCGATCTTTAATTCCACCAACCGCCTTCATCCTGTCTCTTACAAAAAACACCATCCTGGTCGTAGTCCCGACGCTGCATGTTTGTTGTTCACTGCGCTCCTGAAATATCAGTAGACGTACTGGATTTTGCCGCGACTCTGCGATGGTCACGCGATGCATGCATAGTTTCAGCATCTGTTGCTCACTGTCACCATTATCGTCAAAGTGCAATGCGTTCATCCATTGGAAAATCTGTGCAATTTGATGATGTCTCCGTTCGGGGACGATAATCTCCCTTCTTTCTCGCAGTTCCTCAACAAGGGCGCCAAGTCTCACCGAAGCCAAAGTTGATGCCAGTAAACAAGACCTGTCCAGGCCTGTGGACCGCGAATAAAAAGTTCTTTCTGCGTATTTTTGATACTATCCAATGGGAAATATAACAAGAAAGAAGGTGAGAGAGCGAGTGAGTGGGTGAGTGAGTGAGTGACAGAGAAAAGGCAGTCGTAGGACTGCAATTCAGGTTTCCGAGCGCAGGCTCGACCCCTTTCCTATGCTTCATCCCCTAGCATCATTATCCGGCTGCACAGCTGGTCGGCAGGGCGCTGACCGACAAAAGCTGACTCGCTTCATATCCAATACAATCCTGGACTCCCTAAACTCGTCAGCGCAAGCCGATTCGATTGCCCAGCGAAAAAGATGAGGAAACCGAAATTTTTGTGAAAATTCACAAGTTGGGCTCTTCGAAATTCTCAGATGCAAAATGAATTTTTAAATTTCAACACACATTTAGCCATGTTTAGGGCGATGGTAACGTCGTTTATTGCGGCGTCACGACTGTTAGGTGACTTGTTGCTAGTTCAGCATTTCGAAACATCGTCATCCCCTTACCCTTGGGACGCCCAGCAAAACAGAGAGAACCCCAGCCATTCATTCCTTTTCTTCGTTTCCGTCGTGGGATCTGCCGTTGGCGCCCTCGTGCTGCAGCAGCCGGGAACGCCCCCCAGGCCAGATCTAGAGGGAACAAAAGGTTGGTGTTAGTACCCGGCAACGAGGGAAGATGAAGAAGCAGATGAACTGGACGCGGGTGAACCCTGATGCTCAAGTACCTGAAAGTATTCTCAAGTAACTGCCAGTCTGCGCCTCGTTGACAAGTTTTGAAGCCAAAAAAGAGGCGGTACCCGCCCCAAGTACAGTAGGTTTTTACCCGAAAAGGTGCCTGATCGTCCCTTAACAACCTTTTGCTCCACACGCTGTTCCTTCATCCCAGTCCCAGCGACACTCAGCCAGCCGGGGCCAACGAGTGCGCTACCGACCACTACGACCACCACTACAACTCACTATTCCTCTACGACTATCCACTCGTGCTGCTGCTGCTCTTAACCACCTTTACTCCGACGACAATACTACTACCACAGTACTGCTTGCTGCTGCTGCTGCTAAACTAAACCAACTACTTACTGCCATCCATCTATCTGCCTGCCCATCCCCATCAATCATCCATCATTGTCGTCACGCAACGACTCTTCAAAACCACCCTCTTTTCTTGACCAAATCGACCCTCTTGGTCACGCTGTGCACGTCTTTATTCTCTGCTCTCGAATCCACTTGATTCTCCAAACTTCCACAGTCGGTCTCTCCTGCCTTTGTTCCTTTCTTCTTGTTCCCCTAATCTCTCCCACGTCCGTTCAGGGCCTTTTCGGCTGACACCATCATCGCGAATATACAGACATGGCTGAACTGCGACGTAAACTCGTCATTGTTGGTGACGGTGCCTGTGGAAAGACCTGTCTCTTGATGTAAGTATCCCACCGTTGATGATGCACTATCCGCTATTTGTCGCTTTCGTTCGTGTCACCTGGCTGACGCTTATCTTTTTCGTTCTGCAGCGTCTTCTCCAAGGGTACTTTCCCTGAGGTTAGTTGTTCTCCAACCGACGAATGCCCTCTACGTTGAGCCATCTTGCCCAAATTTACGGCTGCCTGTCCTCCATCGCCGAATCAATCTCGTTCGCAGGATTCGCGATGTCCTTTTCATCATGATCCCACCGCCCGGACAATGCTAATACGCATCGCAACAGGTCTACGTCCCCACCGTTTTCGAGAACTACGTGGCCGACGTCGAGGTCGACAACCGTCATGTGGAATTGGCTCTTTGGGATACTGCGGGCCAGGAAGACTATGACCGTCTCCGACCGCTTTCCTACCCCGACTCACATGTTATCCTGATTTGCTTCGCCATCGACTCTCCCGATTCGCTTGAGAACGTTAAGGAGAAGGTAAGATAATCTGATCGTACCAAGTCAAAGGCCCGGATGATCCGGTAGCTGACCTTGATTCCGACAGTGGTATGCTGAGGTTGACCACTTCTGCCACGGACTTCCCTTTATCCTCGTCGGCTGCAAAAAGGATCTTCGAAACGACCCCAAGACTGTGGAACAGCTCGCCAAGTTGGGCCAGAAGCCCGTTAGTCCGGAGATGGTAAGTCAAGCACTCTCCATCCATTATGCACACCCTCCTGAATGCGACGCTGCATGTATTTAAGACATTATGCTTGCTTGCGTGCTTCAATGACGATGCAACTTTGGGTATCATCATAAAAATGTCAGATAGGCTAACAATGATCAGGTTGACCCCGTGATCAAGTACTGCCGTTTCAACCGCTACCTCGAGTGCTCGGCACGGACTGGCGAAGGTGTCCGGGAGGTCTTTGAGCAGGCGACTCGTGATGCTCTTCTGAAGCAGACCAAGCCTAAGCGGAAGTGCTTGATCCTGTAAGCGATATTCCATCTTACTTGAATTGTTTGGGCCACGGCCATGTCGGCTGCAGAGGTGGAAGTGTTTCGGTGTCGACTCAGATGTTTCTTTTTCAGCCATTCTTGTCATCATTGAGGCATCGCTGCGGATAAATTCGGCAAAGCGCGACTCTTTTGTAGGAGTCCAGTCATTCGCGAGCGTTCGGTGCATGGGAGAGGACAAGAGCGAAGGATAGGTACCAATCTCTTTCTCAATCGCTTTTTCGTATGCGCTTTCGGAGTGTTGTTACGGTTATATGGGGCGTGTGCACAAAGACACACGCTTTTTCGATATGGGAAAGCATTCACGTCAGCCGGTTGACTATTTTTTGGCCCGCGGATTGCGTACAGCTGGCGGATAGGGGGGAGGTGGGGCGTTTTCAGCGTGAAAGGGAGAGAAGCAAGTAGCAAAACGGCCAAATGTAGGGGAGCAGCAAGCAACAAGCGAAAGCGAGCCGGCTGGTTTATTTTTGTTAAATCTGGGCATATAGCCTTTGTTGAGAGGTTGTTAAAGAGTCTGTCATCAACTGTCTGTTGTACTGTGTCGACGACACATACCCACCTCTGCAAGGATGTCCCGTTTGACTGTATACATCATATATGCATTGGTCGGCTGGAGCTGTTCACTGCGTCTTTGCTGTCAATTCGTTTGCGTCCATTTTGCCTTTTTGCCTCTATAAGTTTCTGCTTCTTCTTCTGCTCACTTGATACGCTCTGCCTCTTTTCCATAACTGTCTCTGCATGTTCATCTTTGCGACCAAATTGTCCTGGCACATCATTTTTGCTGTTCTCCATTTCGTTATTCCGTTCTTGTCTTTTTTTTTCCCACCCCTTTTCCCTTCACCCTTGGTTTCCCCCCCTTCTTAGCCCCATATTATTTTTTTTTTCTCTTAATTTCATTTCTCTCTCGTCCTATCCATTTCAGCTCTTTGTCCTCCTCCCTGCCCTGTTACCGTGCCTTACACACGTTCCCCCCTCTTCTTATTTGGTTGTCGTGCCCTGTTCATTTCCTTGTGTTTGTCTCCCCTTTTTATTTTCTATTTAACTTATCCCTCTGCGTCATCCTCTTGCCCCTCTTGTGTGAAGAACTTTTATTTTTTTTTTGCACAATTTTCCCGTGGTTGTAATAGTTTCCCATAGGCGCGTCAAGCAATAAATCAATCATGGTCTGAACAGATCCTCGTATAGCATTGACATTTCCTTGTGTAACAGCACTGTCAAGTAATTCCGATCATCGTGATGCCATGGATTTTCTTTTTCTCTTCATAACGTACATATAAAAGACAACAAGAAGACCTGAAAAATAAAGAAAGATGAAACATTTCTTTTCATGACCCATCCCAACCCAAACGCCCCACAGCTTACTAGCCAGTGTATGTAAAAAAGCCATGAGCATAGTGCAAAAGAAATAAGTTGAAAAAGAAAAATCATGCCAAAAGACGAGACATCAAAGCCAAGGGCACATGATGAGGATACTGTACAGCAGTCGAGGTGAAGAACACAACGCATGCAACGTCGTATTTAAATATGCCGAATACAGTTGTATTGCAAGAACATAACTGACGAATAAAGTGTGTAGCAGGAACATGAGGAATAATTCTACTGCAAGAATCATGATAATGACAATAAAAATGACAACAATCTGATGACGACGGAGTCGTCCTCACTACGTAGTCTCAATTGCATGCTCCGGCTCCGCTTGGGCTGCAGTTTCTCTTGCAGTTCTAATCTCGGCAGGCGTGAGGCCCATATGTTCGGCATACTCGCCAAACGCGACGAGTAAATCTTTCAGACCACTTCTGAGAGCGCCAAGCAAGATTTCGACTTCAGGCACTTTTCTCGAGCTGGGATTCGTTGGATTAAACTGAGTGTCTGACCAGTGGGGCGCAGTCTGGCGGACAAACGCATCGAGATTGCGCGCAGTGGCGTCGAATGTGCGAATGAGTGTTGGGACGTCGGCCTGGACACCTCCGTAGCGGTCTTCTTGCAGGCTGGCCACGGCCAGGCGAGTGAGCGCGTCAATGGAATCGACTAGTGAGCCGAGATCACCGTGGGGAGTGCCGAGGACAAGGGCAACGATGCGGCGGCGGAAGGTTTGGCGAAAGGGATACCCGATGGGCGAGCCAAGGACTTGGAAGAAGTACGTTTTGAGTGTATCAGTGAGGTTCGTCTTGGACAAGGCAGCCCGTTGCTCGGGTGTGAGGGTCCTGTCGGCGCCATATTCGATGAGTTTCCTCGCATTCTTTGAAAGCGGGGACGGCACTCTCGGCGATCCCTTGGGAGGATTGTGGCTGTAGGATTTGGCAAAACTGCTAAAGCCCGCTTCGGCAATGGCACGACGCGAGGTCGGTGGAGGGGAAGAAGCATAGATGTTGTCTTGTTTCACAGGGCCAGTGAGTTTTGCAAGTTTCTTGGGCGCTTCTAGAGGGCCGGAGGGAAGAGGTTTTCTCTCGATCCGGGTGCTGATACCCTGAATCAGGCCCGTGCAGATGGTATATATTTGTGACCATGTGCTGCCGTTGACACGATCAATATCTTGGAAAAAGGACTTTCGTCGATCTGGAAACCGTTCGCTGATGCTCACAAGCTCCCAGAAAGCAAATGCCTGGAAAAAGGAAAAAATGAAGTAATCAGCATATTGCCATGCGTTGGTGGTCGGGACGTGAGCTTCTTACCCTTGGTAATTCCTTCTTGGCTTTTAGACCGGTAAGCAGACTTCCATTTGGATCCTTGGAATCCGCAGTCAACGGCTTATCGCTCTTCAGCGGCTCCTGTGCCACATAAGCACCGAACGCAGCATTTGCTACTTCCCACAGCAAAAGGAGCAAAAAGCTTGCAACAACAGAGCGGATAATCAAGGAGATGTGATATGGCGGAATAGACGGAGGCCCAGACGTCTTTGGAAGTGCCCACAAGATCTTTGACACAGACAGCATCCACCGCCAAGCGGTCCGACGGATGAACATGCTGTAGATAATAGGGCCGACAATTGACAGAGATAGGGCTCTGAAGAAGGCAATCTGCGCTAAACCAAGGAATTTGTATTTCAACTGGACGATCGGCGAAGCAACAAATTGGCTGCGCGGATTTGAGCGGGACGTTTTCCGGGTCGGCAGTCGCACTTGATCGTAATCGTTGAAGAGGTGAACAAACGACTGGATAAACGCAAGAAATATGAAGATACTTCGAAGATAAATTGGCCGCTCATTCAACCGAGGCCTCTCGTAGGATCTAAGATGTCAGCAAAGCTTGCGTTGCAGAAGCATGGAAATGTTTACTTACTTTCCCTCATTGATCCAATTGAGGTTGGCTTTCTGCGGTACGGACCATACGTAAACTTCACTGAACCACCATGCTGAAAAGTTGTACCAGATGAGGGTCTGGATAGTATTATAGCGGATGAGATATTGCCTGAATGTACTCAGTGGAGAAGCCGTTGTTCTTGCGCCAACTATTTCGCTGCTTGTCAGTAATTGAAGAAGCTTTACTTCATAGGAGTTACCAACCATGCAATTGCGCAACTCGTAATATGAAGATTGAAAGCCCGCTTATGAAAAGAAGACATGCTCGAATGCCTGCTCGACCAAGTGGAAACCATGACCAGAAAACTAGACGACGGTGCGACATTAGCCTTTTTGCAACGAAATTTAGCTGTTTTCAGCAGAGGAGAATATTCATACAGGAGGTTTTCTCTCCAATAAAGACAGATTCAGCATAGCAGAGCAGTAATAATACACCGGCCGCTCTCATGAAGCGTCGGTGGAGAGCAGGTGTTAAAAAATCGCGGTACAGCCGCGGACCAGGTCGAACGGGTGCAGCCATGGTGATCGCGGCCGTGACTGGCGCGGGGGAACGGCGAGAAAATGAGGGACGTGAGTAGAATTGAAGCTTATTTCCAAGGCATAGCACTGAAAGGAACGAAAGCTCGGAGATTTGCCAGCTGTCTCTGCAGCTTTGTTTGAAAAATGGTTTCGACGTCGACAGCAAAGAACCAAAACATCAAGATAGATCCAGTTGGTTACCCGGCGAACGTCGGCGATCGGCAACCCGTCCAGCAGGCCAGGGTCCCTAGCAGTCACTTGCTATCTCCAACCTCATCTCTATAGCTGTGAACAGGCAGCAATCCTGTCTCCTCTTTCCTCTGAAGACACCCCAGACTTACAATCTACCGACTGCGTTGTGATCGCGTTCAATACTACAGCATTTTTCAACAGCGTACAACATGTCCTTCGATCGCCTTCCAACACTTGAGTCACAGCCGACTACATTCCGACGTCAGGATGATCCTCAGTACAGCGACGACCCGGATTTTCAGCATCTTACCGAGAGTCTCTTCGACAAATTGCTTGGGCTCACGTCGAACATTGGTCGCTTGTCCAATCAGATTGGCCTTATTGGCACAAAGCGCGATACCGAGCGAGTAAGAGAGCGAGTACATGACCTGTTGGAGGAAACTCGAGAAGGGTTCAAAGAAGTCGGGGATGGCATAAAGCACGTGCAAGCGTGGGAGGATGTCAATGTCAGTATTTTCAAGCCCTGTTATGTCGTTCGATAATATGGAAATCTCGTAATATTACCATGCAATATGATAACTAACTTGTACTGCAGCCTTCCCAGAGATATACGCAGGATAAGCTCTCCACGGAATTCAAAGCCTCCCTTACCGAGTTTCAAGCCATCCAAAAACGAGCTTTGGAGAAACAGCGCGCCTCAGCAAGTGCGGCACGCACTGCGCTTGAAGAACAATCAACCTCGCCGACTCAGCAACAGTCGTCATTTGGCCAACTGCAGCAACAGGAACAGGAGCCGCTACGCCTTGCGAACCAGACGGAGGTAGATTTCCAAGATTCTCTTATCATCGAACGAGAGTCAGAGATCAGAAACATCGAACAATCAGTCGGCGAACTAAACGAGTTGTTCCGGGATGTGGCTCATATCGTCAGTGAGCAAGGCGAACAATTGGACATTATCAGCGAAAACGTGGAGGGTGTCAGGGAGAACACTCATGGCGCCGATCGTGAATTGCGCAGCGCGAGTCGCTACCAACGCAATGCACGCAATAAAGCTTGCTGTCTATTGCTGATTCTGGCCGTTGTGTTGACAATCGTGCTATTGGCGGTATTTTTGGGTTGAAGGGGAATGGAATGTTTGTTTTGAAGCCAGCGAGATGCTTACCTTTCTTACGACTGATTTGATACCTTACCTAAGGGTTCTCTTTGACTTTCAGGGTTCGGCAGCGTTGCATGGGCGTTTTTGGAGCAGCATTGACAGGGTTCATTTCCCATATCATCCACGGTGATAGATGTTTAGTACGTCATTCTTTCTTTCGGGTCAGGAGAAGATTGAGTGAAGATTATTGTACACAAGACGATACGCTACGATATAGTACAGTACCAGATAATAATATACAATGGCCGACCTAGTAAAATGTCCTTGAAACTGATGAACCTTGATGAACGCCAATGCTGCTATGCCAAATGCCTCTCGGCCATCCAGAGTCCATGAGAATATATTCCCCTTGGGCAATGGTTTGATCCGTTATCGAAGCCCCGGGGATTTATCCATTTAAAATCCAACGAACTTGGACATGCGCATTCGCCAGCCTTCCCAGGTGTTGAGTTTGGGCCTGACATCGAGATAAAAGTTCAAGCTCTTGCCGGCTTTGCCTTCATCACGACCAGAGTAAAAGTCAATGACGTACTCGACCCTCGTTCCGCAGCGATCCACGATCCAGTCGTGTCGATCAAACGGAGCCTGGTATCCCATGAGAGTATTGAGGCGGGCACGAGGGGTCATTTGGGTTGCCATTCCCGAGAACGATAACAATCGAGGGCCACCACATCTATTGTCGCAGAAAAAGCATAACGTTAGTCGGTGGATTTTCTCCAACTAGAAGACTACTCTTATATCTCGAACAACATACTTATCGCTACCTTGTCCCTTTTCCCAGTCTTTAATCTCCTTCCACGCGCGCTCGTTGACGGCATTATGAATGGGCACAATAGCCCTCATGTCCTCCGCATGGGGGTCAAAGTTCTTTCGGCGCATCGCATTGAAGAACATTTGCTCCGAGGGATAAATCCAGTTTCCCGAGGACTTGTCTGAGCCAGTTTCCTGTTCATTGTTTGCCATGGGCGAATGCGAGCCTGAATCGTATGCCGAACCCTCGGCGTCTTCGGAGGGAATCGCCCGGGGAATGGTGGACACTTCACGGCCTGTAGCGAGCAGATTTTCCGGTCGCACAGGGATAGCTACAGGAGTGTCTGCCTTTGCCTTGGTGTTGCTGGTGTTGCTTTCGCTATTGTTACCGCCCCAGCTTCCCCATTTTGGAAAAGAAAAGAGACGCCACGAGGAAGAATTCTGCGTGTCTTGTGTTGCTGCTACTGCAGGGATTGTGTTGGCGCCTTGGCCAGGGCGCAGGGAGGAGTGGTGATCGACCGGGCATGATTCAGACGAGCCAGCAGGATTTTCAGACACAGGACATGCTTCTGGAGGCGCTGGCTTTTGCTGTGGTTGCTGCTGTTCACGTTGCTGGCGAGCCTGCTCGAGCCAAGCGGTGCGGGTAGTATGGTCGACGGGACAAGCACTGGCGTCGCTGTCGTTGGCCATGACGGGCCAATTGTATCAAGAATTGATCTCTGGTTGAGCGAGTAGATTTATTTTCGTCAACTATGTTTTGGTTATAATAGGAATTGAGCGAGAATTGAGAGAGTATTATTGTCAGATTGAATGAAGTCGGAACGGAAAGAGTCGATATGCGGAGGAAAATCCGAAATGGACTTTGTCCGATTCGCTGCCGAACGAACTTGCTCGGTTCCCTTGTTCCTCCCCCTTTCACCGCCTTTGGAGACGAAACGTGAAAGTCAACAGTCCATGAGGACCCCTCCTTCCAATTGTCCCCTCCTCCTCCTGCTTAACTTTTTCCTCTTCAAGACCCATTACAACCAATACTTTTGGGGCCGGTTTGAAAAGAGTCATCTCGGCTTGATCATAGACAAGTAAATCATGGGCGATAATACGATATACCGTGCAAGCACGACTGCACCCGTCAATATCGCGGTGATAAAGTATGTCTTTTTGCAAAGCTCCATTTCCTTTTTCCATGCAAATATGCGTCTTCAACGACACTCAACTTCTAATTCCAATTCTTCCTACATACCTCTTGATTTCATCTCAACGAATAATCGCTAAGGACTAGAAACGCAGGTACTGGGGCAAGCGCGATGCGAAGCTGAACCTTCCCACCAACTCCTCTCTCAGCGTGACTCTTTCGCAAGACGACCTACGGACGCACACCACCGCTTCATGCTCGTCTACTTTCTCCGGCCCAGACACGCTCCTCCTCAACGGCAGCCCGCAAGACGTCTCCGGCGCTCGCACCCAAGCATGCTTCAAAGCTCTGCGCGGCCTTCGCGCCGAGCTTGAGACCGCGAACCCTTCTCTTCCCAAACTCTCCACCTATCCCCTGCGGATAGTCAGCTCGAACAACTTCCCTACCGCCGCAGGGCTTGCTTCTTCAGCCTCTGGCTTTGCCGCACTAGTCCGCGCCATTGCGAATCTCTACGAGCTGCACTCATCCCCTACCGCACTCAGCCAGATTGCACGCCAGGGCTCGGGATCCGCGTGCCGCAGTCTTTTCGGAGGATACGTCGCATGGGACCAAGGCAGCGCGGCCGACGGCAGCGACAGTCTCGCGCGCGAAGTTGCTCCGGCGTCGCACTGGCCGGAGATGCGTGCGCTAGTCCTGGTCGTCAGCGCGGCCAAAAAGGGCGTCAGCTCCACGACGGGCATGCAGACGACTGTTGCGACGAGCGCTCTGTTCCGCGCTCGCGCCGAGGATGTCGTGCCCAAGCGAATGGCCGAGATGGAGCGCGCCATCGCCGAGCGTGACTTTGACGCCTTTGCCCGCCTGACCATGCGCGATAGCAACAATTTCCATGCCGTCTGTCTCGACACGGAGCCGCCGATTTTCTACCTGAACGACGTCAGCCGCGCCGCCATCCGGCTGGTCGAGTGCATCAATGCCGCTGCCGGAAAGGCCGTGGCGGCATATACCTTTGACGCGGGCCCAAATGCCGTCATCTACTTCCTCGAGCAGAACGCGGGCCTTGTCGCTGGCACTTTCAAGACCTTCCTGGGCCATCTCGACGGCTGGCAGACCGAGCTCGGCAACAAACTTGCCGGCCAAGCCGGCGTTGCCGCCGACGCACTTGAGCAGAAGAGCGTGGATGTCGTCAAGGACGGCGTGAGCAGAGTCATCCTGACCAGCGTCGGCCAAGGCCCTGTCAAGACAGACGAGAGTCTGATTGATGAAAAGGGTGAGCCGGTGGTTTAAGTGGAATGAGCCTCTTAAGCAGTCGTTTTATCTTTCACATTTCACTTTTCATTTTTCACTTTTCTATTATTCTTATTTTGTTTCTCCTCCTCTTGCACTACCCACGGCTTAGCTTTTATTTTGGAGTGTACTCTCGAAAAAGTCAGGAGCAGCATCTCAGAAAGATTTTTCACATACCCCCCTAATATATATACAACATGTAGATAATTCCTAGATTAGACAAGTACCTTAGGCCTATAGCGGATGACATTTAAAAAAGAATAATAACAATTTGCTTTTTCATTCCACAAATTTCTAACACTATACACATATCATGCTTTTATATCCATTGTATGTACATCAATCCGTTGAACCCGCGTCTCGTCTCGTCTCGTCTGCCAAACTAAAATTTAAAACTCCCAAGAGAGACTTTCAACTCCCAAGAGGGCTCTTTAAGCCCCAAGAGGGCCTTTTACGCTCCCAAAAGAGACAATCTCTCAAACGATTTAATCACAGGTGGGTCCTTTTTCGCCTTTCTCTCCTCTAGGCTTTCCCAGAACACGCCATCCGCACCAGTCGGTCTATACGCTGCATCCGGGTTGGCAGGATCGTCATTCTTCTGATGGGCCTGTTGCTGTTGTTGGTCACGACCATCGCCACTATTTGCAGCGCCTCCCCAAGCACCAGTAGTAGAAGAAAAAGTACCAGTAATACCTAGTTCAAAGACTTCGGGGATGCAAGTCTCGCAGGCCGTCACGACGTCAGACATGAGTTGTTCTACGGCGAGAGCGCGCTCGCGCATGCCTCGCCGCAAGAGGCCCTCGACGAGACGCTGAACTTCGTCGCGGACGCTACTGACGCGCTCAATGAGTCGGCCGACGGAATTGACAAGGTACTCTTCCTCGTAGACGCTGCCCTTTTTGCCGCGGGCACGCTTGCGTTCCTCGCGGCGGCGGTTCTTGGATGTTTTGCGCGTGGCAGAGGTGTCGACCGTGCCGGTGCGGTTGGTGTATCGGGTGAAAAGCGAACTGCGGGCTGTAGAAGTGTCGCTGGGGGCGAGGGAGACGTTGTCTGGAATGTCTGCGCCCGACGGGTCTGCGCCTTCGAAAAAGGCAACTATTTGCAGGGAGTTACAATGTTAGACTTCCAATCTTTTTTGATTTAAAAGAGAGAAAAGAAAAAAAAGAAAGCAAAAAGAACGAAAAAGAGAAGAAAAAGAAAAGAAAAAACAAAAGCGGAAGAAATTATCATAAATAGGCAACTTACGCGGATCCTCAGTCTTCTTCACCCTAAGTTCCCGGATCCGGGGTACTTGTGCGGCGATCTGGCCCTTACAATCGGAGAGCAACTCGGTAGTGCTTGCCAAACCCTCTGCCAGACCAACGTCGATGACACTTTCCACGAGATCCTGGCGGCGGTGCAGGCCCAACACGCGTGTCGCTTCGGCAAAGTGGTATCCTCGACAGAAGGTCCTTGACGCAGTCTCAATGTCGGAGAGATGGTCGAGGTAGATGGTGGCAGCAGCGTAATAGTCTTTAGACTCGGCAAGGTCTTCTGCGAGAAGATCCGCCAGAGTTCGAAGCTGAGATTCGGAAAACGGAACCGCCATGGCGCAGGAGAGGGATTCGCGCCAGAGATGCGCTCGCTGATACGCTTCACTGGCTGATGTGTAGTCGGAGAGGTATTCGTATGCTAATTGCACACTTCTTAGTCCTGGCTCGACTGGAAAATGAGTTGGGTTGATACATACTAATACCTGCCTCCTTGAATTTCGAGTTGTTGCTCAAGAAATCAGCATAAAGGCGCATAATTTGAGATAGATCCTTCTCGTCGTAACGGCAAAGTGACAATGCATCCTTGTATAGCTCATACTTGACGGTGTACGCAGTGAATTCGTCAAAAGCTTTGAGCTCTCGCAAATGCAATAGAGCTTTCGTGTGACGTCCAAGATGATTGTCAATAGAAAACTTTCTGCGTAAATCCGACATTTCCTGGTGCTTTTGAAGAAAGGGGAGGTATTCCCGGGGATCCTGGACAGCTGTGAGTATGTATTATCGCCATTCAGATAATACGGTCACGAACCTTTTGCGACTGCTGAGCAACAAGTAAGGCCAGCTCAAGGTCGTAGAGTCCCAAAGCATTGTCATACAAGCGGTTGACGTCGGCTAAGAAACAAATGTGCTCCACAGCCTTTTCGGCCAATTCAGGCTTGCTCACTGCAGATTAGAGCATTAGCAAATGGTGAAAACTATTATTTCTCGGGTACGACTTACCTCTGAGGCCCCCAACGACCAACAACCCGGCGTCCAAATCTGGAGGAGATTTACAAACATGTGCAGAAATGATATTCTGGATATGTGTTGACTCTCGCCCCTGTAGCGCATCGAGGAACGCGTCGCAGATTCGATTGACTTTGGAAGTTGGACTAGAGGATTGAGGAACTGCACCGATGCTATTCAAGGAAGCACCAGGAGCACTGCCGATATCCAGCTTGGATGTACGGATTGTCTCTTTGTACATCATTTGTGACACGTCCTCTTCTCTGTAATGGTGTAAGGTATTTCCTTAAGTCAAAATTTAAAGATTGAGACTCGTACCTCAACTGAGACAAGAAAAGATCAATATGCTCAGGCCGCTTGATCTGGTTAATAAACAGATCAATATTCTCCATGAATTGCTGGGGCGCATGATCGTGCAGAATGTTCATATCGACTCGTTGATTTCTGCATGCGAGGAAGGCAGATTTGTACTTCTTTTTCGCAATGCTTCTTCGGATACCAGCAAGCACAAGCGCTCTGGGAAAGATGGTCTCGAGGTTCCCTCGAGGCATTTGTAGCGCCAGAGAAAGACTGGTTGGCATCACTGTGACCAGTCTTGCTCCACGCTCAATACTCCGGCATCGCTCATCGCGTTCTGGGTCGTCCGATGGCACTTCTAGCTCTGTTCATCATTAGTGATAGTTCGTCCACTTCCAGTGAACCTTCGGACTTACCCTCAGCGACGCCCATGTGAATAAATTTCAAAAGATGTTGTGTCGTTGTGAATATGACATGAGCCGGGCTAACGAGAAACGAGGTACAGCCTTTGGCCAATAGCTTGGAGTTGGCATAGAGGGAACCATTTCTTGACAAGCCAAAGGCAATAGACTTTTAAAACGTCAGTCTTTGCCAACTTCATTTTTTGGAAAGTCTGAATGACTTACTTCTCCATTATAGTTCACCACTTCAACCCATGGGCAATGAACTGGAAAGACTGCAAATTCTTGAAACTGTAAAGTAATCAGATCCAGATTGTCTTCGCTCAGCGAAACGCTTTCTGAAACGGAGTTGTCATAAGACTCGTAGCAGATTGTGGAATGATCTTCTCTGGGGAACAGCCTCGAGATTCCAGGCCCAGATATTTCGTCACAACCCAGAAGCTCTCCAGAGTCAAAGTTGAAGCTGAAAATCGTGCTTGAGCCCTCTTCAGAGACAAGCACGATGACAGTACGGTCCCCGAGAAATGCAATCTGGCGAGCTTGAGCATTCTCGGCTACAGGAAGCTCAAGACGCTTCTGCTCGGTAGGCGCGGGTATGGGCTTTACATCCAACTTCCATTCGAAGAGACTGATCTGATTCCTATGAAGAACAGCAATGCGTGATCCTGAGCAGCTAATGGCTGCATCGACGGCAACGTTGCTGAGAGGAGCTTCATGCAAAGCCATGGGAGGGGGGGTATTAGCCAGGCGAAGAGGTGTCAGTTTCAAAGTTTCTATAAGAGATTAGTTTCAACCCATTCAACAACTTTGCAGGTCAGTAGGATTCTTACTGCCATCGATGACAGCAACGGCTCCGAAGTCATTAGGGGGTGACGTAGAGCCCTTGGCGACATCAAAAATGTACTCCAGTCTTTGACCGGCAACTATAAAATGTCAACAACAGTGTCTAATGGACAAAATGAGCTTTGAAAAGGTAAGATACCTCCGTAAAAAATTGAGAGTGACAACGCCTTCTCCGTGTGCCAGGTGACAGAGACGGCTTCGGATCGGTCCTCCGAGCTGCTAGTCAAGAGCTCTTGCTTCAGATAATAGTGATAGTTTCCCATTGTCCATAGCTGAACTCTATCAGTAAAGCAGACAGCGAGAACGGTCGAGTCGATGTTCCAGCGGACAGTGATATCACGAGCCCAGGTTTTCAAATCCTCCGAGTCGACTCGCAGAGGAAACTCGCCATGCCGCAAACCATTGCGTTCAAAGAAGACGACCTTGGCATGATCCTCAAACCGTTGGATAGTTGCCATAAGGTTCCCAGCTGGTCTCCAACTCAAGGCGCCCTCGAGGCCATCGACAGGCTCACTAACATTATCCAGCATACCTTCTCTCGAGTAAACTCGAATGAGACGGCGCTGGTTGGACTCAATGGTACTGATAGCCAGATACGCGCCATCGCCCCTCCAGGTAATAGTGATACGCCCATTATCATATGGACTTAATGTTCCTTGGTCGATTTTTTCTGGCACAGTGGGGTCCCGCAACGCCTTTGCTCTTTTGCCCTGAAATTGTGTTTCGCGCTTCCCCCATCCCACAGAAACATGAGCCGAAACATTGACATCTTCCGGCGTCAAGGTTGCTTCCGTAATGCTTTCAAACTCTCTGCTCATGAACAATAGGGTATTGGAGCGTGTGCAGATGGCAAGGAGTTCCTCATCAGGTGACCAGCCCGCAGCGGAAATGCCAACATCCACGGATCCCAGAATTTCAATCTGGTTTTCTCCTGGTAAAGGTTGCTCCCTCACGATGATGACATCTCCACCTTCAAGGACAAGACATGCAGTTTGCGTATCAGAAAAGTAATGCAGGTCTAGAATTTTGTCACATGCCAAATCCGGCAGGGGGCATGGAGCGTCCCAGGCGACAATGTCGCGAACTTGATTCTTATTTGAATCAATTGCAGGAACTTTTCCAGGAGCTGGGCCCTCAAGCCTTTTCAGTTGAATTGTCGCGTTTGTTGGCGACGGACCACATGCGCATATCAAAGCGTCGGTAGCAGCATCCCAGACGGTGGCCGTCAATGGCAGGTCCGAGAAGGGCACGACTGAATGATGCACATTTTTTAAGTTGCGCATTTTCAGTTCAGCATCGAGCGCAGTACTTGCCCTCGCTTTTCAGCGAAAATTTGATTCTTTTCGCCTCTTGTCAAAATGCTGCTGGAGCCGTTGTTGTTCGTTTTCTGGACCTATGTACTTTTGTTCTACAGCGTATGCGATGAGATAATTTGCACAAAAATCTGGGACTAGACCCGCGCCTTTACCGAGCCATCACGGCGAATGACTTTTGAGGTATTGATCAATGGGATGCATCTCTCTACACAAATATTCACGTAGATTGAATATTTGCTCAATTCACAAGTTCACAGAACACTAGATCTGGAGCAATTAGAAGCAATATGTGATTTGCGATAAATTTACAATTAGGATGACTATCATATTGATCCCAACGCAACCCTACCCATGGGGCGTCCAACGCTGATACGCCGCCTCTATCATCTCCCCCATCCCGATCCCAGCCATTTACTGGTTCTTGTAAGTCTGCCAGGCTGTAGAATACATTGTGAGTATGGTTCTTCGTTGCTACCATCAATTGAGCAGCGCAAGGGGAGCGCTTACCAGCAATGCCGAAAGGAGCACCGAAGCCGACAGCTAGCTTGAACGTCAGCAACCACTCGTCCCCAAATGACATGGCAAGTGCACCCACCCATGAAGGTCCAGTATCGGACGGCGAAGAACTTGGTCAGAGGGTTGAAAGGAATGTTGCTGCGGGGACCCTCAGGGTAGTGGTAAGGGCTGGACATCTGGGCCCGGGTAGTGTGGAAGCCCCGACGGGCGACCTGAGAGGTCATGGAAGTAGCACGGGCGGCAGAGCGGGCGAGCATCTGGGTCAATTAGTACCTTCACAATGTTCTCTATCTGTGGCGATTGACGAAAATACCTTGACAGAAGCGTTGGTAGTGGAGGAGTGGAGAGGTAAAGCTGGGGGGATGTTTGTGAGGGAAGTGATGATGGAGGTTCAATAGTCTCTCGTCTCGCTAGTATTAACGCTCTTTCCTCTCTCTCTTCTCTGTCTCTCGCTCTCCCACACAAGTTGCCGCGCGATTGGGAGCTTTCCGGAAAGAGGCTTCGCTAAATTTGCCATTTCTGTCGCAAAGTCGCTGGACAGTCTAAACCTCCGACTTGTCCAAAGATTTGAAGATCATACACTCAGACCTATCGGGAACATTTCAAAAAAAATTTCATGACCAATTTTCTCGGCCTCTTCCACAGTCATTGACGCAGGCGTCGAGACGAGGAACTGTTCAGCGTCGAGATTTTTCACCAAAATATATTTTTCCATCTTCTTCGGTCGAGCCCGCGACGAGCGGCGTCATGGATGAACTGTTTGACGTTTTCGAGGATCAGCCTCAGGCTGCAAAGCTTGAAAATGGCCAGGATGATAAACAGATCAAAGACAAGAAAAACAAGAAGAGACAGGCAAATGGGGATGTTAAAGAAGTCAATGGAACGGATTTGCCAAACGGCGATTCACCGGAGTCGACTGTTAAACAACCGGAAACGAACGATCGTGTGGATGGTGTCAAAGAGCAACCTGATCTGAAGCGACAGCGACGAGATACGGAGCCCGAGCCGGTTGTGACCGATTCCTTCGAGACAGAGCAGTCTCGCGAAATTGCCGCTTCAGCCGGCTTGCTAGCTGTCAAGGATGGAGATAATGTTGTACTGTCGCATCAGGTTCGACACCAGGTCGCTCTGCCTCCAGACTATGACTACAAGCCTCTATCCGAGCACAAGCCTCCGGCGGAACCGGCTAGGGTCTGGCCATTCACGCTGGATCCCTTTCAGGCCGTTTCAGTTGCATCGATTGAACGGGGTGAGAGTGTGCTGGTCTCGGCCCATACCAGTGCCGGAAAAACTGTTGTCGCCGAATATGCCATTGCACAGAGTTTGAAGAACAACCAAAGAGTCATCTATACCAGTCCGATCAAAGCGTTGAGCAATCAAAAGTACAGAGAATTTGCCGCCGAGTTTGGCGACGTGGGACTGATGACGGGTGATGTGACCATCAATCCAACTGCGACCTGTCTTGTCATGACAACGGAAATTCTTCGATCGATGCTTTACAGGGGTTCAGAGATTATGCGAGAAGTTGCGTGGGTAGTCTTTGACGAAATTCATTATATGCGAGATAAGTGTAAGTGACCCATCCCTCTTCGTGGCCTGTTTCTTTGGGTGTTAACTTGGATTTAGCTCGAGGTGTCGTCTGGGAGGAAACAATTATCCTCTTGCCGGACAAGGTTCGCTACGTTTTCCTTTCCGCTACGATTCCGAACGCTATGCAATTCGCCGAATGGATCACCAAGATGCACAATCAACCATGTCACGTCGTTTACACGGATTTCCGACCTACCCCTCTTCAACACTACTTCTTCCCGGCTGGAGCAGACGGTATCCACCTGATTGTCGATGAGAAGGGTGGTTTCCGCGAGGATAATTTCCAAAAAGCGATGACTACAATTCAAGATAGACAAGGCGATGATCCAGCTGATGCGATGGCTAAACGCAAGGGCAAAGGCAAGGACAAGAAGACGAACAAAGGTGGAACGAAAGGTCCTTCTGATATCTACAAGATTGTCAAGATGATCATGTTGAAGAACTATAATCCCGTCATCGTCTTCAGCTTCAGCAAGCGCGAATGCGAGTCGTTTGCATTGCAAATGAGCTCGTTGGCCTTCAACGACGACTCGGAAAAGGCCATGGTTGCAAAGGTGTTCAACAGTGCGATTGAGATGCTTTCAGACGAGGACAAACAACTGCCTCAAATTCAGCATATCCTTCCCCTTCTACGGCGCGGCATTGGCATCCACCACTCCGGTCTTCTTCCCATTTTGAAGGAGACGATTGAGATTCTTTTCCAGGAGGGTCTGATCAAAGTTTTGTTCGCAACCGAAACATTCTCCATCGGTCTTAATATGCCGGCGAAGACTGTCGTCTTTACCAGCGTGCGCAAGTTTGATGGTGTATCTCAACGCTGGGTGACGCCTTCAGAGTTCGTGCAGATGTCTGGTCGAGCCGGACGTCGTGGACTGGACGATCGTGGTATTGTGATTATGATGATTGATGAGAAGATGGAGCCCGGTGTGGCCAAAGAGATTGTTCGAGGAGAGCAGGATAAGCTCAACTCCGCATTCTATCTGGGGTACAACATGATTCTCAATCTCATGAGAGTCGAAGGGATCTCCCCGGAGTTTATGCTCGAGCGATGCTTCTACCAATTTCAGAACACTGCAAGTGTTTCTGGACTGGAGAAACGTAAGCCCCCCTTGAATCCCACATTCCTGAACTTGGGTTTTGCTAACGAAAGCCTCAGAGTTGCATGAACTCGAGAATGAGCGCGCCGGCATGGAAATCACCGATGAAGGCACCATCCGCGAGTATTACGACCTACGACAGCAGCTCAAGACTTACACGCAAGAGATGCGCGATGTCATTACCCATCCCAACTATTGCCTTCAGTTCATGCAACCGGGTCGGCTCGTCAAAGTTAAGCACGGCGATCACGATTTCAATTGGGGAGTGGTTGTCAACTTCACCCAACGGCATCCTGGCAAAAATGAAAAACCAGAAGACTTCACCCCTCAACAATCTTATGTTGTCGATGTTTTGGTGCAGGTGTCAGCCAATAGCACAGTCGGCACGCGAACGCACCACGATCTCCCTCCCGGTGTCAGACCACCAGCTGAAGGAGAAAAGGGAAAGATGGAAGTTGTTCCGGTTCTTCTCTCATGCATTGAATCGATTGGTCACATTCGAGTATTCTTGCCCAAGGATCTCAAGTCGGCTGATCAGAGAAACACTGTGCGCAAGGCTCTCGAGGAGGTTAAACGACGCTTCCCCGATGGCATTGCTGTCCTGGATCCTATCGAAAACATGAAGATCACAGACGACTCGTTCAAGAAGCTACTCAGAGTAAGTTGCCTTGATTTAGCTTATTACTTGTGCAGTAGAACTAATTATTCGTCTTCAACAGAAAATTGAAGTGCTCGAGTCTCGTCTCCTGGCGAACCCGCTTCACAATTCTCCAAGGTTGCCTGAGCTTTACAACCAGTATTCGAAAAAGATGGAACTCGGCAACGACGTCAAGAGCCTTAAGAAGCAGATTAATGCTGCCTTGGCTATTATGCAACTAGACGAACTCAAATGCCGCAAGCGAGTTCTCCGACGTCTTGGCTTCATCAATGAGGCAGATGTCGTTCAGCTCAAGGCACGCGTTGCTTGCGAAATCAGCACAGGCGATGAATTAATGCTCAGCGAGCTCTTATTCAACCGCTTTTTCAATGAACTCACGCCTGAGCAATGTGCTGCAGTCCTTAGTTGCTTCATCTTTGAGGAGAAGAGCAACGAAACACCTACTCTCCGCGAGGAGCTCGCGAAACCATATCGAGAGATCCAAGCGCAGGCTCGCATTATCGCCAAGGTCTCTCAGGAGAGCAAGCTTCCCGTCAATGAGGATGAATACCTGCAGACATTCAAGTTTCAACTTATGGAGGTTGTGTTCGCATGGGCGCATGGCGCTCCATTTGCTCAGATCTGGTAAGTTAATTTCAGACCCATACTCGACGCAACGAAAACACCAGATGCTAACTCATGTTTTAGTAAAATGACCGATGTATATGAGGGTAGCTTAATTCGACTTTTCCGCCGACTGGAAGAGCTGCTGCGCCAAATTGCACAGGCTGCGAAAGTCATGGGCAGCGACGATTTGGAAAAGAAGTTTGAGGAAGCGCTGACCAAGGTCAGGAGAGACATTGTTGCTGCCCAGTCCTTGTACTTGTAAGGACGCTTGAACGTTTTATTCTGGGGAAACTCTTCTTTTCTTCTTTAATTTTGAAAACAGGATGGAGTTTGGCGCGGGCACTTCAAGTAAGCTTGGCATTTTGTTTGTCTATTGTTGATGCATAATTAGGCTGTCAATTGTTGGGGCAATCTTCCTTCTCCTGGGCATTTTATACTGCGGACGATCGGCATGATCTTGGAATGGCCGAAGAAATCACTGTAAATAACATTGTGCGGTGATGTATGCATAATAGACTGTATGCGTGCGCAAGATTGTTCGGAAATTAAAAAGAATTCGATTTCGCCTTTCAGAAACCCTTGCTCATTGTGGTGTATATGCTTGTCGAAATAAATTAATATACAAAAGGGAATAAGAATGTGGTCAGATAATACAATGCACATCCAGTTCTGCCGCTGCTTTTCTCCTGGCCGCGAGCACAAATGAAAAGTGTAAATGGAATCGAAATAGGATATGGAAGCAGAGAAAAGAACAGGTTGGGTGTTTATTTGGGCCACTTGGTCCATCCACGACCATGACCACGCTGAAAATGAAATCGTTAGCATCAATCCATGTCAAATAATAACTCTAGCAATAGGATGTATTGGCAAAGTTGACGTACCTCCTTCCATTGTTGGATGAGTTTGGGCATATTGAGCATGGCCTGTCTCCTGTCTTCCAGACGATTCTTGAGTGTCCGTTCCCACAGTTTGCCCTTGACCTTCTGGCCCACACCAGTGCCCTTTACACGCAAACCATTCTCTTCCCGTCTTCGCAATCGTACTTCGGTGCCTTTAACGGTGAAGGGGAGCAGTTCTTCGACGCCATGTTCTCTGGCAAGCTTGACTAGTTCTGCCTGACGGCGAAGAGAAAAAGCAGGATCATGCCATTTTCCGGTAACAGGATGCTTTTGTGCCTGGAAAGGATTCGGTATAGATTCGACTTGCGATTCTGTGGTCGTTGACGCTGCTGGCGTCGTTGACGCTGCTGGATTTGCGGGACGGAGAAGCGGCGGCGGATATCGCGCAAAGAAACGAGTCAATCGTGGGGGAAGAGTCTTTGCAAGGTTGACGTATTCTTGATTGACCCCCATTTTCGGCTCTACTTCAATCCTGGGGGCGGTGATATGGATTCGTGGATGTTCGATGTCTGGCGTCTTGAAGCAATTCAATCTCGAAATAATCGTCGAGCACGGCTACAAGCGAATTTGACGTGAATTTAATCAGTGAATTTGATTCGACCACATTATTGCTGGTACGATACTCTTTATCTGCACGGAAAATTAGGTATCCCGATCACTCCGACAACAAAGAAAGAGGTGTCTTACGTAATCCGTACGCTTTGACTGCACGCCAACCTCGATTCGACTCGTCAGTTTTGGAGGAGACACATACCACCACCTCCACCAACCTCGAAACCCTTCTTTCACTACCACTTTGTTCGTTCAAGAATGAATAGCCTATTGTCAAGCTATTCAGTCTTTCCTCCACATTTACACGAGAATCAGCATACTCGGCCGTCGCCGCTTCGTTCAAGTTTGTCTCTCCTCTGGCGCCACTCATCTTTCACCGCCTTCCAAAAGAAATTCTTGGATTAGCATGCTGACCCTTTTCCCCACCCATAGTGACAACTCCACCAAGCCACATGCACGCCGGCATGGCTGGACGAAAGCGAAAGGCTGACGATGAAGACATCGAATCGGATCGATATGGATCGCACGATTCGATCAGCAGCACCGACAATGACGAACGCATGTCCGCGTCACCAGCCAACTCACCCGCTATTGTCTCTCGGCATCTCGCACATGCTCACTCTCACAACCAAAGTCACCAGCAGCAACGACACATTAAACGATCTCGACCAAACGTTTCTGGCCGTCCTCTTTCCCTTAACCGCCTGCTCGAGACCCTTAACGCAGACGAGATGCGGACAGTCCTTCGATCGATCTGTGAACGACACCCTGTGATTGGCTCCGAAGTTGTATCGACAGCACCACGGCCAAGCGTATCATCTGCACTTAATGTGTTGAAGCAGTATGAAGAGTCACTCTTTGCTGCTTTTCCTTTTGGGGGCAACTCTAGATCCGACTATACCTACAACCGCATTCGTGGAGCACTCATGGAGTTGCTGGATGCTCTGAACGACTTTAGTCCTCATTTCCTTCCTCCAAACGAAAACCAAGTATCCACATCGCTGAGCTTCCTCGACGGCGCTACCGATATGATCCATCGACTGCCAACTTTTGAGTCATTCCAAAACAATCTTCCCAAATCTACTGCGTACGAAGAAATTGCCAAGGCCTGGGCTCTCGTGATTCGAGAGGCAGCGAAGCGAGGAGGTGGCATTCAATTACAGTACGGCGGATGGGACCAAAAGCTTGCGAAACACAATGAAGAGTCACAAGGAAAATTGCAGGATGCCGTCAACGAGCTCACTGCCAGCCTGGGTTGGATGGGGGGTAACGCCATTCCTTCGCCGGGATCCCAAATGACTGGGCTCGGAGACATGAGCTCCATTAGGGCACAACTATTGTCTGGAACCTATGGTGCAAACCTCCCCGTCCGTGTCGGTCCGTGGTAATTGCTGCCTTTCCATAAGACGACCTTAAACATTGACGCCAATATCGGATCCCTGTCAATTCCCCTTTTTCATTTGACTCGGACAACAATTACCGAAATCTTTTCAATACTGGCTAGACGATAGACGCAAAGCCAGGAATTAGAAGCCAATGGGCACCCTTTCAGCAAAGAATGCAAAGAGACATGTTCAATGTTCAGCTCATTAGATTGGTAAATAAACCTACCTCACTGCCGAAGACAAAAGACCACGCCAATTTCCCCAAATACCCATTTTCTTTAAACGGCTGCAGTCAGTGTCTGTCGTTCCTCAGGACATCACAAACTCATCTGGCCGCTGCGCGGTCATTTGCATTTGATCCCCTCGACACATCCTCTACTCGAGACCACCCCGGAAATACAAGCTCTGTATTCAGCCTCTGGAAAGCGACCGACAATAATTCCTCACCCTCGGTTCCACCTCATCTGTCGTTCCCGTGGTCTGATTTATTCTCCTCTATCATCAATTCCTTCCGGTCTCAGAAATATCATCATAAAGCGTTGTGGCGCGTTGACAACCGCTTATTCCCTCATGACAATCACGACTTTGTTCTCTTTTTCTTTTTCTCTTTGCTTGACCCTATCTTCTCTTTTGTTTTCGGTCAATATCTCCTCTGTCGTCATCTATAGCTAGCGAAATCCACATTCTTTCTTCTTTTTCTTCTTTTCCTTTTTTTATCTTCATTTTCATTTTTTTTTTCTCTCTCTCTTAAACATGACTTGTGGCTCTGCAATTGCATCATCATCACCTTCTTGCATTCTTACTGGCAGGTCCTTTTCAATTACGTTTCAAGGCGCAGATACAAAGTCTTACATTAGCATAAAGCCCGGCGGATAGGTGTTTTCTACTGATAACTGTCTTTCTTTCTCTCTTTCTTTTCTGCTTCCTCTTTTCCTTTTTCCCCCCCCTCGTTTTTCCTCGGCACTCTTTATATCGATACACTGCTCGAGTGCTTTTCCTTTGCCTTTTTGGCGTTTTCCTTTTTCCTTATTTTCCTTTTCCTTTTCCTTTTCTTTTCTTTTCTTTTCTTTTCTTTTCTTATATTGCTCCTCATGTCCATTTTCTTTTCTTTGCTACCCCTGATTACCTTTTTTCCTTTCCCCTCCTCGACTATCAATACTTTAAGTCTCTAGCTTTGATAAAGATTTGATAATAAAAGATCAAATATAACTTCCAATCCTAACACTTTATATTTAAGACGCTCACTTCTTTTCTTGATTCGGTGATTCATTTCTCTGGTCTTGAATTACACGTACTTTGGTACTGGACAAGAGGTGCCAGTATCCCAACTCAGTTCACAACTCGCATTCTACTTGTAAACACGTAATGATTCGATTTATTAATAGTTGGGAGTTACACAGTGGTAATGAAAGTACGCCGTAGTGTTTAGTAATAAGGTATGAACGTAAACGCTTCAGTGTCTGTTTGTTTGATGTAGATTGCTAAAGATTGTTTGATTTCGTAGCTTCGTTATGACATGTATTAGTATCATGATGACAAATTAGTGGATCATATAAAAAAGAAAGGAAAAGAAAAGAAAAGAAAAGAAAACAGCAACACGCCTTTGTTCGAGTGAGCTTCATGCCGGCTTGTCTCACAATTGTATACTGTATATAAGCATGCTGTGTTCGCTGTCCCAATCGTGTATCCTGCCAGTCTTGTAAATAATGGAATTCGTCAAATGAGGATTTTTGTGGCAACACTGAGTAGCCACGCTGCGTCTTGCCATCCGCCGCCGGCTTCTTCGTCGCGAAGTCCAACGTGGTCCTGAGTTTGTGCATCCGTTGACAGACCGTCGGCGGCTGGGGTTGCGGAGATAGCGGTGGTGTCAGTCGCGGTAGTAGCAGCAGCAGCAGCAGCAGCAGCAGCAGCAGCAGCGGTGGTGGTGGTGTTTGTAGTGCTGTTAGTGGCAGGGTCTTGTGTAGTCGTTGACGGTTCAGCAATATGAGGCACATTTAGGCCTTCTAGTGCGTCCATTTGCTGCTTCAATACGACTCGCTCCGTCTCTTTTCTACGGCGTCTGCGGATCATGTGTTCCTCCAATCTTTCTCTTTCGCGTCTGCCATTGCCGCCGCCGCCGCCCTCGTCGTCGTCGGCATCCTCGTCGTCCACTTCGAATAGAGTCCATCCAATAAATCGATCAACCCAGCCACCTAGGCCAAAGCCCCGCTGTCTCGTAAGACGCGCAACGTCGCGGTCTACTTCACCATCCGAATCCTCAGCTGCGCGCTTTTCTTCTGGGTCAATGATGAAATCTGGCTCCATGAGAGACGGGTCTGTTTCATCAAAGTAATCGCTTCGCTCTCTGTCCCGGAGCTCCCGAGGTGTACGAAGTGCATGTGCGCCGTGTTGTGAGTGACCGTGAGTCAACAAATCTATTCGCGAGCCATGTCGCGAGCCTGGTCGGGAATTGCGAGCTGAAACCACACGGGATGTGCGGGTCGAGACGGGCGAGAATTCGTCATCAGCGTAGAATCCCGCAGAGTTCCGCCGCCGGCGGTTCCATGCGTCAATGTCAAGAGATGAGCCTCTTCTGCCCTCATTGATGTAATCGTCCTCCCCCTCGGATTCTGATGAGCTACCTTCCCGTACGAGACTTGTACTACTCTGGCGAGAAACGAGCCAGCTTTGTCCCTTGGATTCGCGCGCTTCAGAGGTCAGGGCGGCGCCAGCGCGGAGGAACCATTCGGATGGTTCGGTATCTATGGTCGATGTTCTCCTTGACCGTGTGGCTTTCGGTCCGTGTGGTGCGGGACCGCCCGTCGTTGATGACAAAAGCGTTGCGGAAGATTTGGATTTAGGGATCGGCGGGAAATACCCCACGGGAGGGTGAAGAGAGTGATGCAAGCGCACGCGTGAACTTGAGCGAGACAAGATGCCTGGGGTTGTGGGGGCCTGCAATGAAATGTTAACTCTGTGATTCAAGCACCAAGATAAGTCTTAAGACGATCAAAACCTAAGGGCTTCGTACAGATTTCCCCTGTATATATGATGACCTTCGAGGGGTCATGTTGCCTCCAGATTGCTCTTCGTCCTCTCCATGGTGAGAAACGCCTTCTGAGGAAGGGAGGGACAATGGTTTATTTTCAATCAGCGGACTAAAAGCCAGGTGTTTAAGATTCGGCGTCGACCGGCGAGTGTGCCGGTTCCACGCAGGCTAGCAAAACAAAAAGGTAAATCAGCAGAGTATGCTAGGAGATTAGCTTCAAATGAAATACATACATCCATTGCAACAGGCAATCTTGTCAGAAAGTATATCTTTAGATGAGTATACGTAGTTTAAAAGTCTCTTCTCAAAATCATGGGCAGCTTGAAAGTAGGGCGAAAGAACGAGTTGATGGCGGAAAGTAAGGGGAGAGAAAATGTTGGTAGGTGAAACAGGGACCAGCGGAAGAAGTTGGGGAATCTAAACTGTGGGGTCCCAGACGATCCGGGGTTGGACCGAGGCGGTGAAAGGGATCAAGTCACACGTGAACCTGCATTTGCTGCCTGTCCTCTCTGGATGCCCAGCAATCGTCAACACTTCAAAAATATCAAAAGAATAGAACACACATTTTCATAGCAGTAATATACTAGTAATCTAAAGATGCTAAAATAGACAGAACAGAAGATCATATTTATCGTAACTCAGGACTAACTACAGAGGGAAAATCTCCGAATCTATCTACCTACATCAAGCCACCTTTTATTTTATATACAAGAAGTCGCCTCAACAATTCAAGATTACTCTACAAGATTTCCTTGAATTGTTGACTTGAGATGTTACCTCAAGAGATTTGCGGCCTCTTTCCCCCAAACTAATAGCTTCTAGCAAAAGTGATCAGGCATTGTACTTGGGAAGTGTCTTTAGAATGCCGTTCCGGGAGATTTCCTCCATAGCTGTTGTAATCTCCTGGATAAATCTCTTGTCATTACGCAAGTCATCACCAAATAGACTCTTGATGCTGAGCAGCTCAACCGGGTTGTTGCCTCCTGCACGAGCCTTGGCCTGGAGCTCCTCCCGCATTGGGTCATTAACCTCGAATGGTTTGCCGCTGTCATCAACACCATTAATATAATGGAACCAAGCCGCTGCGACAAAACATAGGCGGCGGAAAGGGCCAGTAACCCAAATTGCCTCGGCAATCGACGGCATGATGAACTGTGGAATCTTGCCCGAAGCACCAAGGCAGATACGGGGCAGCTGGTCCATGATTGCGGGGTTGGAGAAGCGCTCGATAAGTGTGTTACAATATTCGTCAATGTTGACACCCGGAATCTCTGGCAAGAGTGGCTTCACCTCCTCCTGCATCATCTGCCACACAAACTTGCGGAACTCTGGGTTCTCCATGACTTCGTGGACATATGTGAAGCCTGCTAGCTGACCTGGGTAGCCAATGGCTGAGTGGCTGCCGTTGAGCAGCCGCAGCTTGTGCTTCTCAAACTGCTCAACATCATGGACATTCTTAACGACGTTGACACCGACTTTGTCAAATGGTGGACGTCCGTCAGAGAACTTATCCTCGATAACCCACTGGATGAAAGGCTCCGTGGCGACTGGCCAAGCATCCTCGATGCCAAAGTCGTCTGCGAGTGCCTTTTTATCGGCGGCGGATGTCTGAGGTGTAATGCGGTCAACCATGGCATTCGGGAAGGCACCTTGCTCAGCAATCCACTTGGCCATCTCAGGGTTGCGAAGGCGGGCAAATGACTCAAGCATATGGCGGGTGATGGAGCCATTCTTCTGCATGTTATCACATGACATGACTGTAAAGGGCTTGAGTCCCTGCTGGTGGCGCCGTGCCAGGGCGGCGTAGAGGAAGCCGAAAGTGGTGCGTGGTGCCTTCTCGTTGGCCGGGTCGAGGTCAAACTGGATGTCAGGGTGCTCGCTTTGCAGCTCGTGTGTGTTCTCGTTGTAGTAGTAACCGCTCTCGGTGATGGTGAGCGAGACAATGTGGGTATCAGGGTGTGCCATCTTGGCAATCACGGCCTCGCGGTCATCGGGGGCAAAGAGGTAGGAGTTGATGCTGCCAACAACGTGGGCAAAGCTGCCCTTGGCTGAACGCTCAATGACAGTGTAGAGGTGGTCCTGCGATCTCAGGACATCGCGCATGGTAGCGTCAAAGGGCTGCAAGCCAACACCGCAGATTGCGAAGTCGGTAACACCATGCTTCTGCATCAATTGGTCGACATAGACAGCCAGGTGAGATCTGTGGAAGCCGCCGACCCCAATGTGGACAATTCCCTCCTTGAGAGCGCCACCGCGCTGGTAGGTTGGAACCTTGACCTTTGCCTCACCTGCCGTCGAAATTTGCGACAGGTTTTTGTCGGTGAGCTTGAGAGGAGCCATTATGATGAGATATGAATTGGATGAATGACAATTGATTGCAGCTGGACTCAGGAAGATCACCACCGTGATATATGCTTGAGACTTTTAAAATTCAGTGGGGGGGTGCCAACATTGGGTTTATGCCGTCATACTACGGTATGTCAGTTACGCATTCTCCCCTGTGGGGTTGGGCCGCCCGATATCGCTGAATATGATTGGTTTGCACCCATTTTGCTACTTTTTGGAAAAAGCCAACTAAGGAATTTACTAGGCTTAAGGTAGATTGCCCAATGCCGAGCATCCACGCCCAAAGATTACGGAGCGAGGGGTAACACTCGTACATTACGATTACTCCGCTATGATGGGGCTCGGGGATATAAGCAATGACCCACCAACACGTCGGTAGAACAACATGAACTAGGCAAATATTCCGTATGACACCAAGCCCATCTACCGTGTTTAGATTAAAAGAAGTTGATGCTTCCCATTCCGGTACACTTCTGCTGTCGCCAACTTCAAACTATTGCGCCTCTACTTTCCTAGATGGAGATAATTCTAAAGGGATCTAAGAAAAATAACATGGGCACGGAAAAGAGAACATTTGACATTCAAAGGTACGCAGCATCCTAGACAATGTAAAATAACTCGCTGCAAAAGCTTGATCCGAGTTCTGCTTGACTCAGTGGCGATAACGTAGGCGGAAGAATCTTATGACGCTGTGATATGTCAAACAGGTTAAAGTTAAACATGGCAAACGACAGGAAAACAAAAAAAAAATAAAAATAAAACAGACCCGCTAGGGAACGCTAAGCATTGGTATATCAAATGATAAATCTTTTAGAGCATTAACCTCATCACCGCGTTTTACAGACATTGAAAGTAGCCTCTAGATATCCAGACAAGCAAATGGGATCTTGAACGCGCGGGTTTGATCAATCGGGCAAGAGATACCCAACGAACACCGAGGACGGCAATGACCGCGCTGGGTGAGACTGATCGGTCAAAATGTGGTAGGGCGTGGACTCGTGTGGAGAAGGAGAGTGTGACGAATAGACCGACGTGGATGGCGCGAGGATCTGGAAACGAAGATGAAAGGAAGAGCGGATCGTGGCGAGTGTTGGGTTGGATTTCATCTGATCGTTTCCGTCTCCAACTGCCCAGTTGCGGTCTGATTCAGTGATTCATTGATTGATGAGAATACTTCACTGGACCAATCAGCCGAGGCGTCCTGAATCTGACTTCTTCGAAACATTCGTGGCAGCTGCGGCGGGCGACAAGGAGTTTTGAAGTGAATGCGTGGATAGATGTGATAAGTTGACAGGATCCTCGTCTCCACTTGGACCGAGCATTGACGGTATCGGTTTTCGTCGGGCCTTGGTATTGTTGATTCGCGGAACACCCTGGATAACACGAGGCTCCTTCATCAAGGTCGGGTCGAGCTTTGCCGGTACTGGATAGTAACGAATATCGTAAGCCCAAGGTATTTCATCTTTTGCTGGTGCTGCTATGGTATGTAGCGTAGCGACGGTGCTTGACCGAGAGAATACGGTTGCAGATGTGCGGCCATCAAAATTTGATGGTGGGATTGCGCCGCTATCCATGGTGGTAGATTGTGAGAGCTTACTTCTGCTGACAACTTGTCTGTAGTCGCCTGGAAAACGACTACTGGGAGGAGTGGCTGCTGCCGACCGCCAGATGTGATCAGTTGTATCGCAAAGAAAGTTGGTCACTGGATCGAATGCAATCCGTCAGCATCACGTCTCTGCAGACCACTCCACAATGACTTTAAAAGCACCAACAGGACAATTTTCACAAACAAAAGCCTGAATGAAGAGAGAGAGGGGTGCATGGGGTAGGAGTAGAGAATAGCAGACAATGAACTCACCTGATTTGGAGAAAAGAGAGCTGCGGCCGCGATTTTTCTTGGACAAAATGATCTCGTCGAATAGGACGATCGAAGGGTCGTTTGGTCGTTTGCACTCCCGCTCGTGAATGAACTCATTGAATCCTGAGATTGGATTGGCAGATGATTAGAGACGATATCCATGCTGGAATTGAATGCAAGGCTTACCCTGAGTTTGCAGTAACATTCCCAAATATTCAGCATTTTCTCGGGGCATGCTCTTCAGATACCCGTCCATGTTGAAATGGTAAATTTGACCATTCTTCCGCTGCTCGCCCGTGGCCGGGTGCAAGCTCTTCCGATAAGTGTAAAAGAGACTCGCGAAACATCGTACAAATGCTGCTCGTACTTGATCAGGATAAAACGCTCCAGGACAGACAATGCAAATTTGCTGAGAGCATCGTCCATGGGCAAACATATTGCACCCTGCCAGAAGAAAAGAGAATTAGCTATCAGGTATATGGTGGGTTTTGAGGGAGTAAACTCATCATACCCATGCATCGGTAGATGCCCTCCTCTGCCCTTTCATCGCAAACGGAGCATATTGATCTTTCGTCATGAGGCTTCCAATTCAAGCAGTGTCCCTCCACCCAAGTTTGAGTCTGAGTGTTGCGGACCGGCTGCATCAGGATATTCGGCATCACAGTCGAGGCAGCCAAAGTAGATGGCGCATACGTGGACGGCGCATAGTGCGAAGTGGACTGATTGTCGTTGAGCGTTGAAGTAGAATGGCTGACTGCATGGCCTCCAAAGGGCATGCTAGGGCGTCTCAATGTGGGTTTCCTGTCGAGACCAAACTGAAATGGACTGTTAGTCACTGAAACGAAAGGAACGCCCAGAGGGAGAGTATCTACCGAAGAGCTCCGTCTAGACGCAACGTCAAAATGCCCAGAACGCTTCTCGCGCAGTGTAGCCTGAATACCATAGCCGCTATCTGTCCTGGAGATGGCCGTCGCAGGAGGTTGGGCAAACTGCGATGAAGTAGGTGAGAGCTTTGGAGAAGGGGGTGCGCTCCCTTTGATGGTTGTGCTTGTGCTTGGCCGTCCATAGTCATTGTTTCTGGCATGCAAAAAAGCGTTGAAGATAGGAGGTCGAACAGAACTCTGCGACTCGGGAGCGCCAAAGCTGGTTGAGCTCTGGCTCACATATTTGTTAAGATTGCTAGGAGCCGGGTTTTGCGTATAGATCGAGCTGTTTTCGGTCGACACCGCATCAAAAGGATATGTCTCAACTGCATACGCTGGGGGCCCAGTGGGCACGCCGTATCGATAATGGTGAGGAGCGGCAACCTGCAGAAGAGAGACTAGCTTTCTTCGTTGCTGCCGAGGAAGAGGAGGCGGGAGCGCAGTTGCTTCGATTTGATCGTGATCAAGGTCAACCATCAGGAAGTCATCATCGGGCAGCTCGATGTTGTCATATCGACGCTCAATGCCGACAATATACGGGCACGGTGCCTCCAGCGCTTGAAGTAAACGTGCCGGAAGAATGGGGATGTAGACGCCTGCCCAAACTAAAGGGTAAAGCAAGCTAGTGAGTGCTTTGCAGGCGAGGTGAAGCATAGCCGTATGGGACGACAGGAATATAATGCGAGATTCGGACAGTGCAGCCTATGCCAAATTAATTAGAAACAACCCAGGACAACTTTCGTAAATAGAAGGTGCAATGGCCTGCAGCAATTCGAAGGGCAGCGTACCTCGAACAAAATTACGATATTCTGTATAGAGAGGGCGCGGAACAAAGCGTACAGATCCGTCTAGCAGTTCGTCAGCGAAACCCATATCCGTGGAGCGATAAGGACTGTGCAAAGCATGTCACTTACATTTCGTGAGCCTGGAAGCTCGTTCACCGCCTCTTTTCGAGCGAAAAGACGTAATTCTCTGACAGCAATCTCTACTTGTGTTTTTGAAGTCATTGGGCTCAATGCCTCTGTGCACAAGTTTACAACGTATCGCTCCAAGGGCTGCCACATGCCTGCTTTGGGAGAAGTCGGGGGCACCCGGAGGACAGCACCTTGTGTCATTGGCACTACAATGGCTCGGAGCCATTCTTTCCAGAAACTCGTCAAGTTAGCATCACGGCCAAGCACACCATATGCTCTTGGGATCCAAAAGCCCGAGTCTCCATCGGTGAGACCGTCGATTTTTGAAGCCGCGCCATGTCGGACTGGTCGAAGCAGATCCGTCATTAATGTAATTTTCTCCTCCACCTGTCCAATCTCCTCTTCGAGGCTTTCACGGGCGGCCGATCCTGACGGTACGGTTGGCAGCTGGGTCAACAAACGCGAGAGTTTGGCCCGCTCCGCAGCCAGCCTTTCGCCAAGGCTGCTTGCCAGCTCCCTCTCCTCGTCTGACATGTTGTCCCGTCGCCATTCTTCGCATTGTCGTTCGAGTTCTTCAGCTGCCTCTTGCTTTAGAGGCAACCATATAGTCACACAGATGCCGTAGATTCTGGAATTATCTCCGGAGGTCATAGCAAAACCATGCCACGTTGATCTGGGCCGATCATCAGAGGATACAATGTTGATGTCGTTTGGAAACGCAAACATGGGAATGTAATCCGGGAAAGGTCCTCTCCTCTTCGCTTCATCTGCGACGCTATGTGAAGGGTATCGATCAAGGAGGACTGGTTCAAATTTACGCTTCAAGGGATGCATATTGGAATCGGCATTTAGAGGTTGCGGCGTGGGAATGACGGAGTTGTAGTTGCTTAGTCTCTTTGATGTACGGATAGATGCTGCAATGGACACCAATCAGTATTCTGCGCAGTAAATTCCGTGGTTCTCTATGCGGGCAAGGGGTAGAGGAGGCAGCAGATTGATGTAGTGTCTAACCTTGGCGTGCTATTGAGGGTGCGCGCTTCATGCTGTTCATGTCCCTATTGTTCTAACATCAGCTTTACGAAGCCTCCCTAATTTCTGCGGCAACTTATGGAAGATGAACCTGAAAGAGATGCGCCGCTTAATACTTTCTGCGCCGCTCTTTGGCGTGGACGCATCCTCGCCGACGATTCGAGGTGGCTTTGCTCGAGGCTTGGAACGCGGTGTCGTCACAGTACCGGCGCTAAAGGACAAATCGTCCTGCCATTCATTAGACTTGATATTCTCCTCCCCTACCAGGAATTGTCTGTTCAACCGTGGATGCTCACCAGAAAGGATTCACGCTCTGACGCAAACTTTCGCAGGGCGACGTCGAAGTCGGCATCGCTGAGACCAGAACCGCCCAATTGCGGAGCTTTAATAGTTGCGCTGCTCCGATTGCTGCCAGTTAACTTGGGGTCGGGGGACGTGGTCGATTGGATAGATCGTCGCGACTCGCTGGACGCATTCGCTCGGCCACGCGGGGACGGAGGTTCCTCTTCTTCAAGCGTGCTATCCTCGGCGATGGTCGAGGCTACTGGAGGCGCGGGAGCGCCATTGCTCGACGCTCTGTCTCCGGAATTTGCCCTGACTTGCAGCAGGGAATCAGAGTCAATACCGGCAATCCAGAAGTAATCGGCGAGCGGTGCCGAGGGCTGAGTGGCGGACGCTACTGGAGCCATGTCATCCAGCTCGAGCTCATCGGACAACGGCCGCAAAGAGAAGCTTGGGAATGAGTATTAACGACGAGCTGATCAAGTTGGACACCTTTGCTGCCGCGTGTTGCCGTCTCCGTCGATCAATGGAGGAAGATGTTGTGCAGTGTAATCGAGCAGCCGACACGCTCAATTCGCCAAAGGAATCCCAGTTTCAGCCAACGTGGTATAAGTGACTCGGCACCGAAGCAATTTCTCTTGCAATCGAACGCTGGATGAAGAAGGACGATGCGTGTCGAAATCAGATAAGGAGGTCGAGTGCAAATGGGGATGCCAGCAAATGGAGGAATGGAGAAAAAAGTTCAGTGCGTCGTTGTGGTGTAACTTGACAGAGTCGGTCTGAGGATTCACTGATTGGTGGTTAGCTGTTGGCGGTCGTATTTGGTAGAATCCAAGGCCCCGGGAACAGTTAATCGAATCAGGGACGCACAAAACGATGTGCGGGAAGGGAAGGGGGGGCAAACCGAGATACAGTTAAGAGGTGGAGCCCAGGCGACAGATATTGTACATCTCTCGGGGATCCCCTCGTCAATAATTCACCTTAGGTACATGCAGAAAGGGCCACAGCTAACAGTCTACGCCTTTTGCCCCAGTATTCGTGGTATTTGATTACTGTACTGGTCTGTACTGGTGCCGTATTTGACTAAAGTTATTGTGTACAAAGTACTCGACTGACTGATGGCGCAGGGACTGCGCTAACTACGATAAAATGGAGGTCAATGCGGTATGCAGTGGGGAGAGAGCACGACGAGACGGAGACGGACGACGGACGACGGAGATACACGAGTGAGAGAAAAAGGGTGGAGAAAGGTTGCCCTTGAGGCAGCAACAGAGGGCACGGCGATGTCGTGCAGGTAGCTAAATTACCATTAAACCCTTCCGAGTCGACCAGGCAGACGCACACGCAGACACGCTACTTTGGCAGAAGTCATCGACACTTTCCGTATGGTAAGAGATTTTTGATTGACGCGTCCGACAGCCCCATCTCTGCATTCCGTGCTGCTCGGAGGAGGAGGGTGGCAATGTCTGCTCTCAAAAGACATGTGCAGCGTCAAACGGCCAGGGGAAGAAAAAGGAGTTCGGTTCCAAGACTCGAGAAGGACTACACGATGATCCCTATCCTGATCGCGTGCAGTCGAGCGTCAAGGGGCCTCAATGGTGCTGTTATGGGACGCGATGAACGGGGTCCAAAAAACGCGAACCCTTGGGCCGCTCTGGCTGACTATGCTCAAGCGGGTAGGAGTCAAGGCACAAGGCTAACTGCGCCATCATCTAGTTTCTGTGTTTTCGAATGCGAAACGCAAGTGAAAAGTGGACGGCTATTGTTGCTATACCGCTCGGAGCGATAGTCAAACTCGGTCGGGTAAAGTTCAGGGCATCTCCAAGTCTCCAGCTGCCCCAAGGGTCTAATCTAACCCTTAGCACGTGATGACGGACTGCGCGATATCTGGACTTTTAACCTCCCCTTCGAGATACTGGTCGCTGGTGCACTCACGCTTGACCTCATTGACCCGCAACGAACCTCGGAACCCCTCTGTTCCATCGCTAAATGACAAGTAAACCCACGGCAACTTTAGATTTCCGGACAGCCTGACGGACTGAGCTACCATCATTTTTCCATCGTCATCGAGCCACACCTTTTTCACTTGCTCCTCCCGCGTGGGACCCATTTGCGGCCATGACGCGCGAAAACGACTCCATGTCGGCCAATCCGAAATGACGATGCTACTCGTAGAAAATGGTACTCCGCTAGATGCCTGGTCTGCGGGCCAATCGTTAAACCCCTCGTGTGCTCGTAAAAAGGATGAAAGACAAGTGGAAATTGGACCCTTGGAAAGGAACGCTACCACGACTGCACTTGGGTCGGTGTAAACAGGACCGAGTAAAATAATTTGTTCTAACAAATTTGAATGTATTCGTGAAGAGTGCCAGTGTACTGGCTTTCAAGCCTGCATCGGCTGAAATGTATGTCCGTGATTTTGAGCTGCTAGACCGCTACCACTTAACAGATGTCAGAAGAGACCGCCTTTTGTTGCGCCAGGATAATTTTGCAACGATACCCTTCTGCTGCAAAGGTGTCGTGCAGGACGTTGTATGATGCAGGGTAAGCCCTGTCCCTAAACATGGAATCCCAGCGATTTGAAGTAGCCATCAAACTTTGTGTTCTCGCAAGCCTGCAAATTCAAGGAGAAAGTGAGGCCGAGTAGAATTTGAAAGATTGGACCAGGATTATTTGTAAAGTGTATCCATATTTAAATAGAACACCTGGCCAGACTCTGAACGGAAATTGTGTATGAAGTATTGTAGTAAACAAATCTGCTGGAGACGGCAAGCCTGACGCGGCTTGCGCCAGGTTCGGCGCGGCCATGCGGTGCAACCTTGCTTAATTCATGGTGGAACAGGCGTGGGATTGGGCTTGGAGCAGGGCCCAGTTTCATAGCTGCATGGCGCATCGTCTCCGAACAACTCACCGCATCAGCCGTCTGACAGTCATAAGACAGTTACTAATGCGGCATCTCAAATGTTACATACCTTTGTAGAAGCGTATTTATAAGAAAATAGAAACCAATTTTCGAAACTCAATTGATACATCACCAGTTCGCTAATCCATACAGCAGCAGATTTCGGTTATATTTTCATTAAGCGAAAAAACATACATCAGCTGGTTCCGTGGTGTAGTGGTTATCACGTTTCGTTTACAGTAATGTAAACTCTGATCCGAAAAGGTCGCGCGTTCGATCCGCGCCGGAATCATCTTTTTTGCTTTTTACTATCCACTATTTTTATTTATCTTTGAAAAAGCTTCTTTTGATAGTGTACTTATTCTTTGTGGAGAGATATTGGTGCAGGTAAACGGCCCGGGAAACTGCTGGGCGAATAGGCAATACTTATGACCGCTGAAAATGGTTAATTGTAATCGAGTTTCCTCTTGAAATCTCCTCATCATACAGCTAATCACAATCCTGTTGTGGTCAGCTGGCACAGTAATTTCTATTCCAGTCAAATTTCTTAAAGTGCTTGTGAATTTACATTCTTTTCTTTTTCCTAGCTATCTTTCTTGGACAATCTGTCGATTCACTGCCTTTTATTAACAGTTATCATTTACAATTCTTGCCAGTGATTGCTCGCAAATCAGCACGAACTCTGAACCTCTGACGAATATAAATATGCCCCGAACCCTCAGGCTCGGATTCTTTTCTTTCATTGCTTGACTTGATCATATCTTTGTTTCATCAACTCGAGGTCTGCTCCTTTCTACAGCCATGGTGTTTTATGCATTTAGTTTTTGGTCACCTGGGTCTTGGTCATGCCAGATTATTTCGATCTGTCTCCAAATATTTATTGTTGCTGTTTATTTTTCCACGGTCGATCCAAAATAATACTCCGCAGACCCTAATCACCGGTTGGATTTTAACCGTCATGCCGTACTTCAATCTTTTGTCCTCATCTGAGGTGGTCTGGTCTGCAAGCGTTGTTGAGCCGCTTGCCACTCACACTCGTCCCCAGAAGACAAAGCTCCCCCCCTCACCTGTCCTTGGGACCGAGGACTGGACGCCCTGAAACCTGCTTGTCGCCACCGCCTGATTTTCGGCCTGTCGCGGTCGACTCCCTCCGTTCCATTGAAGCGGCGTCTTGTCGTGCTGGAGATTGTGGCAGGCTACATAGGAACAGAAAATCCCTTTTTGTTTTCTCTTTAGCCTCATCAATTCACACTGAACCCTGGTGGTCGAACTATCTCATCTCGTAAAGAAATGACCTAATAACATCTTCCCATGCGAAAAGACATGCAGCAAGAGACGGCGCATCGGGGCTGCAGCTGATGTACTCGGTGCATTCAACGAGAGTGGGAAAAAAATGATGGTATTTGCAGTCAATATCACACAATTATCAGCTTGTAATTCAAATCGAACAAGAAAACGTTTTTGATAGGAGCGACTGATTGAGGGAATGGTCCGAATGGATACCCTTCATCTCCGCGATACCACTAGAAACAAAGGGCTGTACACGAAAATGAACGCGACCTATGCATCGCCATTACACCGGTTCTCAAAAGAAAAATTTCTTTCCCCTTAACTTGGTGCAGGATGTGGTATTTACAAGCAAGCGTCGACTATGGCTTTTTCTGACCCGTCCCTATATCAACACAGGGCGGCCATTCAACAATGACATTGAATGACGCTCACCTGATAAAGAACAAGGACACACAGAACGATCGAAACAGTAGAATGATCAAAACAGTACACTGGTTAGCTCCTATATTCTATTTTAATGACCTCAGCAACCTCAATCGCCAATATGGCATAAAAGAGTCACTGAAGGATTGCATCTTGGACGAGTATCTCGAATAAGTAACTTCAATTATCGAGTTATATCATTATTATGGAATTTATTCTAAATGTCGTGGTCCAGCCATGAAGGGGGTATGTTGGCAGTATAGCCATTCTGGCCACATCACCAGACCACCTCGTTTATTTCGATCACCTATGAAGGCGGCCCCAATATAATATTTAGCCTCTACACCTTTAATAATATTAATTACTCTGCTTTCTACGCTTTGAATGACCACACTTACGCGTGTTTCTGCCCCTTCCGCTGCCTGTAAGGCTGCTTCAGTCGACAGTATGTAATTAAATGAAGAGGAACGATTTGGATTAGATTGCCCGTCATCGTTTCCTTGACAAGAGCCATCCTGTAGTAAGAAATCCGCCATCACCCATTGAACTGCGCCATCGAATGGAGAGCTGGCTTTGCGGATTCTCCAATTCCTCCTTCGACCATGTGCCTTGATCGATAGTGCTTTCAGGCCCTCGTTCAAGCAGAAATGCAACCTGCATGACATCTCGAGGATTTAGAATAGGCAGATCATTTACACCTGATATTTGTTGCTGGCCTGGATCCGGCAAATCCCAGTTGAGCGAAGTCGATATGAATGGCGGTTTGGGATTCAATGCGACGTCCTGAGAATGGTCTCAGTGTTAAAGCTAATTATCCCCGATCATTCATGCATGGTTGCATTCTCACCTCTAGAGTAACGGGGTTTTCACCCGTATTTTCTAGTTGTGCCTCAAGAATAAATCGAGGAAGACGAGTCGGTTGAAATGTCTTAGCATTCCCAGAGTCTGCGGCCACGAATGGGAGTTCTGCGCTCTTGGTTCGAACGGCGATTTGTTGCTGCGCTAGGAATTGATAGAGTTTGCGAAACGTTCTGACTCGCCCGCCTGCAGCAGGGTGTTCTCCAAGCCCTTCTGACTTTGCCGATAATCGCGTTTCCGTGTACGTGACTGTTACTGCCTGAAATGATCAGTGGCAGTTCCCTCTGGGAAACGTGTTTCCAGGGATCGCTGTCGATCCAGAGCGCTCATACCAAAACATGAGTCCCTTCTTCCTTTAGATCAAATCGAACAATCCGTTGTAATGAATTTCCCGGTTCCAAGGACGGGCCTTTACTGGCTTCCTCGCCGGCCACGAGATCCAACGGGACAGTTTGCGACGGGGTCTGCATTTCAGCAGCGATGCGAACACCGCTAATCAGAGGCCCACTTGCAGATTCTAGAGACTCATTGTTGATACAAAGCGTACATGAGAATGTCTCTCCCACATAAGCTGAGCCAAAGGCCGGCGGTAACGTTAGCTGTGAGATCGATTAGTAACTTTACATATTGTTGAAAGGAGGGGCAATATCATACCAGCGGACTCAGTATAAATTGCCCATCGACCTCTTCACTTGGGCAGCTCAGAGCAGCTTCGGGCGATATCTGGGGTACATCCGTTGAGGTTACAGGAGGAAGTGGATATTGCTGTGACAGAGAGGGTTTGGATAGCCTGTACAAGTTCTTAGTTAATCTCCGAGCCTATTTAATAGGGAATAGGATCTATACTTTCCTCAGAACCTTGAGGCTCAGCGAATGAGCCTGCTTGTGTCCATCAAGGACAGATTGTCGCCGTTGGTGAGCCATATCAGCGGGTAGCTTGCGGCTATGTTTATGCCAATATTGTGTGTCGCAACCAAGGGTAACTAATACAGCTGCTCTATGGGGTCGTCCAGCGGAGAAACGTTCGCTCCGACCGGGGAACTCGGGAGTTCCGCAGACAAGTTGGCTAATCCCTTCTGGGACCAGATCAAGATCATGCGATAAGATTTCTTCAGTTTTGGGGTTCTTCATCTTCAATTGACTTATATTTTATTCTTGCGTTTTTATATGCCCGTATATTGACCTTGTATATATTTTATTCTTCATTACTCGTACATAATTTTTCGAATCAGATCTCCTTTCTCATACAATTTCTTTTCTTAATTGATACCTTTCAGTATATACAATTTCTACGACGCTTACGAGTCACGAATTCTTCCTTCCATTCAAATTTTATAAAATGACATCACCAGCGACAACGGCAGAATCAGCATCCAATGACGGGCAATTGTCCTTGAAAAGATTCTCTAATCTGACATTGAAGTTAGATACCCCGAAAGGTAATCTTGGATTGCATTGACTCCCCACAAGATACGACCCATGCTTTATCAATTTAGTTCTTGAGAAGAAATTTTATGCTCACTTGATATCAAATCTCAAAGGTCGCGGAGTATTCAGCACAGTTGATATTGCCAGAGGTACTGTCATTGATATTTCTCCTGTCCTGATTCTCGAGCCCGAGGATAAAGCTTTGGAGAGTAAACAATTATATAACTATACGTAGTTAGTAACAATCCCCTCATCCTTTCGCTCCAAGCATTTGGTCAAGGAAACCATTGCAATTGACACGTACATTGCTCCAGTAATTGGCCGTATTCTGAAGGAGAAACCGGGAAAACAACAATGAGACAAGCAGTGATACTAGGTCTTGGCTCAATGTTTAATCATTCCAACTTCGCCCAGAATGTTGGGTTTACACGTGATCCATCAAAGTTGGTCATCGTTTATACGGCTTTACGAGATATAAAAGCCGGAGAAGAGCTTTGTAAGTATTACCGCTTCCAATGACGGAGAGATCAATGAAGGGTTGAAGAGATAGACACTGACAGGTGGTTGCCAATCCTTGCACAGGTATATCGTATGGCTCGAGACTGGCTTTCAGGGATGCAGATGAAGATAAATATCTCAGCGACCCAGAAGAGGGAAATGATCTTTTAAGCAAGATTGAATTAGACGATTAGATTTTTCCATTTTTTGACTACTAACGTCAACTCTTAGCTGTAGCATTTAAATAAAACAGAATTTAAGTTTGGGCCTTCATCCTTCCCAAGAAAAAGTCACGAAACACGAGCAATATTCTCCAGGCTCTCCTGCAGTTGCGAGCTGATGGAGTTCAAAGCGCCTCAATCGGATTGATCGAAGGCTGCAAATATTATCAGTACAATGAATGCAATAAAAAGACCGCTGAGTCTTGACAGAAGAATGAGCCACGGGAACAATATTCTTTTGAGTGAATAGAATACTTGCAGGATACTGCCACGCCCTTCGATACTTTTGGCTGCATATCCTATCTCTCTTTCACTGTCCTATGGAATCGTCGTCAAAGGACGCTTTTTGTTAAGACAGCAAGGATAATCGAAGAATCAGATGCAATGCGAAAACACCACCAACTAAAACGGGCAGCGATCGCATGCAGACCATGAGAAAAGAAGTTTCTTCCAAAAGCTAGTATTACAAACCAGGAGGTGGTGGAACCTAAGTAATCGGAGCTGTGTCAGAAAAACGCGGGAAATGAAGTTAATGGGGTTCTTTTCTGACTTACCGCGCTGTACATGCCGCCTGGCGGGGATCCTGAGGGCGGAGGCGGCGGTGGCTGCTGACCGCCGGGAGGAGGAGGGGGTGGTGATTCCCCGGGAGGCGGAGGAGGAGAATTTTGCTGTTGCTGCTGCTGATGTGCAGCCGCAGCCTGTTGGTAATACTGCTGGTAAGCAGCGACGTAACCCTGATATCCACCATATGCGGCGTATGGATCTTGACCAGAAGCGTAGTATTGGGCATACTGCGCCGAGTAATCCGCAGGGCTAGACACTCCAGGTGCCGCCGCCGCCGCTGCAGCAGGTGCTTGCGTTGAAGGGCTCATAGCGGATACAGGAGAGTTCGAATAGCTATTGTAGCCACCATAGCTTCCCTGCCGATCTGACATTCGGTTATGACCGCCGCCACCGTAACCGCCACCGTAACCGCCGTAGCCATGGGAAGGCGGAGGATTATCCTTGAAGCGCTGGTACTGCTCCTTGACATTTCCAAGTAAATCCTCACAAAGTTCCTTTGCATGCTGCACTTCACGTGGGTCCGGACCACTGCAACTCATTAACTGCCTGGTCGAAAAGAAAACAAAAAAATGATCTGCGACAACTTACGTCACGTGCAGGAACATGGGCTCATCGCTTTCACGATTTGTGCCATGCTCCATGAAACCCGAGCCGCGCCCCTTGATCTGCACTCGGCAACGAGTCTCTTGTTGGATATGTTTGACATATGAACCTCCGTGTCCAACAACTTGTGCACGCAAGTTAAAACCTGGAATAGGTTCAAGTCCCACGGGAATGCGCTCCTCGGGCCATTTGCGCTGTTAAATTTATGAGTTAGCACAACGTCCAGTGAATATGAGTTGAAAAACGAATGACAAACCCGTCCAAACTCGTCTCTTTCAACAGGGTCGGGCTCTCTCCTGCGGAATCGTCGTTCATCAACCAGATTCGGGAGTTCCTGTTTCATAAGCTCTTCAATTTTGGCGATAGCTTTCTCGAGACCTTCTTTGGTTGTGCTGGTGATATGCAGATATAGCGGCGGATTCTGTGATAATTTTGCGTTAGATATTGTTATATCCCCTCTGATAATGACTACTAGGCAATCAGTGACATACCGCAGGAGTCGACATGTTCTTGTCGGGATAATAGTTTCCTCGGGTAGTGACATCTTTAAAGTAATGAGCCTCTCTATTTCTTTAATCGTAAATAATGGTAATTGAATTCAGCGTACCGGCGCCAGTCTCATCTTTGATCTAAATTATCACGCAGCGGAGGTCAGCAGATGCCAAAGAGGGGTTGCAAGGTGAGGCTAGGCGCTCTTGGTAAGCATGACTGTCTTTCCACAAAATAAAGGGGAAAGAATTTGCTTGAAACAGAATATTTCAATGATTGCTCTCGGCCCAGGCCCCTTTGGAGTAGCACTGGCACACTCTCATTCATACAAGCAAGACAGCCTGAAGATTTATCAGTGGAAACGTGGTGGGGATCAAATTTACCATTTTCTGCGTGGAGCCTTTGGTCAGGGTGTATCGGTTGCGAAGGTCGTTTACTTCAATGTCTCGGATATAGTCGCCGTCAGAGATATACGTCTCGCCATTTTTATGTTCTGAACCAGCCGGAGGGGAGGAAGCTTTGCCAACAGGGCTTCCCGTTGCTGACTGTGGGAGATGGTGTTAGAGAACAATCCCAGCGCTTCATAAATAAGGGAATATTATATATATACCGAGCGAATCGGAGGCACATCAACATGCTGAATGCCCTTTCTGGCCTGGATCTGGGCGTTGATTCTCGCAGCGGCGGCAGCTAGAATCGGAGTATTAGCAACAAACACCAACGGGCAACAACAATGCTTGCTAGGCTTACCAGCGGCAGCAGCAGGGTCCCCAGATCCTGCCTTCTTTTCGTCCACAGCTGGGCTTGCGGTCTCCCTATTTATTGGACTACGGCTCCGACGGGATCGAGAGTCGCGACCACTTGGGGACCTTGAACGGCGGTCAAAACGAGAACGTCTGGGTTCGTCACTTCCATGTCGATCGCGAGCTGGTTCGGTTTGATCGAAGCGCGAGCGCTTCCTACGATCTTCCTCCATTGCAGTAGCTGGCCCCTGAGGAATATCTAGACGCCGGCAAGCAAATAAAAGATATACCTCTGAAAAGTGACCCTGAATGTTGAAACTTCGAGTTACCAGCCAAATCATATCCGCCGATCAAAGACGGTGAGTCACGTGCATATATCACTAATCCCTGTCTGGTTAAGGTTGTAACGCAGATAATCTTTGACCCTAAACCTGTTCAAGCCTAGCAGATCTCCAGGTTATTTGGGCCAATAGATTTTCATAAAATTAGTCCCCCGCTTGCCGAGTTCGGCCCTTGACCCATCCGACTTTCTCGTCAGCCAGCAAAGAAATAATCACAGTCACGATTGCTCCGTGTCTCCCTCCGCTCAATCGACACCGCGCGAGAGAGACACAATTCAACAATGGCATCCCGCCGAGCTGTCGTGGCATTGGGGGCCACGAGAAAGTCCCTGGCCACCACCGGCTCCTTCGCGGCCAGGAAGAATTCACCTTCGTTGATTGTTCAGTCTACTCAACGCCGATGCACCGGAACTTCCTCCTCGACTTCTGCGCTTGCATACAAAGCTCTGCACAGCCGCATTGCACCTCTCCCGACAAATGAGAACCCACCGCAGTGGTCGGCCTCTGCTGCCGTGTCAAGCATTCTCTACGAGACGCCCTTGCCCTCCGCGGCCCCGCAAAAACGGCACGTTTTGAACTGCCTTGTTCAAAACGAGCCTGGTGTCTTGTCCCGCGTTTCGGGCATTCTGGCAGCACGAGGATTCAACATTGACAGTTTGGTTGTCTGCAATACTGAGGTTGAGGATCTTTCCCGCATGACAATTGTCCTGACCGGCCAGGATGGCGTTGTTGAGCAAGCACGTCGCCAGCTTGACGACTTGGTCCCTGTTTGGGCTGTCCTCGACTACACTGATGCTCCTCTCGTACAACGTGAGCTGCTGCTGGCCAAGGTTTCTATCCTCGGTCCCGAATTCTTCGAGGAGCTGCAGGCTCATCACCGTGAGATGACTGCCGAAGACGCCGAGTCGCTCGAGCGCCTCCGAGCCGGAGATGCCTCGGGCAGGGCCAAGGAAATTAAGAAGGATTTCCACCCCAGCAAACTGGCTGTCAGCCAGGCCTTGCGACACAAGCATGAGCATCTGGAGGCTATCACCCACTTGACTCACCAATTTGGTGGCAAGGTCTTGGATATCAGCACAAACAACTGCATCGTGGAAGTGTGAGTCATTGAAAGAAGTAGCACATTTGCCATATCTATGCCTGACTAATTCTTTCCCAGCTCCGCCAAGCCTACCCGTATCGACTCCTTCATGAAGCTTGTTGCTCCCTTTGGAATCATGGAGTCTGCTCGGACAGGTAAGCTAAGAAGCTCTCTCTCACTTTCCACTGCCCCCTTTTACCCTCCAGCTCTACTTGATCAATCCCCCCTCGCCTCCTTCTGTACATGAATTTGTCATTCTCACGCTCCAAACCTCTTTCTCACAGGACTCATGGCTTTGCCTCGATCTCCTCTGCACGCCCCGACGGAAGAGATTGAAAAAGACGCCGGCGAAGTCGTCGACGCCAGCACTCTTCCCCCTGGATAAACTATCAACGAACTTTTCTATATTGGTATTATTTTCTTTTAAAAGGATAGTTTGATTTTCTTTTATTTTCGGCATTAAATCTCAAGTACCATTCTAGCTCCTTTGTATTTTTACATCTGTGTCAATTCACATACCTTCAGGGTTAGCATTGAATCTACTATAATTTCTCTATATAATTCTTCAGCTCATTTGCTTCAGTTGACTATTCCCACTGATTCATGTTGCGGGTCTCGAATTGAATCGCCGCAATTATCAAGCACATTTGCCACTGACGATCATCTTTTGTGTATTATAATGGTGCTGTAAAGAAAGAAAAGTGCATGATATCCGTTATTCTATCTTTTGCCGTAAGGCTCACAATCCGATTCCAACACGCCTAAAGATGGGCATGGATCGAAGGATCAAAAGAGGGCCAAAACAATGAGCTTGCGAACCAGGCAATGACTCATATATAAGCGACTCATAACATCTCGCATCTCCATACTTGTGAAAATGAAAGCCAATGCGTACGCTAGAGTCGAATCTTGGCCCCGATCCCACCGCCTTGGAACCAAACCGTCGTACCCCATTCGCCTATCCTCACGCCTAATACTGCCTTGGCGTCGAGTTTTAGAGAGCCACCGAGTGTGCGGCGGACGGCATCGTAGCCCACGCTGTTGAGATTCCATGTGACGGGCAATCTTGGAGTTTGTGAGATGCCCGGCGGTATTGCAATAGGATAGTTGTACACGATTCTCCCAACAGGTTCGGTGTGGTTGTAAAAGGCAGTCGCATCGATATGCGTTATATAGAGCGTCGTGTGTGGAAGAGGGGAAAGCAAGACGAAGGTAGCTGTTGAAGTAAGGAGGTGCATCTAATTAGGTAAATATCGAGTAAGTGCGAGATGCTCAGTGATCAGTCAACGACAGAAGGGAGGCGAGATTCTAGTAGTAGGCTTGTTTGCAAGGTAGATATGCAGGACAAGAAAATTTCTAGAAAAAAAAAAAAAGGTAGAACGTGATGCTAAATCTAATCTTTCCACTACAAAAGACATGAAATGGTGACTAAAAGAGCAGGGCCAGGACATGATTAGGGATCAGTTGGAGCGAACAGTACCGTTGCATCCTTGATAAACTTGGGTCCTTGGTCGTCTTCCCCATCGTCATCGCCATCGTCAGGTGTTTTTGGTGCCCGTAGCCTTGGGCTTTGGATATCAATCTCTAATGATGAAAGGGCTTTGCCAAGCGTGGGCTGTGCTGGAATAGAGCCCTCGTGCGCTCTCAACGTTACCGTTGTATTATATCCTGAATCACATAAAGTCAGTGTGTAAGCCACGGAAAATGATAAAAGGTGTTCTACCGGAAATATACTGAGACAAAAGCTCCTTGCCTACTTTTTCTCCTTCAGGGCCTCCCGATGTCGCGGGTGCCCAAAGCGCCTCGACAACCACATTTTCATTTGAGCCTGGAACAATTAAGATGTTTTTGGCCGTGGCATGCCCAAGCATTGTACCATTGGATAGAAATTCAAAATCGACAAAAGGTATAGCTGCCGAATAGTTGGTGGGGTTTGTAAAGTTAACAGAAGCCTGGAGGGACAGCGATGACTCTGTGGTTTCAAGTATTTTTAGAGAACCAACTTTGGGCGCAAACGACTCCAGGCCTTTTCCAGCTATCGCTAAGGAGTATTAGCCATGTTGACACTTCTTCTCGTCAAAAGTATATCGGTGACCAACGTTTTATCGGAATGCTTCCTTTGGCGGGGATCCTTTTCATTGTAAGCTGACCAAGAACGGTGTCCACTTTGACATCGACATCGGCCGCAACTGTCAAAATTGCCTCTTGTTTCTGAAAGATGAGTTTCTGCATCAGTTCTGCAAATGTATCTTCATTGGTAATCTCCAACGGTGCATCGTTGACAATGGATTCAATTTGCAGGTTGGTATTGTTGCGCTCATCAATAACGCTGCTTGAATTGGCTTCTTGCCATTTGTGGAGGTCGAGAATGCCAAGTTCCTTTCCATGGTAGAAGATTTCCGCACCAGCCCGGACGCTTGAAACATTTAGTGGGAAATTCACAACATCTGGTACGGTTACCACCGCCTTCACGACTGCGGAAAGCTTTGGTCGTGCCTCTGGCGTGTCAGGCTCCGCAAACGGATCTGGCAGATTGATGTGGACATTTTCCAAAGAGAAGTTCTTGATCAAATCCTTGAAGCTGTGTTCAGGAAATGGTATAGGCACTGTGACACTTGATATTAATTCCGCAATCCACGGAGGCGTAGTATCCAAACCAGTCTCTGATCCTCGAACGTAGAGCGTAGTCTTCTGACCCTTTAGATAACCTGTGAGCAGCAGGTCAAGGGGCGACGAATGCGAACTAGGACAAGTTGAAGTGAGAGTATCTGGGAGCTCACGAACAACCCCGCTTGCGTTGACATGGACAGGCTGGCGCGGTTCTATCATTATAGACTCAGTAGTTGCATGTGCCACCATAATATATGGCTCAGATGGAACGCAGTTCGGTACTAATATGTTGAATCCAAGAGGAGGCACTGTGAACTTGACAGGGTAATTATTGGAGATCTTGAGCGAAACGTTCGCACTCATTCCTTTCGAAGACTTCGGCGTTGAAATCTCGCGAATTTCCAAATGGTCCACATGAACATTGGGAATTTCTGGAACATCATCATCTGCAAAGTGATTAGCGTCTTCGCAGTCTGCAAGTCAGCTTATGGGATAGCTAACCCTGGAAAGTCAGCGTCGTTGAAATTTGCTGGGTCCCCAGCTTAAATATGCCAGATTTCAGTTTGACATCGGCCTTCCCTTTGACTTCTAATTGACTCAGCCTGTCGTCCAACCAATCTTTAGCCACGCGGCTCAGAATTTCCGATTCACCAGGTTCAATATCCGTCAAGAAATCAATATGAGTCGTTCTCCCGTTTCGGAGATTAAAAACGATGCGAGGAACTGTTGCTTTGCCAAGTGCTAAATCACCATATTTCGGGAAATACACCTCAACGACTGTCGGCCCACTCTCTGCTTTCCTGGCAATCCAAGTCCCTGCACGGCCAAGATCACGTATTGCTTTCTTGTGGACACGAGAGGCGTCGAGAACGAAATCACCTTGGATTCTGGCCCGGACACCAGAAGATGTGAAGGAGTCAATCGAAAGATTCGTGGGTTCAAAAATCATTGCTGTTTCTGCATATTCTTGCATTGCCCGTGGTGTAAAGAACCCTACGACCATGATAACAACGACCAAGGCACACAAAATGCACAACGCTATTATGGTTGGCCATCGCCGACTCTTCCCGCGGCTGGTTTGAAAGCGCCCCTGAAGAGACAGAAGCGCGGCTGCTGCACGATTTGCTACTGATGAGGAAGAAGCATCATCTTGTTGTTGACCACGTTCTCGAGCGAGTAGAGGAGTAGATTCATTCGAACTCTCCGATGGTCGAGAGCGGCCTGTCAGTGTCGATGATGAGGATGATTGCGGCCTTTTAGACGGATTGTCATTATTGCTGAGCTGTTCATCGCCCCTTTCGGGCGATATGTTGTCTTCATTCATCACTGGTTCTCGTCATCAGCGCTTCCGATAACGGATGCAATTGGTCGCAGAGCGATATCGAGATATGTATGGTAGAGGATGGAGTCACGATTAGTGGAGCGAAGTAGTTTTCAACATTAGAAGTATGATTCAAGCTCGATATATCTGACCAGACGCCATTGCATGAATATTTAGGAATAACAGTATCTGGGAAGGTTGAAACCTCAAGACACGAATGTCGTCGTCACCATCTTGGGCAGGATACTCCCAGCCTTAACCCCGGGCAACCTGCCACTTTAGTAAAGCGCGGGGTGATATGGCGCTAGCGAGCCAAGCGATCCCTGGCCGGAACCTCAAAACGGAGAAACCGTTCAGATAAGTTGGTAGTGGACAGTCTTTCTATACCACGTTGCTTGATCATTTTGCAGGGCAATGTTTCTGTAATGAGACTTGACATAAGTTCGGTGAAGTCTGATTTGCTACAGACTCGGCTTCCCATCTAGAAACCTTTCTGTAGGAATGCAGTCATGTTGAGGTCCATGATTCCAATGCCCATCGTGCCTGTGTTATACCAACGGCCTGGCCATGAAAAGACACATGGCGAAGAATTCTTATGATATGACTCCGATATTTCCATTGTGTAGTGGTTCAAAAATCCTTAATTTAAGAAGTAAAGAAAGGAACTTATGAGTGATATTGTGTCCTGTTTGTTAAATGTTCGGGTCCTCTGCTGTCAAGACCCTCGAATCCGCGTACGCCAGATATTGACACATGTCACTTAGGTATGCTATGCTATGCTAAATACATAATGATAAAACTTGCGCCGCTTTCCCAGGAAAAGTTTAAGGCCCCGACTCCGGAATTTTCTACAACAGTAAAATGAACACAGCGTTCTGACGCTTGGGTCAGAAATAAGGGGAGTTATAATACGACTCTGATGGCAGAGCTAGTCGGGAATACTGCGAATATCGGTCTTGACACCGATTTAGAAGTACGCTAAGTAAAAGAAAAGGAGAATACCGCGAATCAGGCAAGGACACCATGGCGAAAAGAGGATGGAAATGTAGGCGCTCATGCCAGGAGTGCACAAAGAGAAAGGGAAAATGTGCTGCAAGAGCAGCCGGAACCAAAATACGCAAAAGCGTTAAGAAGGAAAAGATAAACCCACAAAGAACCAGAAGCCTCAGGATTATTAAAAAAAACAAAGCTTCTGACATCCAGATCGGAAAGAGGAGAACTTGTATCTGGATTGATAGCCGCTCATAAAATTGCGAAGATGCAGCAACGCTTGTACAGCCACCGTAAATGCTGGCGAGGAAGAAAAAGACCAAATACTGTACAAGTCTCCAGGTAATTATTGGTAAGGAGCGAAAGGTGACAGAAACGACGTGCAGTGGATTCGACATTTCGACTTGAGCTCTGAATATCGTTTTCGGCGCCCAACTCAGATTCGTGAAACTCTGCTATGCTAGATTGAATGATGTTTCATCTAGGATTGATCCGGAAGTTGGTTGGCTGAGTAGAATTATTAACTCAACGTCTCCCCTGTGATGATGCTAGGGATTCCGTCCGCTCATAGAGAGCTCCTCCTGGGAAGAACCCGGGGCTATTCATAGTGCCTGACGGCGTTGACGGTACAGTGGCTTGGACAGCTGGTCCAAGGGCCGCACTGAGCGGTGTCGCCGGTAATGGTGTCACATATGGACTGCTATTTGGTGCAACAGATGTGGCAGATGTAGGAGCAGCGATAGCGCCAAGAGGAGACATGGATACTCCTAAGGCAGATGGGCCGAGGAAGCCAGAGTGCGTCATTCCTGGCTGAAGAGGAGGAATTGTAGCTGATTGCGACCCAAGCTCACTCCAGGGTGACTGAGTGATGAGTGCCCCAACCTCTCTAAGTTGCTTCTGCGGAAGACGAAGCGCGTGAAGCACGTCATTGGGAATGAGGTCATAACTTCGAGCTTCTTTAACGAGGAAGGCAAGATCAACAAAGGCCTGGAATTGTTAGAGTCAATACACCATAAGACCAAAGATAGATTTCATGAGATATGGATTCTGACCTTGAGCCAGTTATGGCAAAGTTGCCAGAATTCACGCTGACTTCTGATATTTGGATCTTTCAGTTTAATTGTGGACAGACAATGCTTGAGTTGATCCGTGACATTAATAGAAGCCATAGATTTATCGCACAAGTCTGTCCAGGAGCCTCGGACAGATGAGGATGCGCCCTTAGCATTTGCAGTTTCAGAGCAACGAAGAAAATGAAGTCTGATGGCAGGCAGAGCATTTAAAACCGAGTCACATCCAGTGCTTAGTCTGAGGTAGATTTTCTCAAACAGTCTCTCTTCGTCAATCACTTCACCATGTCCTAACATTGTGTTGTTTCTGGAACGCACAGTAGGCGTAGGTACAGCAGGAAACGTGTCAGTCGAGCGTGGTGTGAAGGAGAAGCCGTTCGTTAATGTGTTAGATCTGCTGCCTGCATACTTAAACGGTAGAGGGGGCTGAGTATTAATAGGTTGTAAAGCACTGCCGTGTTGAATAACTGTTCCGCTCCTCATCCGTGTGCCAGGTGCAGGTCGTTCTCGTGTAGGTGTAGCCGAACGCCCTCGTCGAAACATTGGGGCAGCCACACGTCGTGGCACAAATCGCCTGCGACTGATACTGATTTTGGATCGTAGATGTGAAGTGGCATTCCGTATTTCAACAAGGCCTCCAAATACCAACAAGAGCAAAGTTCGTATGTACTTTTGGTCCCCTTGTTCGATGATTTTTGATGCGTTGCCAACAAGTAATGAAATGACATGTTCGTAAGCTTTGATGCATGTCAAGCACGCACGCTCGACGCCTTCACTGGACTGAGGTGGCCCTTCTTCATCTTCCTCAAAATTGTCAAACTTGTGAATTTCCCTGTCGAGTTCTCCCACGTGCGTTGTTGCATTATAGAAGACACGCTCCAAACTACTGCGTTTAGAAGGACCATCGCGGGCCAGAGCAAGAAGGCTTGAAATGTGCGGGTGCAGCTGAAACATGGAATAAAGGACGCTTTTTGCCGCTTGAACCAGAGGAGACGGTGAGTCTGACTGACGTTTATATTCAGGGAGACTTGAAAGCCTGTTGATGAAAACATTTCGGTGGCGCTCGTTCTCGATCGGGCTTGCTGGACTTGATGAACTATTGCCACTGCGAACATCCCCGCTATCTTTCCCACGCAAGATCGAGCCATGGCTCAGTCCTCTATAATGACTAAGGCGGTTGGTTCCAACTTCATTTAAGGTAGAAAGGTCTGACGGTTTTCTAGTGATGATGCCACCCATCCGTTTCATGCGATTGTTGGCCTGGAGAATGCTTTCACTGTTGCTGCGATTACGTTCATTGCCCAAAGCAAGCGGTGCAATACCAGGTCGACGAGCTACAGAATTCTGCTGGGATTGCATTCGATGATGTGAACGCTCTGGGATTGGCGGTGGCTTGCTAGAAAGTCCTAGGGCGGTCATTGGATCGATGCCGCTTATGCTTGGCTTCACCGGAAATCTGCCACCAGTGCGTTTGCTCACACGCGGCTGCTCCACTGGTCCTTCGCCACTATGGCCGTTCAGCTATTGCACGAAATCCTAAGATATACTACACTCACCTAGATTCAGCTCCTGACTCGTTTCCGCTTTTGCCCGATACTGCGGCTTGCCTTAAAAATCTCTTAACCTGGACGGTGATAAGAGTGTCTTTTTCGCTGTCGAGAACTGGTATTTGTCTTTTATCCTCCAATTCTAGGATACTTTTCGGCGGGAAAATGAGAGGATTCCCTTCTAACTTCAGAACTTGCAATGTTGTGATATTGCCGAGGCAGAATGGTAGCCGTTCTAATTTGTTCTTTTGAACCGACAACACTTTCAGTGAAGTCAAATTACCAATGGCATCAGGTATCTCTTGAAGGCTGTTTCTGCTCAGATCAAGTATTTCTAGGGATGCTAGCTCGCATATCTGATTTGCCATTTCTATTAGCGCGCAGGAATTTGCGCGACATTTATCATTTAACACTCACAGTATTTGGAAATGAACGTAAGTCATTATAGCGAACATTCAAATAGCGCAGATGAGAGCACTGAGCGAAGTTCGAAGGAAACTGTCGAATTTGATTGTGTGGGAGTGCGAGTCTAAGAAGCCCTTAGTAATTGATGCTGCATACCCAATGTCATCGTTCGGTTTTGGAGGATAATGAGCGGACCGTACCTCTCGATATCATCCTTTATGACATTTACAACATCCTCGGTAAATTTCTCTATTTGTTTATGCCCGAGATCTATCGTCAAGCCAGGTTTAAGTCTCCCTCCAACTTCAGCATTGTCGGCATCAGTGTCCGAGACTTGCGCGACCTGCGCTTCCCGTCTGGCAACTTCGACCGCTTCCCGAACAATCACAAGTAGCTCCTCATCTGATGTTGGACGGGCCAGCTTGAGCATTGTATGTTGTGAAGATGTTATTGGACGGACAGTCTGATAGGGCCCGGAGGCGTTGAGGTTGCTGGGTGGTTGGGACGCGGCTCTGTTCCGACTGCTGTCAATTTCATCCCGAGGGGACTCTAAAACAGCCTCGCCTGGTGACGTTTCAGGACGTCGTATTGCTCTCGGACCGCTCTCCATGACAAGGTGTGGTGCGTCAAAGAGGGGCAGGCAAAGTTGATCGCAGAAGGGGGGCGGCTACAACCAGCGCAAGACTGGTATGACGAAAGGCGGCGACAGTCGACTAACTCGATTTATCTGGGCTCGAAAAGACCAGCGCGATTCCTAGCATATTCTTTGAAACGGTGACTCCCGTCGCAAGGTAATTAAAAACTTCTTTGATCTGAAGAAAGTGAGATTGACTTGGAGGACATGGAGAGTCGATTAACTCAAGCTCGGCTTTAGCGCGAAGGCTACCTGACAGGTTGAGGGGGATGGTCTTCCGCTTCATGCAAGGCACCCGCTCCGCTCGCTTAGATTGTTCCGGGGCGTTTATCAGCCGCCAGGCCGCTGTGGAAACCCCTCGGCGACGAGCGAGGATCGTAGATGGACTTTAGGGAGTAATCTGACAAATATTATGCATGCACGTGATGGGGCTGGCACAGCGTATTGATAGATTTTTTTGTATCATCGAGCAAAGTAGGCTTTGCCAGCAAACACATGTCTATATTCATAGCTCCAGGCGAGTAGGCTGGGTCTGCATGGTTGCCCTCGCTATAAACAGGCTGCTTGAAATTGGTCGATGGTCGAGACATGAGGCGGTATATTGTATACTTCGCTCCTTATAATTCTGTGTCGAATCCTGAAAGCCTTGGCTTTCTGCTGGCTGTGGCATATCTGAAGCAAATTATGCAAGATTAATTGTTCACCACCATCACAGCATAATCAAAGGAGATGGATCCTGAAGATTAAATGTCTGGCCAACTGTCTTTCAAATATAAATAGGAAGAGAGCGCAGATTGGCGTCACTATGCTAATGTACAGTAAACTCCCGCAATAAAATCTCTTTAGAAAAAGAAGGACAAAACTCATGAATCTATATGGGAATACCACAACCAGCCCCTAAGGGTGGAATACGGCTCCTCCACGGGCTTCTTGCCCCTGCGCGGGAACAGAGCCACTGAGTTCGTCGATTCCAGCCTCCATTTGCGACTCGTCGGATCCCAAATCTGCTTGTGCACCGCTTGTTCCGGAATAAGCAGCAGTGCGAGCCTGCTCGGCAGCGGTGACCATCTGAGACGCCCATTCTTTCCACTGCTCGAATGCCTTGTTCTCCAATTCCATGCCGACTTCGAGGTAATTTTTACCAAAGTATGCGCCTGTCGAGAGTGCCTCCTCTTTTGCTACTCTTCTTTCCACCTCCTCTTCGTGTCGCAGGGCATAGAACTCTTCGCGCGCTTGATCATAAGCTCTAGCGACTGTCATCTCAGGTACATTGTTGAGCAGCCATAACTGACGCTGGATGACACTGGATTAATGTCAGCACAAATTTCTCACGTTCTGCAATTAGATTTCATCCAGGTATGCTCAGACACACCTCTCGCCGTCCAGCCTTCTATTTGGCTGTCGCATTTTGCTCCAATCACAATGCTGCGCGTCTTTTCCATCATTTTCCAGAACCACCCTAGGGCGAGCAAGTTCCCAGGGATGATCCGCAAAGAATTCTTTCCGCATAGCGTCCTCGGGGTATTTTATTTGCTGAGGTTGGAACATTCGGCTAGGCTTCTTTGCTTTATGCCTTCGCTGCCGCTCTTGATGCTGAACAGGCTGGTTACGCACTAACGCTTGGGTCGGAGGAATCTGAGCGACGACATCAAACCAGCTAGGAGATTGATTGATGCGTTTGGTCGCGAGCAATTGAGCCGCTGTCTGGTGAACCCGAAGGGGCCTGAAGTCGTACCGTCCCATCTTCACGCAGTTGTGGGCCCGACACCCACAAAGGTGCTCGCAGGAATGGGGAAATAAATTGCGTTATTGTTCGCGTGTCAGTTTCGTTTGAAAAGGAGATTGACTCGATATGAAGCCAATATGGGCGAATTGGGCCGACGAGGACGCACGAATTGGTCTCCTCGGGCGATTCTCTCAAGTTGATTTTGATGGACTTTTGATGGCGGAGAGATCCGTGGGCTGCGCGACAGCTCTCGTATTAGGAATAGCGCAAAGGTGGACCGACATGGGACACCTTGGCCAATCATAGATGACAGTCGGGCTCTACTTTAGTCGAAGATGGCGGATTACCCGATTAAGACAGGTTTACCCCATACTCCGGGTCTTCCCCAATGTTGCCCCATCCCGTCTTCCCCCTCCCGAGCTATTGTGCTGTATTCGTGTACGGACAGATGAACGAAGGACTTTCACTCGATTGATTTCACCTCCTCCATCTCCAGACAATTTTTCTCAGATTGATTAGTCCAGCTCTGGCACGCTCGTTATGAGATTTACCAAGAAAATCGCAACTACCACATGATTAATCCTCTCGGTCATGACACAATGTCTCGCATGACATGTCCTTCTTCGGTGCTCTGGATCGATCAGCGAGCTGTTCGATTTCACGTCGGATGAGCTCTCGCTCTCTCCTCCTCACATTTTTGTGTCCAAAATGCAACATTCGGTCCGTGGCGACATCAAGAAAACCGCTCTTCTTTCATGCCGCCCATAAATTGAATCAAAACGTCTCATATAACGCTTCGGGGGAGATCGGTGCTCCTCTGGTAGATAACCAGCATGGTACCAGTGAAGCTGCTGCCAAGCGTCTTCTCTCAAGACCGGTCAGCCACGGAAAACGCACAGCTAAGCCCTCACCAAATCATGTGAGAAAATGGTCCTCCTCGACTCGCTGCCAGAGCCTTAGTCAACCTGTCTTCATGCAGGCTTCGCGTGAGGATTTCAAAGATCTGATTGATCATTACTATGACCCACTGGATGGGAGAGCAGATCTGCAATGTCATGTACCACCAACCTTGCTGTTCGACACGACGACAGTGAAGCATGAGAGCTTCGAATTGCTCTCAGCTTCGGACGATAAACCAAGGCCAGCACCATCCTCTGAGGAAGACTGTTCCATAAATCGATTCACTGCGGCTATGGCAAAGGACAATATTTCAAATGATGACTTATTTGAAATATATAAGACCATACCTCGATCGTCATTGAAATCATTGCCGGCCAAACAGATACGGCGCCTCTTACATCGTCTTATAATTGTCGAGAAAAGAAACGAGCGTACGATGTTACAGTACCTATCAATTGTTGATGACATGAAAGATGCAGGCATACCATTGACCTCGGGAGAATGGAGTAGCGCTATTGCTTTCGTCGGACGATGCTACACCAAAGTCTCAGCCGCCGATGTGAGATCGGCCCTCTACATTTGGAAAGAAATGGAGGCAGATGCAGGCGTAACAGGGACAAACGTGACTTTCAATATTTTGTTTGACATCGCGGTTAAAGCAGGTAAATATGGCCTGGCAGACATGATTTTAAAAGAAATGCATGCAAGGCGATTGGAGTTTAATCGATTTACGCGTGTTGGATTGATATTTTACTACGGATTACGAGGCGACGGCGACAGTATTCGAAAGGCCTACCGGGAACTAGTTGATGCTGGGGAAATAGTGGACACTGTGGTGCTAAACTGCGTCATTGCATCGCTGCTCAGAGCTGGTGAAGCCGGTGCCGCAGAACAAGTCTTTGGTCGAATGATGAAATTACATGCGAAGCAAGCAGGCACAAGATTGTTACCACCTCGAGATTGGAGGACATCGCGGAGGCTCGGCAGAGTCCTTGCAAGAGCTTCAAGGTTCTTCCGCGACAAACCAGAAGCCCGGATGGGACTGCAAGCTAGCTCACCTGTCGCACCAGACCTTCGCACTTTTTGCACACTTCTCACCCACCACGCGCTCGAAACGGGCGATGTGGATAAGTTATCCTACTTCCTCGACGAAATGCGCTATCTTGAGATTCCTGTGCACGGCCGCATCTTCCTCATTCTCTTCCAGGGCTTTGCAGTTCACGGTTCAAAAAGGTACAGCTCTTGGACGACGTCGCTCTTAGAGACTGTTATGGATGCTTTTCTCCAAGCATTGCAGGACCGCCCTGGTGATATATTTTGGAGTAAATGGATGACGGTACGGATTGTTCGTGCGTTCAATGTTTGTGCTGGTCAGCAAAGAGCTCTAGAGATTTGGCAAGAGATACTTAGCCGGTGGCAGCCTAGACCAGAGGAGCTCGATGCCACCAGCAAGCTCCTGTGCAGCATTTTGACGCAACCTGAATCAGCATCTAGCTCAGGCAAGGAATAATAGTGTGGCTCGGCGTGTTTTCAGTTTCGAAACCTATCTGATGAAATCAATGATTATAATGAAGTCAAGTCAGTTTACAAATTGAATATGGATGATCCAGTTATGCCGCATATACTTCTATCTTATATCATGACGCTTTTTGGAATATGATTCTTTGAGGCCCAGGGTGCATTCTGCCTCGGAGTATCAAGGTGCAACCGAGAAGCTGGCGGCATGCAAAATTGGCTGGTAAGAGTATTTCTTATGCTTCTGCATAGAGCATCTTTCTACCCTAATTCATCTTGAACACAAACAGAACGATTTGGTCATATTTCGATCGTTAAAGCTGATTAATTTTCATGTAGTATGGTATAAACAGATATATTGTACAAGTTTATACGAATAAATGTATCAGCTATATAAAAAGGATCCTCGGAATTAAAAAACGCCTGCATATGAATTGAGACCAAATCGTGAACCGGATATCATCAATCGAGCGCTTCTCCGCTCTTCAATGCAATTATTTGGAAATGAAGTTTCGCAGAGAATGATCTGCTTCTGTTGGAATCGCCCGTGTATTTCAAGGAACAGGCTTTTAGACGCGCTCCTTCAGGAGGGCGTGGGCCAAGATGGGCCAGCCAAGGAGAACGGCAGCAGCAGGGACATATCTAAAATGAAACATTAGCAACTTCACCACCACAGGGGTTCTTGCATGTTGCATGGACTACTTACGCAATGCCCGTGCGACCGACTCGTCTCAGATAGACAGAAGATTGCACCGAGTGGGCAGCTTGGCTGACAGGTCGGCGCGCATGAGGATGTGGCTCAGCGACAAAGTTGCGAACAGAGGCAAGGAAGCCACGGCGGGGAGTAGCAGAAGGCATTGTGATGTGTGTTTTGGCCTTTTTGATTGCCTTGTTTGTATGTATCGGTGAGGAGAGATGTGGAGTGACTGCTTTTATCCGAATGTGCAGTCGTAAGAGTTGTGGTCTGGTGAGTGGAGTGACCTTTTGTGACAGTTGTTGCAGTTGCTACTTTGTCGTGTTTGAGAAGTGGAGAGGAAAGACTTTGAGTGGAGAGTAGATAATTGTATATATATAGAGTGGAGGGGAGAAGAGAGATGTCTCGTTTGCTCTTGATGCTGATGGCTGATGCTGAACAAAAGTTCGACTGAAGAGGGATACTACAAGTGGAATATATACTACTCATCCGTATTTCTTCTCTTACCTCAGATTGCTCAGTATTATCTTTCATTACGAGACTATCCGCGATCTAGCAACAATTCTGGCGCAAAGCTGGCCGAGGCGTGCCGTTCATCCCGCCAGCCGGCCATACTGAATGGGCAGAATGACCACGACAAAGTGCACGAGGACGAAAAGCTTACGGGGGCTAGGTGGTAGTGAGGGACCAGAATCAGTATAATGGCCTGAGGTGCCTGAAACTGTGCCTGAGGTATCCATCACTCCGTAGCAGGGTTTGTATGGGGCAGCTGTCAAAAACAAAGGAAAATCAGGAGATGTTTTGACGTCTGGTGCGGGAGGAGTAGGGAACACATGGTTGCGGTACCTCTGTGTCTGCGTGCGAAAATACGGTTTTGCCTTGGGGCGAGACTCTGGCGGTGGCTAGTGCACGGTTACCCCAGAAAAGTGCCTCGTGCGGGTAAAGCGTCGAGCCTAGACGGGCAAAGATTCCAGGTAAGGCTGCTGCGTTACCGGACAGTCCCGGTAGATTGGCCTGAGATATGGCGTGAGCTGTAAGCGCGCCTCTCCGCGTTTGTCCAGGTGGGAATTCTCCCCTGTCCGCTACGAAATATTGTATTGTGAGGAGTTCCTCATAGCCGTATCCAGAATTTGGTCGCTGGACCCTGTACAATTCTGATGCTAGGCTTGTTTGACACGGGCTTTTGACCTTCAATGCAAACATCGTGATCCATCTCATTACTTTTAGTAGATTTACATTCATAGTAGTCAATTTGCTATTATATAGAGTATTGCGCCTTGCAGATATCCAAGAGTGCAATTCTCTCAAGTAAGAGTATCCTCAGGCAGAGAATACGTCGCCAAGGATGGATGGATTACCCACACGAGAACAGCAAAATATACGGACAAATGGGAACTGAAGGATTAGCGATCACATTTGAGCCATTCATGCGGAGTTGTGGCGGAGTCGTCATAAAGCATAGCGCTGAGAACCAAAGGAAGAAAATTGAGGAAGAGAAAGCAGCCTCAAAGGTGCGCAGATGCGCCGGCTTAGTTCTTCAGTCGAACGACGAATCTCATGATGTGGTGTGACAACCACCCGGCGAGGTCCGACGACCTGGGCTTTGCTCGGTCGGGCGCAGTCGCTAAGCGACAGGGGGTGCAGAATGACAGCTTTGGAAATCCCCCCGCATTTTGCCGACAGAATTTCTCATTGCAGATACTGCGGCTGGGGAAACAATGACATCAATCAAACACGAAGTGCAAACGGAATTTCTTCTTTTTTCTTTAGCTTGTTCTATTCTATTTTATTTTTTGTGTTTTTTTCTGATTATCTTATGTATCTCTTTTACTTTTCTGCTTTTGTTAAATCAGTTTTTTGTGGATTATGAAGTACGCTGTGTGAAATGCCGAGAAACGACGAATACCTCTCTACACTGGTCAAAAAAATTAATGCTTTAGCTGAAATCATATGTTGGACCAGCTCAAAATGATTTGATTGCAAGAAAATTATTTGAGAAATTATTTTTGATGTATGATGACAGGAAAAGATGCACATGTACTAATGCAAGGAAGGTAAACAGTATTTGAGCAGCTGGTCCTCACCACCCGCACTTAGGGTTTTAATGCTCTTTGCATTCATTTGCATTGCGGAAATGGAATTGGCATGTAATCATCCTCGCATCGAGTATGCAGATACCTAAGGATAACTCTCCAACCTATGCGGAGAAGACGGCGTTATCTCCCATGGCATTATCACGTGCCCGCGCGCTACTCTTACGCGTAGACGCGAGACGCGATTTCTCTGGCGAATAAACGCCGCCAAGGTGATTTATTACATATCATTCTGGGGTAAGCGTTTATGAAAAAATGACTCTAGGTGTTTTGGAGTTTGATATCATATAGTGCTTCTCCGTTCGAGCATTGCTGCTTTGTTCTATAGGACAATACTGTGCTTTCTCGCGGTCCCATTACGTCCACCCGAATTTAAGCTCTTATAAACGCATCTGCAGCATCCTCTTCTACTTATACCGCTGTAATGCTGTTATATTATCCAAGGGAAATCATGAGAAGATTGTCTCGTCCGAACAATTGAACAACCGAATATTGAAACTCAAGCTGGGATTATGGCACCTATGGACCATGCACCAAAAAGACGGAAGACGAATGGCCACAGGAAATCAAGAACCATCGACATTGATTTTACGCTGAGACGTCTTTTCGGCAAATCAACATTTAGGTGAGTTTGCTTATCTTTTCTTTCCAATGATTGCCAATATCCGGCATGTTTCAAAGATCCTTCTCTTTGTCAATAAAACATTATCGATGGCTTACAAAGGGATTATTCAACTGCAGGCCTCTCCAGCGAGAGGTTATTAGCGCAGCCCTTGAGGGTCATGACATTTTCCTGCAGGCCGCGACCTCTTTTGGCAAAAGTCTATGTTACCAACTCCCAGCTGTGGTTGACTACGGAAGTATGTGACAATAATTAACACTGAAATTTGGATTTAAACTCATGAACGCATGCAGTCACAATTGTGGTCTCACCTCTTCTGGCATTGATGGTAAGGCACGACGATTTTATGTTGGATGAATTGCATGCTTACTTTCTAGAATAACCAAGTCACATCGCTTCAGGCTGCGGGGATCAGTGTTGCAACCATCAACAGCAGCACCCCGTCTTCTATCCGACAAGCTATTTTGGAGGATCTTCGTTGTGGTCATCCACATACTCGCCTCCTCTACGTTACGCCTGAATTCTGCATGACAACCACCTTTCGAAAGAACCTTCAAACGATACACGAACAGAGAGAACTTTCAAGAATTGCTGTTGACGAAGCGCACTGTATTTCTGAATGGGGCCATGACTTTCGACCATCTTTTAAAGAACTTAATTATTTCAAAAGGGAATTTCCAGACGTACCAATAATATGCGTGACAGCAACAGCTACGCAGCGGGTGCGGGATGATATAATAGACACACTCGGCCTTAACCGATCCAGCCTTAAGACCTTTACCATGACAACCAGCCGACCAAATATTCATTATGAAGTCCGTTTCAAGAATGACACAGATGATCATTACGAAAATTTTGTCCGTTGGCTCCGCGCTGTCTATGCTCGGCGGGCTTTGTCGGAACGACGGACTGAGCTCGAGGCACAGAGCACCCGCTTGAGCAATGTCAGTGGTATCATATATGTTCTGTATCGCAAAGATTGCGAGTCCCTTGCGGGTCGGCTAGTTGGTGATGGGATCGGAGCCAAACCCTATCATGCTGGGCTTACAGCCGCAGAAAAGGAAGACCATCTCCAAGGTTGGGTGGCTAACCAGGAAGGGTATGATATCATGGTTGCTACCACAGCTTTCGGAATGGGTATCGACAAGGAAGATGTCCGATTTGTTGTCCACTGGCAGATGCCCAAGAGTTTCGAGGGCTACTATCAAGAGGCTGGGCGGGCGGGCCGGGATCAGAAGGCGTCTGTCGCAATTATGGTACGTATAGAAATGTTTAGTTTCTCTGTTCGGCGCTGCGTTGCTAACGTGGTGAATTATATAGTATTATGCTCGGGAGGATCGTGATCGTATCATTCTTCTCCAGCAACGCGATGCTGGAAAGTCCAGTAATGGTCGCTCTGCTGCCAGTGAACAAGCAGTAGCAGCCAGGAACCTCTCACTAAATTCGGTATTTCCACCATATAGCTTCTCATCTCTCCATCTGGACAGGTAGTTTAAGCGCTATGGCAAATTGCTGACAATAATTATAGCTCATAAGTTATTGTGAAACGACCACGAAATGCCGTCACGCTCTTATTGCATCGTATTTTCATGACCCTGAGACACCGCCATGCAAATATGCATGTGATTGGCACAAGGACCCCGCCGGTCTCTTTGCTGCCAAAGAACGAGATCTTTGTCCGGAGGAGTGGTCTGAATAGGCCTAAATTTGACGGAACAATGACCATCTATCTACTTAGATGAGCTTTATCACTCTCATGCTGAAGGAGGCGACAATGTCTACATTTACAAAACGCCCGTTCTCAGTCCGGAAATGTTCACGGGGACGCGGTCAAGAACCATAAGCGTGTTACACATTGAAAACGATCATGTAGTAATCGAAGAATTTCTCAGCATTCTGCTTGATTGCAGACATCTTCAATGATAAAGCTAGCTATATTTTTGATATACTGAATAGAAAGGGAATAACATACAATGTTAGGTCGATGTGCCGTAATATTTCTTCGAATCTACCTAAGGTGTAGAGCACTTAGGGTGTCGCATGCACGTGCCCGCGCGATGAGCGATTGATAAGATGCTTATCATCTTTGACGTCAGAGAAAACGGTACAACCAACTCCACCATTGGACCAGCGCCATTAGGAATCGAACCCAATATCAGTTAAATACACACTCTTGGCACAGTCAGGAACATCGGCGCCTTTATGAGGTCCACGCGAGTAATTAACGTGGGGATTTAGCAGCTTTTTACACAAACAGCAACTGTTTTGACTACGCGTCGCGTCGTGGAAGAGATGATTACCCATTCGGCACCAGATCGTCAATTATCTGTCACATTATCGTCAAAGGATTACATATTTATTCCATAAGCCGGATAAGTGCATTATTTCTCATGCCAAAGGGAGGGATGGGGTCACCATCAATCTCAAAATCATCGCAATTGAAGCGCAGTCATGAGACCGGCGACTCGACGGAGGCTTGCGACACTCTTCCTCCATTACCAGATGAAAATTTTGGTAATAGCTTGTCAAGAGCGCATTTTGGTACCATTGGTGATGCCAATTTTGTAGCAGATGCCCCAGTTTCTACGGATTTCGCAAGGCAGAGAAGTGCCGACGACTTCCAAAATCATATTCCGCAAACCGGCTCTTCAAGGATCCACTCCCAGACGACTAGATCAACCGAGACCTCTCAGGCGCACTCCGTGTCTCCAGAATCCAAACGCAGAAAAACCGTTGCCCCAAGAACTCCCACTAAAAGAGAGGTGATTGATCTGACTGGCGACGATGACGACGGCGACAACGAGATCCACAGAAGAAATCCCAACAGCCCTTCAAAATCTCGTAAAAACCCGTCCACCCCTAAGAAGCAAGAAGAGAAAAGGCTGAGAGTGTGAGAATTTTCACCTTCACATCACTGCCACCCACTAAATGAACCTAGTTTCCGCAACCATGCTCCTAGGAGCTACCTGGTCAAGTTAGAGCGTGCTTTGACCCAAAGGTCAGTTCACCACGTGTGAGATTAATAGGAATACCTGAAAAATGCTAAAATGATAACAGAATGTTTGTGCTCAACCGATCTCGAGAAGGCAGCACCCCAGAATCTCCATCTGAAGTCATCGATCTTGCCGGTAGCACGGGCAATGTGTATGGTGTGACTATCGCTCATTTGCCTCGATGCACGTGTCCTGATTACTCTAAAGGCAATCAATGCAAACATATCATATATGTATGGATATTTCCGGTGTCCAATTGTTGAGACTGCCAATAAAAATAAATAACTAATAAATGTAGGTGCTTGTGAACATACTGAAGGCACCCGAACACCTCCAGTATCAACTTGCGTTCCTCACATCGGTATGGTTGCTCAATATGCTGTAACTGATTGGAACATATTTTCTAAATTGCCCAGGAACTGCACACAATCTTCGAAAATGCTCTTCTCCCCATTCACAAGGTGGAGAAGAGTGAAGATCAACACCCTGGAAAGCGCAAGCCAGTGGAAGGAGACTGTCCGATCTGTTTTACAGAAATGAAAGCAAGTGAAAACACTGTTTGGTGCAAGGCTTCCTGCGGAAACAACATCCATAAGGACTGTTTTCAAAAATGGACTGATAGCCAGCAAGGGCTAGGAGTCACCTGTGTTTACTGGTTCGTCTCTCATACATTCTGATTTATCTCTCGTTTCAATATCTATTATTTTACTTTTGCTTCACAAGTCTGAAAGTCTTATTTCAGAGATCCTGTCATCACAGACATGCGAAACTGACTTTGGAGTAGCCGAGCGCTCTGGCCCGCAGATGACGATACTTTTCAGAGAATGCTCAAATACGGAGAAGTCAATGATGAAGGCTATGTCAATGTTGGTGAGCAGCTTGGAATGTCCGAAGACCGAGGTATTACGTCTTTACTACCCCTCCCTACGTCATCGCCTGAAACAATGTGCATGCTGACTGACCGTTTGCTTCAAATAGATACTTCTACGTATCACTGGCCGAGAAGGCGGCGCCGTCGCTACGGTTCTCCGTACGACTGGTGGTACTGAATGTGTCTCTTCGCGCATTATAGATATAAAAGTGACTTTTGAATGGCATTTTGTCAATATGCAACTCCGTCTGGCAACCTCGAAAGTCGCTCCATGGCAGTACTATCCTCTTCCTCAAATCTATGACTTCTCACTTCATCCAAATTTGGCCTATGTCCGCGTGTACGACCCAGGTCCAAGTTGACAGCTGAACAATCGACGCAATATGGGGGCGGATATGTGCGCGAAAACAATTTCGAGCAGGGATGGATTGATCAAAAAAGCTGTTTTTTGACACCACGATGAGGTGTCATTTCACAACCTTCATGTTATTGTGGCAATTCGAAATTTGAGTTTAAGTCTCCAGCATTATGGCATCTCAGATGCAATACGGAGTACTGGAGAGAAAGTTGGATTGATTAGTCAGCCAACTCGGGCTTAATTTCGTCGCGGCGCCCGTAATACATCGAAGGAGATTCGGTGCTTCGATCGGCGATATCTCTCAGGTCCGCTGGGTTTTTGCTCGATCCATACTCAGGTTAGCCTATTGAACGGACAGGACTGAGTCACTAGCATGTTCCGCAATTCCCTGAGCGGTGATACGTGGACGAGTCCCGCCTTACATGCTGTACGAAGTCAGGTTCCGCCTCACTTTCAGTGCCGCGGACATGCCGCATTCCCTGACACCAATTACTGTGGAGCAGTCAATACTTTGGGTTATCTACTTGGAACTAATGTATCAGCTCGGCCTAATGATTTCCCATTATGAATGGAGTTAGCATCGGTGGTATCTATAACGCTGGAATCCTTCAGCACGGATAAGCAAACGAGCCACATTCCTCGGTCGTGGGACTTGTGGCGTTGCAGAAGTGATCTAATCGTACCGAGAGAAGAGAAGCACTCGGGGGAATTCCCATGCTGGTGGTGCCACGACCGGTAGCTTACCGCCTGCATGGCTACGACCGTGTGGACCTTCTCTCAATTTCTGCCATAAACAAGGCTGCGGCTGCCCGGTCTTCAGCTTGTTGGACTTTGGGCGTTGGACTTATGCAGGTGCATACATACTGCAGATCGCGCAGTTAAATGTCTTTGCGTCACCCACAGCGTTCCCAACGGCCAGTAGTAGCCCAGAGAAAACGCAAAAATTCTCTATGATTTCTTTGAGAAAGGAGAAAATTCGACAGCTTCTCATAAACCAAATGCACGATGAATGGAAAAGAAGAAACGAACGCTATCTGGCATTAAGCACTCCTTGTTTTGACCTCTAAATTCCCTTCTCGAACATCTATATTCGGCCTCGCTAAGGTTTGGAATGTCAGGGGGAAAAGCCACTAAAGAGCGTCGAACCCCTTGTTTGGGAACCGAGAACGGCTTAAAGTGTCGGGGCGAGGTTAATCTAACCTAAGTGCCAAGCGATGCTTTCAGACGCCGGAATCGACCCAGATGTTGTCGTGTTTCCTTGTTCGTCATAATTTCATGGCGGTGAGCCCCCCCCCCCCCCCCCCCTGATAGCAGATGGCGGATGACAAGTGCGTCTGTCAACCTCAGCACAGCAGAGATGAATTGGCGACGTGCCATAGGGTGAGGCGTGGGTTAGTCACTGTTGCGAATAGAGTTTACGCTTTCAGCTCCTGCCATACGCGTCCAGGGGGCTTTGTGCTTTTTGCCTTACTTCCCTCAAATCGTCCAATGAGCTCCCCTAAGACGTGCCGTTTTCACAGTGGTCAGAGGTCTACTACTCTAAGGGACTGTCTCTGAACCAACGATGTTGATGCTTTGCTGTGCGTCCCCAATGTTTGGTTAATACTGAATTCGTGTGTGTGTCGTCGTTGATTTGACTTCTGCTTTCAGCATAGCCAGTAAATGGAATTTATGCACACCTGAGTGTCTTTGCATACTGATTTACTCTTCGCTTTGTTCTTTATGCTGACCGCATTTGCCAACCGTTCTCGGCGCGGACGTGAGTGCAATTGAGATGGACATTTTGAATCATCTCCCTCCCTCGGAATCCCCTTGTATCTTGGTCTGCAGGTTTCCGCTCGAACAGAATCAACGAGGACTGATTCATCGCCGCACAAACGGACAAAATTTTTCTCTTCACTCCTCAAAATAGCGGCGCTCCATATGCATCTCCGGTGATTTTACGACTTTGATTATTCTCCATTCTCCTCCGCAGAGAAAACAACTAAATCCGGTTTGCTCGCAAAGCTTTCTACACAACGCATCGCCCGGCCGTTGCGATCAGTCACTTTGGCCGGCGAGAGCTGGAATTGGATCGAAGAGCTCGTATTAATACAAGCTTCAACCGGCGGCCATTGAAAACTAAAGCAATGCAGTGTCGCGATGATGGCACCAGCCTTCCGGGCAAAAAGGCTCCAAATGCTCGATCGCTGAGGAAGCGTCATAAACCTAGTCCCACTACCACCAGTGCCGCCCGATTACTGCCGTTAGGGAGGTCGCATGCTGCAGATGGAGAAGAAGAACAAGGTAGCTTGGAGGGTTGGTCTTGCGTACAAACAGATGATCTTCACGAAAATTCAAAAGATGCTGCAGAATTAAGTCAAGATGGAGAGCGCAAAAAGCCACGGAGCTCCTCTACATTATCCATAAGCACTGGCTCCCTACAGAATCTTGGAACAGAGTCATCAAGCCCAGATCAAGCTCACCATGTTGGTGTGAGTCGGAGACACTTACACGCCTATCGAAACGCCAGCAGATATCCTCCTGTCACGAAAGATTCACTCAGCGAGCTCGACATTGTCATGATCATCAACAATCCCAAACTACGACATGATGTCAACTTCGATCGCGCTCTACACTTTCGACCAAATGATGATGGTGAGCAAGGATTGTTGAAGAAAGGGCTGGCAGAGCAATATTGGCTCGCTCTTGTACCGGAACTTACAGTCCTTGTATTATCTGATCTCGGAGACGGTGTCAGTCCAGCTCATAATGCAAAGTTAGACTTCAAGTCACTTCAGAAGCTTGTAAAAGAGGGACCCAAACGAGTGCCGATAATGCTGAGGGTCATCAAGGACATTTTAAAAACACTCGTTCCAGAGCGAGACCACGGTATTCTCGACGAGACACTGGACGTGCCGTTAATAATGCAACAAATCCAACGCCATACTTGTGACCTGGCAAAACTTTCTCAGTGGCTTGCCACCTTGCTCAAGACGCATTGTGCACCAATGAGAGACAGCTGGGTCGACGACATGGTGGGAGAAATTGGCAAAGGCCTCCAGATTGGCGATATGAATATTCTGGTTGATGGACTACGGCTCCTTTTTGGCATCCTTGAAGCAATGAAGCTGGTAAGTCTCGGAGAGTTTTGATCGACATAGTTGAAAATGTTTCTAACCCTGGCAAAGGACGTAGCAAATCATCAAACCAGAAGCCTCAGGCCACTCCTGATCGAGGATACTATCAATTTTGAGCAAAGATACTTTTTGTCGAATATTGCTAATCTGCAGATTGGCATTCGCCATGCAACGGATTGGTATCGCAACACTGGGCTTACTCTCCGATCGCAATTAACCCGACGAAAAGGCGCTGATAAAGAGCCGCACCTTGCACGATTTTTGGATGCACTCATAGCTACCACCTTCTCCGCAACAACCATACGTCGCCTGCCCGACCCATTTCGGTTCGATGCCGAGCGCATTCAATTGCTGCATGCAGACATTCGTGGTACCATAATGTTGGATATTTGCTCACGTCTCTATTCGTGTCTCCTACAGTCATCGGGCTACAATCGCCCCACGACAGGCCAGACGATCAATTCATTACATGATTCCATTATCAGCATAGTAACTACCGGCGAATCCTCGGCAAAATGGACAGGAGACGCCGGTAATATTGCTTCCGAAATTGTCCGCTTTGCCAGCAAGACTTGCAACATTAGCATACCGTCGCAATGCGATTATGTCGAGCAATTGGAACGCCACTTGAAAGATGGATTCAGGCAGGATTCGGAATTATATGTGGCATCACAATTGCGTTTGGAGGAGAGATTGTCGCTACTGGTCGATGAATACGTCCAGACATGCTCGAGTCTTTCCGAATTGGAGATCTTCAACCTTGCGGACCCTCGAAAAGTCGGCCAAATAAGTGACGTGGGCTTTCGCGGACTTAATGATATTGCGGTTCGCCTGGCTCACATCGGCATCCTTCATTGGCGAGTATGGGGCCCGCTGCTCTACGCTCGTGCGAATCCCGAACTCTCTGGCTGCAACGATGCAGGGGACAATAGGGACCATCCAGCAGTGTCATCTCGGCAGCACTAAAGCTTGAACACATGAGGAAGACACGAGAAGCAATTGAAGGGCCCATATTAGAAGATGTCATTAAAGGACTCCCTCGCCCAAATTTTTTTTCCCCTTTCAAACGTCATTTAGCAAGCGTTCATTGTATTCTGTTCAATTACTCCCATGCCTTATATCCATTTTAATTTGCATAGCGTTTGCGTTTACATTCTAGCTTTTACTTTCTCATCATTGGCGCAGCATAAGAGCGAAGGCGCAAGATCGGATTCATTTCTGTCTTTCCTTTATTTCCTTTTTTCCCCGTAGCTCATCACATTTAGGCGATTATTCCACGAGCGGTTTCGCTGGCCACAAATTCATGCGATATTCTCGCACTGCATAATGGAGTCCTTTGGTCCGCCATTTTCTTCTTCTTTTCCTTTCAAATCCCCGCATTCTGTCACTCCGCTAATAATTTTTTTTTGGTTGTCTGAGAAAAATAAAACATCCAATAGATCGGCGTAACACTATCTTGCGCATTCATTTAATTGAGATTTCTTCGCTATCTACATTGCACCGTGAAAGATGCTCTACCATTGTACTCAATGCCGTTGCCAAGATTAAGTCTGCAGTCCTTTTCTAGTAAACGACCAGCCCAGTGAGCCGAAAGAAACAGTCTTCCAAGTTTTGCTGTTGTTACTACTTCGACGTCTCTAGAACATGGTCCAGTGCTCCAGCTACAATGCGCTGTCGATTGTACTCCCACCGCACCCATGCCATGCCTTGAAGAAGACAATCTGCAAGGTCATCTAATTTGCCCATTTGCAATTCATTTTCTCCATCTGAGCTTGACATGGGCCCTTCATCTCTTGTCAACTCTCTGCCAGCTTTGCCCGCAGCTTGTTTACCTTTCTTTTGCGTGGACGACGACGGCAACGACAAGGACGACTTCTTGCCCCCCCTGCGAGAACTCGTATTGTTCTTATTCCATTTCGCAAAGAAAGCCCTAGCTGTATCTATCGCATCTGCACCTACTCGGATGCCGATTTGAGGTGATGCATTCGTCGTCGTGCATGTCTCACCACCCAGAAAGTTACTTTTGAGCCAGTTCCCTACAATGTCGATCTTGGAAGCTTTGTTCTGAGATTTTGAATTTTTCGGAATTTTCGGAATTTTCGAGCTTTTCGAGACCGCAGAAGTCCCCATCACTCCAAGCTCAGAGTCCGTTGTCTCGCTTTGGTGCAATTTCGGACTCGTCATTCTGACCATGCGATCTTCTAGCCAGAAAGACGCGACTTTCCCGGGCGCAACTGGCACGACTGCAGGCACGGCGGGGATATTCGAGAAACTGTCGGATTTTCCCTCGTTGCCAGGGAGCTTCTCTTCGCGGCACAGCGTCTCAAAGACAGCGTACAGCATTGCCTCAAACATGTTAACACGCACCGTCCACTCTTGGATGGCAGCGGAGCCCATGGACCGATAGCGCTGGCGCTCGATTAGAATCTGAGAAGGCCGGTAAGGCAAGAGAGTCTTGGAGACAAGATCGTACGCGTGCCGAGCATATACTGGGGGCTCGAATGCCTCTTTGGTGACAAGACTGGATGTTGAGGCGAGCCCAGCTTCGTCTTCGGGATCGAGGCTTGCCGCGTTCGCTGAAACCAAGCGATTCTCGTCTCCTACGTCTAGTTTTACGCCGCCCGACGAGGAGACTGGCTTTGGAGCAATGGCGATACGCTGCCATGCCTGGATAATTGGAGTTGGCGGTGCTGGGTTTACTTCGTCCTGTGGGCTTTGGACAGGGAATGCAGGAATGTCGAGAACGCAATACGCCAGGTTGCGGATGCCCATGTCGACGCTGATGATTCGTGTGCTTGTCTGGGTTCCGGATATTCCGGCCTCGGTAATGAAATGGGGAGATGGTGCTGAGCCATGCTTTGATTCCTGCGGATATTGAGGTAGAGGAGAAGGCAATTTGGGTATGAGAAGCTCCTTGCGGAGTCGGGACAAAAGGACGGCTTTTGTTCCGCTCGAGTTGATTCCGGTCAGGGAGGCAATGGTCTTGAGCTGTGAGACTTTGAGAGCATTGAGAAATGATGTGCTGACAGCCATTCCATCATGCGGAATGAAGGCAGGGGAAGCAAGCGGGGTGGTCCAGAGCACGTGGTAAATTTGAGATGTGATGGCTTTCAATGTTTACAAGGTGTAGTCATTGATGATAGTTGGGAAATTGAGGCTAATGAAGGTGCAATATACAAGGAGAGTTGCACGCCGTTCTGATACAGAGCATTGCCACCGCGGATACCTTTGTCGTGTTTATGCAAGTATCCTCACAGCTTTGATGTTTTGGTGTTGATCATTCTGACCCACGTCTAGACACTCGGTAAACAAGTGATAAAGTTGCACCAGTACAAGTCTACGGAGTATGTTCCGAACTCCGACCAGAGACCTTTACTCAATGACTATCAGGCTATCGGGTCTTTAAAGGCGTGTTTGCCGCCAATTGCGCGGATCATGATCAGAAAGGAGTGACTGGCTACAATAATGCACATGTCAAATCTTTGCCAGCTGATGCTGCTAGATTCTACAGATAAGCTAATCGCGGGCTTCTCAGGTGGCTTCACTTCAGTGTGCAATCAAGTGGCCGTCAAGGTAGTTTTTCTTTTTGCCTGACATTGCCTAGCCAGATTAATAATCCCGGCATGTGCTGTCGCTGGGCTACCTAGGGGGACATGGGCTCGGGCGGTAGTTGGGAACCAAATGTATGATGATGGATGATGTTATTTGGAATCGCATGTACAGTGACGCTACCGACCTGAACCACTGATCGGAGCACGCCATTTCAGAGACCAAAAGTGCCCATGGGAATTTGGAATTGGTAAACATTATGCGGATTCCGCAAAATGGTAATTTTATCGGTTATCTCTCCGATGATTGATAACTTGGAGATGAAGCAGTGGTAAGGAGGGATGTCGCTGATTGCTCAGCCAATCGGCCACTAACTTAAGACGTAGCTTAGCTGTGAGAAACGCTCTACTAGTTACAGTGTAAACTGTTTCTCTCTCTGCGCTTCATCCACCACACACCCCTCCTGTCTGCATCCAGTCAGCAAAACCTTACCCCCACCACACAACTCGATCTTGCCCCCTCTTCCCTTCTCCCTTTTCTTCTGTCCCTCCTCTCGTCTCTTCTTTTCTTCCAAAATTCCAGCCAAGCTGTCTTCCTTCACGTTCTTTCGCTCCGTCCATTCGGCTTTTGCCAGGACGGCTGCATCTCCTGCACCTGCTGCCCGGCTCACTGCCATTTCTCGCCAATTTTCTACATCTCCATACGTCATGGCTCCGATTAGCAAAGAGTGCGAGTATCTCGTCATCGGCGGCGGTAGTGGTGGTCTTGCCTCTGCGCGACGAGCCAGTGGAATTCACGGTGCGAAGAGCATCGCAATTGAGAGCAAGCGTCTCGGAGGAACTTGCGTAAATGTCGGGTACGTGAAGCAATCCCTATCCCTATTGCTTACAAACGCTGCTGCTCCCAAACGAATGCAAGCTGTTTTGAGTTGTATCCAATAAATTACAATTTTTCCTCTTGCGAAGAGTAACTGCTGAACTCGACTTGCAATCACTAGATGCGTGCCCAAAAAAGTGACATGGAACGCTGCGGCCATTCGCGAGACCATCCACGAGGCCAAAGCCTACGGATTCAGCGTGGAGGAGACGGCGCCATTTGACTGGACTTCTTTCAAGCACAAGAGAGACGCTTACGTGAAGCGATTGAACGGCATCTACGAGCGAAATCTTTCCAACGATAATGTCGAGCACGTACATGGACGCGCTCGTTTTGTGGGCAAGAACGAAGTTGCTGTCGCAAAGGATGACGGCAGCAGCGAGACGATTCGGGCCAAGCACATTCTGATCGCGGTCGGCGGACGGCCAAACGTGCCCTCGGACATTCCCGGCGCGGAATACGGTATCACGAGCGATGGCTTTTTCGACCTCGAGAAGCAGCCGAAAAAGGTTGCTCTGGTCGGGGCCGGCTACATTGCCGTGGAGCTCGCAGGCATGTTCAATGCGCTGGGCTCCGAGACTCACCTGTTCATCCGACACGACTCATTCCTGCGGAACTTTGACCCGATGATCCAGGAGAAGATCACGGCCGAGTACGAGAAGAAGGGCGTCATCATCCACCGCCAGTCGAGCCAGAGCAAGGTCGAGCAAATCCCCGGCAAGGACGGCTGGTTGAACCTGCACTACAAGGACTCCAAGGGCGAGGGCGTGCTCGATATCGACTGTCTGCTCTGGGCCATTGGACGCGCGCCCGAGGTCGAGGATCTCGACCTCGCCAAGGCCGGCGTCCAGCTCGACCACAAGGGCTACATCTCCGTCGACGAGTTCCAGAACACCTCTGCCGACAACATTTACGCGCTCGGCGACGTGTGCGGCAAAGTCGAGCTGACGCCCGTCGCCATCGCCGCGGGCCGAAAACTCAGCGATAGACTGTTTGGCGGCCACAAGGACTCCCATCTCGACTACACCAACGTGCCCTCGGTCGTCTTTGCCCACCCCGAGGTCGGCTCCATTGGCTTGTCCGAGCCCCAGGCCCGCGCAAAGTACGGCGACGCCGACGTCAAGGTGTACAAGTCCGAGTTCGTCGCCATGTACTATTCCATGATGGACCCCGACCAAAAGGGCCCCTCGGCCTTTAAGATTGTCTGCGCCGGCCCAGAGGAGAAGGTTGTCGGCTTGCACATCCTCGGTCTCGGCTGCGCCGAGATGCTCCAGGGCTTTGGTGTCGCGGTCAAGATGGGCGCGACCAAGAAGGACTTTGACAGCTGCGTGGCCATTCACCCTACTAGTGCCGAAGAGCTGGTAAGTTATTCCATCGATATCCTTTTCATTTCATTTATTTCCCATATATTTCCTATCCTTCGTCATTCCTCATGCGTTCTGAAACACTTCATATCTCATCTGGAAACTAACACGTCATGCCAATCGAACAGGTCACCATGCGGTAAAATACCAATGTAATTTAAATAAATTCCTATAGATCAATTGTATTTTTTATTTACCTTTTCAATTTTTACAAAAACCCCTAGCCTCCCGCTTTCTCCATCTGGCTAGAAAAGAAGAAAATCGGGTGATAAACTTTTAATGGTGAAAAACGGGAATAAACTCTAATGGTATAAGACATTTGAACTGTAACAATAGTATTTCCAACATGATCAAGTGAATCGAGGACCCTGTGTAATAGCATCACCGAGAATTCCATATTTTTATGCATATAACAAACCCTCAAGTACGTTTAATTGTTTTATTGTTTGGTCTAGCATGCTTCGTACACTAAGAACAAGCTTTATAAAATACACAGACGAAAAAGTATACTTTGTAGATCCGAGAGAAAAGTGCTGTATACATATCTCGCCCCCTCGCCCCAGAGCGGTGGCATACTAGGTCTTCGAGACCCTAGAAAAAAAGGGCGGGATTGTTTTCCAATTCACTGGAGACGTATCACTGCAGACTACCGGAGACTCCTCCAGAGAAAGAAAATTGAAATGGAGGGAAATAGACATCAATTGAAAGAGAAGAAAGCGCTTTTGATCGTTACAAGTATAAAGTATAATCCAAACCAAATATACAGATTTATCCAAAGCATATGAGGCCATAAAACGAGATATTTAACGGGCAATGCGCAGATGGAATACCACGTAAAGAAATAATAATAATAATAATAATAATAATAGTAATAATAATGATAAGAATATAAAAAAAGGGGGATATGGATATCAAAGAGCTTCTACGTACTCAAGCACGCTTGGCTTTGGCAAGCACGTTGAGGGCGCTGCCGGCAAGGACAAAAGCAGCCTGGTCGACACTGAGGGTGTGTTTGGTAGGGATCTCAAACGTCTCGCCAGTCTTCTGCTTGGTGACGCGGAGGGAAACGTCGCCCTTGCCGCCGGCCTTGAGGACGTCGTAGAGGCCAATAGTGGCAATGTCATCGCAGGCGTCGATGCGGTCGTAGTCGGCCTCATTGGCAAACGTCAAAGGCACGACACCTTGCTTCTTGAGGTTGGTCTCGTGGATGCGGGCAAAGCTCTTGGCGAGGATGATGCGGCCGCCGAGGTAGCGGGGCTGGAGAGCGGCGTGTTCACGAGCGCTACCTTCGCCGTAGTTGTGCTCGGCCACGACAAGCCAGGTGCGGCCCTGGGCCTTCCAGCGCTCGGCGAGCTCGGGAATGGACGAAGTAGCCCCGTCGACGTCGTACGCGACATTGGTCTCGCCGGTGGCGGCGTTGACGGCGCCGATCAGAGTGTTGGCACTAATGTTGGGGAGGTGACCCTTGTATTTCAACCACGGGCCGGCGGCGGAGATGGTGTCGGTGGTGCACTGGCCCTTGACCTTGTAGAGGACGCGGACGCCTTCGATGTCGCCCTCGGGGAAAGGCTCAAAGGGCTCAAGGACAGCCAGACGGCTGGACTTGGGATCGACGATAACCGGGGCGGAGGGGTCGGGGATACCGGGCGTGGGAAGGAAGTCCGGGTTGCCCTGGGCAAAGCCGGAAGAAGGGAGGTCGGAGCCGCTAGGGGCGGAGAATTTGAAGGGCTTGCCAGACGGGGTGGGGATGGAGTCGGTGATGGGGTTGAAGGTGGTGGAGCCGGCGTAGGACATGGCGGTGACAATCTCGGGAGAAGCGAGGAAGTTCATGGTCCCGCGGTTACCGTCGTTACGGCCGGGGAAGTTACGGTTGTAAGATGTCAGAATGGCATTGCTCTCGCCTTGCTCGACACCGTCCGTTCGCTTCCATTGACCAATGCAAGGTCCGCAAGCATTGGCCAGGACAGTTCCACCGGCCTTGGAGAATGTGGAAAGAGTCTCGTCACGCTCCAGAGTGGCCCGAATTTGCTCGCTACCGGGTGTGATGAAGAAGTCCGACTTGGGCTCAAGGCCTGCTGCCTCGGCCTGCTTGACAAGATCCTCGGCGCGGGTCATGTCCTGGTAGGAGCTGTTGGTGCAGCTACCAATGAGGCCAGCTCCGAGAGTCTCAGGCCATTCGTTCTTCTTCACAGTTTCACTGAACTTGGACAAGGGGGTGGACAGATCGGGCGTGAAGGGACCGTTGATATGGGGCTCGAGACTGGAAAGGTCGATGGTGATATGACGGTCATACTCGGCTCCGTCATCCGCCCGCAGGAGGTTGTGGGGTCCCGGCGACGAGGCAATGGTAGACGCAGCGAGGGCAATGGGACCACGGTGAGTTGCTTCAAGGTAAGGAACCATGCTTGGCGAAAAGGGGAACAAAGAGGTCGTTGCTCCGACCTCAGCACCCATGTTGCAGATAGTAGCCATGCCAGTGCAGCTGAGAGACTCAACACCAGGTCCGTGGTATTCAATAATGGAGCCAGTTCCACCCTAGGAGCATGTTAGCAATGCGACCTCGTAGGGATTTGAATTCGGAAATCATTTCTTACCCTGACGGTCAATTGGCCAGCCAGATTCAGGATGACGTCCTTAGGGGCAGCCCAACCGCTCAGCTTGCCCTCCAAACGGACACCGAGAACCTTGGGCGCCTTAAGTTCCCAAGGTGCATCAACAAGCGCATCAACGGCATCGGCACCACCGACACCAATAGCAATCGCACCCAGACCACCGGCGTTGGGGGTATGACTGTCCGTTCCGAGCATCATCAAGCCAGGCGCGGCATAGTTTTCCAACACAGTTTGATGGATGATACCAGCGCCAGGAGGCCAGAACTCAATTCCATACTTTTTAGCAGCGGATTCAAGAAAGTCAAAGACTTCCTTGTTGCCAGCAATTGAAGAAGGAAGATCAGTATCGGCTCCCCTCTCACCAACAATCATATGATCGCAGTGAATGCTCGCTGGCACCGCAGTAGACGGAAGACCACAGGACATGAACTGCAGTAGAGCCATTTGGGCAGACGCGTCTTGCATGGCAACCCGGTCAGGCTTGAGCTTCAGGTTGGCAACACCGCGAATGTTTGAGCCATTGTCGGTACCGGTCAAAAGCGAATCCTCAGGGTTGTCGAGATGAGAGTAGAGGATCTTCTCGGCGAGGGTCAACGCACGGGAGGAACCCAGAATTCTCCGAACCTCACTCATACGTTTGAGGAGTTTCGGATAAGGAGGTGTACGGGATGAGAGATCAGGCGAAGAAGGCGAAGCGGATTCTGTGGCAGTCGCGAGGCTTCTGGAAAGGGCTCTCAAATTACTCGACTGCAGGCGTAGAGGGGCAGAGCGAGAGGCCTAGAAAAATATTGATCGTACTTGATAAGCTTCCAGACAACTCGAAAAAGCAATTGTTTCCATTAGAAGTTGTATCACAACGTACCGTCAAGGCCCCCCGTCCAGCAGGTCCAAGAGCCGGAACCCTCATCTTTTCCAACTCAAGAGCTCGTTGGTTGCAGTGTGTTTGAACCTCTATCTGGGATTACAGAAAATCACAAGCGACATCGGCGAGGAAATTTGGAGATTGGCGTTTTGGTTCATCGCGTTCGCCGTAGAGAGCAGCTCAGCAGAGATTGACTCATCCTTATTGGCCGAAACGCAATGATGAACGGTAGCATCAACAGAATCACATTTTAGTGCACCATGGTCTTGAAAGCAATACACAAGTTTTAGGGAGGCGGAGGTGAACAAGAAAGTTGTCTCTTGTCACAATTTCAATTTTCAATGCCTCATCAGCAAAGATTTCAATCTAAAGCACTCGATCTTAAGCAGTATACTTAAACCATATGGTATACCCAAATTTCTAGGAGAGTCCTCAAACGCGTGGGGGCAGGGATCAGAACAACGATCGCGGGGGATTCTAGTGTGTCAAACTGTATATGTGCGCCCAAGGATATTGACAGGAAAGTATTGTGGGTCGGCCAACCGTAAGGCGATATTTCACAACACATAAGATGGCAATATATCTTTGCAAGTCATATATGAACAGCGTTTGTAGCTATACAATCTAGTACATATCTGCGACAGGCCCGAATGTAGATGAAGCTTGCTTCAATTTAATGTCATGTGCATGGTCACGCTGCGTCTCATTCGAAAATGAATGACGAAAACGCTTCGCTCCTATCACTTTAAAAAAGATACAATGAAATGATGCAAGTTGGCTGCCATATATAAATCAATCCCGTCCTGGCGATAATGCCATTGGGGGAAAACAGAGAAGAAGGGCAATATTTTTTTTACCGTCCCCGAAAACTTGTGAATTCTATTTACTGCACTCAGAGAGCGATGACGACGCCAGCGGCGAGGATGGCGGCAGCGGCAAAAGATCCAACATTGGTCTTGGCGGCAGCACCAGTGTATTCAGGAGAGGAGCCCGAGGTGGTGGCGGAGGGAGTGCTGGGAATAGTGGCGTTGTTGCCCGAGCCGGATCCAGAGCCACAAGTGGGAGCCGCATAGCCCGACGAGAGGAAGCCAGAAGAGGCGCCGTAAGAGGCACCAGTAGATTCGCTATTCATCAAATTAGCAGGCAATTCAAATCGTCGCCGTTTCGTCAATGGGTTAATTACTCACGTCAACTCAGAAGTCTTGGTGCAGCCGCAGTTGGTGTCATAGAAAGTCGAGGTCAAAACCACGACGGTGGTGGGCACGCTGCTGTTTCCAGTGGGGTAAGGAGCAGAGGTAACAGTGGCGTCAGCGGAACCAGTGCCCGTGACAGCCGGGGATGATGCCAAGGAGGATCCGGTGGTAGAAGCAGAGACGGACGAGGCACCAGTAGACGAGGCAGCGGTGGAAGACGCCGCAGAGGAGGTGGCCGAGACGGTGAGTCCGTGAGCCTGGCAGACACTGGAGAAGGCGCTCAAGGCAGCGCTGTAGGTGCCCGAAGCGCAGTCGCTCTTGAGATCGCTCTCAACATCGGAAGCCTTGACGCCGCAGATGGTGGGTAAGTCGGCGGGATTGGGCTGGTGGCTGTCACCAGGTTAGCTATTATTCCCCTCTACCGCACGCAACGAATAGCATATAAAATGGCATACCCAATAGCAGCCAGAAGGCAGGCCGGGGGAGTGGCCGCAGCAAGCTGAGCCGAAGCGGCAAAGAGAGCGAAAAGAATGGAAGACTTGGCGAACATGATGTAAGATGTCGTGGAGAAAAATTAGAAAAATTTGGGGAAATGGATTTGAAAGTCGTCGGTGAAGTTCGTTGAGATGTGCTAAAGAGCGACTTGGTGAAGAGAGAGACAGAGAACGATTGTGAATGTCGAAATGACTGAGCGAGAGTGGTGTGGAGAGAAGAGAGAGTAGAAGAAGAGGAAGAATAGTTTAAGGGTGGAAATTGAAAGGAAAGAGGTGTCGTAAGGCAGAGGACTGAGGATTTGGTAGCGAACGCGTAGGGGAGGAACGGTGGGGGGGGGGGGGGAACAATGAGGGTGTCAGGGGGTTCAAGCGTGAGTTAGGGTGTCAAAGAAGAAAGCTGAGTGGACGAGCATCATCTCTCGGGGGCAGTCGGTGGTCGCTCTCCCGTGACTACTCCCCTGTTTTTTTCCCCATCATGACGAGTGTCCCGGCACAAAGAACAAGACCAAGATCCCAAAAAAAGGAACTTGCCAAGGGGAGAGCCTGAGAGGTCGACGATGATCGGAACTAAAAGGGAAGAACGAGCGAGAGCATGGGACAAGACCCACATGGGCGAAGAAAATGTCAAGAAATGGATAATTTTGGCCGAAGGGGACCCCTAAAAAAATGAGTAATGGAATAGTTACTACGTAGAGCCTGGCGGGTCGTGGCGCCCGTCTCTTGCATTTCGCTTGTTCCTGGCTACGGCCATATGGGGAATTGGTATGTGGCTGCCGTCCTCTCTGTGACAGTAAGTGAGCGAGAGAGTGTGAGAGGTGTGTGTGGGTGCCTTGCTCTTTCCTGATTGATGCTGCGTGGCGTGGCTTCCTTTTTAGTGTCCGCCCACCAGTCGTGTCGGCACTCGGCAATTTCATTTTAAAAACGTGGATCGAACGGACCAGAGGAAAGGAGGAACTGCCACTAACCAACTAACCACCAATATCCTTGCCATAACCTACCGTCTAAAATACCCATATCTCATGGAGTTTCATTGAAGATTTTAGGATTTATTTTCTTCTTTCCTGGCCGTCGATTATGAAATCAGACCGCTCGTCACGTGGGCGGCGGAATGCCACGGAAGCCTCAGCTGGAAGTAGAGCACCGTGAATGCGTTGCACTTATATGGACAGATAATCTTTGTGTATCTACCTATAGTCTAGGACCCCTCCCGTGAGTGATTGCTAGGATATCATATCATATGGTGAAGAGATCCGAATATGCGAAGCTGAGGAGGGCGGGCCTATCTCCCTACCCAACCCCAGTTTTCCATCCATATCAAAAGCGGGATCAAAAGGTACATATCAAAGTCAAAAAGCCAAGACAATGTTCATTACTGAAGCTGTGTATATTTCAAAACTCAAGACTTTAGGTTCTTCTGTTGGCTGTCAAATAACTCACCAAGTGCTGATTCCTCGGCTCTTGGTTAATTACCCAGACGCAGCCATTAGATCTACGGACCAGAACGCTTCTGCCGGATGAGGCACGAGAAGGGCAACAATTTGCTGGCCACGTCTGCCGTACTTGATCGCGGCTTGGCGGATGTTGCGAAGTTCGAAGATGGTGAAACAAGCTCTACTTACGACCAAGATAGGAAATACCCAGAAAATCCATTTTACGGCACGAATTTTCAGGCCGCATTGAAGAGTAGATTTGATGTGGCGCGCAAACATCGATGCAACGTTCGGGGCCTGGAGTGAGAGATTTCCAGGTGCGTCTCTACCTTCTCCAGTAAAGATTGACCAGACTTGAAAAGATGGTTAATCGCCCAATTTAGATGATAAAGGATCCGCAATGCAGGATTGTATCGTATATGGAAAGGTAGCGTCGAGGATCATGTTTTCCAGTATCTTGGACTACATTGAAGAGGACTTCCCTCTCTGGGTTGGCTTGTTTTTGCTACCGTCAGACTTTGTAGCTGTATTGCAAAAGCTCATTGATTCGATACATGACGACCTAAGTATTGCTTTTGATCAGATATCACAAGGACAGGGCTCAACACCGTTGCGCAAAATTTATGTCGCCGCGATAGAGAATGGCCAACTGCAAGATTTCTAATATCTCTTCAGCAAGCTCCAACGATATGTAAGTTGGAAAGGAGAGAAAGGAAGATCTAAGTGATTTTAGCGTGGGACGGATTATAATCATACTTCATCTTAAGCAGCTTGCCCAGCTTTTTCCTCGTAACGCAGTCTGATCCGATATCGTGTCATTCCGTTTCGCTGGCTATGCAATTCTCCTGGAGAGCAATTTCAGGATCCAGGAGACCGCATCACTGACGCCATGGCCAAGACTGGATTTGGAGAAAGTGGCAAGAATTGGAAAAAAGGAAAGAGAGATTAAAGCTACCCGACCGCCATGAGACTTTGCGGATGATAGCCTCAGTATAAAGATAGTTATATTAAGGTGACGACTGTACCCTCTTCAATGCGTATAAACAAGATCAAAATGTCGGGAATTGAACAGAGCCAGGACTTGGAAATACGTATTTATCAGATGACCGATGAATGTACGGCGCTTTGACGCTAATGCAAGGCAGGAACACTCTCTCCCCCTTCGGCACCTTCCAGACAGAGAGGTAAGGGTTTGCTTGACATAAATTCCGTACATACAGTGAAAGGGCGGATGTCTGATCTGCCCAACGCTCCTGTTCATTTCGTCTTTGGTCTTTCCCTGAGAACACATATTTATACAATGTCCTCCTTTGCGGTGAGCCTAAGTTGTACCACCTCGTCTTTGGCATCTTTGGTGGTAGGAGCTACTCAAGAAAAATAAAATGCTTACGGTGTTGGAGCAGACACACTTCATTCATAATTTTGTGCTCTCAGCAATCTCGGAATAATTGGTATTTTGCCTGTGAACCGAAAAATGATTGAAGGGTTTTTGAGATTGATCAATTATAGGTTCTGTTTGCCCCTCCAATGTTTCAAGTTTTGTGATTGGATACGTTACCACAGTAGTATTAAGGAGATACGAAGGGGCTTAGGGGTCCGGGTGATTGGCGGGTCCGATTAACTACAACGAAAAGCCAAAGCCTGCTCAGCCGGGACGACGCAGGAGGGCACGTTCGTTCTTTTCCGTCGTCAATCCATACAATGGCCTTACTTTCTGTGATGGCCCCTGCACTTGGCGCTTGAACTGTGCATCTCTTAGATCTCTGCATGCAAGGTCAGGGCTAGGCATGCCCTTACCCCGTGCTTGAGCTACCCTATGGTGTCCCACCACTTACTGGTTTGACCTTCCAATGGACTTTTTACACGATACCTTGGCTGGGCGTCATTATGTACCAGCGTAGGCCAGGTTACTCCGCAAAACATTGGTCTAGCCATTATGGTAATTCACTCTTTCCTCGTCTTATTTACCCACAGAAACGTCTGGTTTTGAGAGCTGACCAGTGGACAGGTAGGGTTTGCCAAGATGCTGGATTGGCCTTTCGATGCCCTTTCTATCTTTCGCTGCAACTAGTGAGGTAGGGCCGGTAGGGCAGATCTGGTTGGCGCGCACAGTACATGGTCCTTGCGCAGGACTGGGAAGCGGCCACCATCTCAGATTGCCCTGCTGGATAGTTAAGGGTCCGTGGTCTGACCAGGGTGTAGACGTTCGACGATATTTGAGAATGGAATGCCAAATGCAGTAACCCCGACGAAGCAGGCTTAGAAGCCAGAGCAGACACGTCTGTTATTCGCTCGTATGCGGCGCTGGCTCCTGTCTACTCCGGTAAAGAGAAAGCTTCGTTTTCTAAAAGGCATAGTAGGACGAGAATGAAATTTCACACTCTGCGGTTCTTTGCGTACCACAATCAACTCACTTTCTCAAGCCGAAGAATTTTTTGCAAGTAATTTGCGACTCAATTTCTGATCATCCTTACTTTGCTCAACACCGGACTCACAGACTGCTTAGCTAACTAGACGGTTCAACTTCCTCGTTGAACCTCTGGAAAGACAGGCTGGCACTAGTTTCAGCCCTGCAGCTACCCAAATGATGGATCTCATTAGACCGGGTAAAGCTGGACCAATGGCATGATCAAATGCTCACGATGAGCGTTATCGTCACAATCACGGATGGCATAGGCTTTGGGGAACATTAGTAACGCTCATAGCAAGCACATTGGTGAAACTTTGAGCTCACGTTGGCAGTACACTGCATGTCCAATTACCTGATTGCAAAGGATTCTCTGCACTCAAGCGGACAGTATCACTTTCAGCCCAAAATTGGAGCCAGTAAACACAGGATCGAACTGCGATAATCGTCATCTTGAACAATAATCGTGAACGATATTTAAGCCCATTCAAAATCTCGGCGGCAAATGTGGCGCACTCAAGCAATTTGAGCAGGGCCGTTGAGATTGACATGGAATGTTGATCGGAATGCGCATGTCTCACGTGGAGTTTTTTTGAGCCCTGTCATCCGGCTTCATTGATCTCATACCCTTTTCTATCTTCCATACAAAACCGTGTGGAGGAGATAGAAAAAGTATGGTAGGCTCTATCGACGAGATCGAAAAGGTATGCGGAAGTGGTATCCAATCTTTTGTAACCCAGATGTTTCTGAACAAACGAAACCCGAATACGTGTTGCTTTTACTTTACCGCCAACAAATTTTCGTGCCTTGCTTAGCTCTCTGTACCTTATAAGTACCATGGTCCTAATTTCTTTGTCGTCTTGAGTTCTGCAAAGTAGACGATGACGCAGGGCGCAAGGAGCCAAACGCGCATCAAGCATGCACAGTGCATCCAGTCGTTCCCACCCCTCGTCTCTTTGATGCCACAACCCACGACTCAGTTCTTTGTTCGTGAGAATCCTTACCTTGCCCAGCGCATCAGCATATCTGAGAGTTATAGAGAAAAAAAGGCAGAAAAAGGAATGGTTTGGCTCAGGCTATAAGACGCAAGTCTTATGCAAGGTCTGTAGACGTTCGACGATAATTGAGTTGGATATCCGTTTCCGGCGTCCAGCATGCATTGATTGGACGGACCCGACGACCTAAGCAACAACCATGCAAAACCGTTGGACGCACCGTCTGATATGGACCGGACCGCCGTTTTTAAAACCAAAAGGATGAGAATATGGAAAGGTAAGGTGTCTTGCTCGCTCGCTCGCTCGTGGCGCCGTTGCACGCATTAGATCCAAATGTTACCTGCGACTCTTTTTTTCACACAATGGGTTTGTTCTGAATAATCGGTGGTTTAATATTTTTGCAGAGCAATATCCAGAGATTGCTGTCTTCTTGAACTTTAGCTAGTAATAGATAATTTTTGATGAATGTGTTAAAGTTAAGTCAGCCTTCTGAAGCCGCAGCTGCTGCCGCTGTTAGAGCCGGTTGTTTTGGAAATACACTTTCATGAAAGTCAGAGTAGAGTAGGACAAAAATCGGCGATATGCAGAAGGGCAGGTAAACAGCAACAGTGGTGTTTAAGACAAAGTAAGCCCTAAGGAAAGAGATAGGTTGCATAAACCTTTTGATTCAAAGGGCGAGGTCGTCATTGGATCGGAGGCTCTGTTCATCCTCCCGTGGCTTCTCTATAGAATGAGATTCGTTTGTTCGCGCCCGCTGTCACAAATCCTTCACTTCTGCCTGTTTTGGGCAGCCATTTCACACTCCATATGGTCTTGTCTGTCTCGGTATGCGTCGCCACGCAGTCGCGAATGTCGATTGACCACACTTTGACTTTTCCGTCAAACGCTCTGCCGTAGGTGAAACAGTCAGCAGGGTATGAGTCGGACATATGCAAAAATGGAGGGGGGAAAGAAAATAGAGAAAGGGGTGAGAGAGAACAGCATTGAAAGAAATAAAAAAGGAGAGGAAAAGCAAAATGGTAGTGTACGAACCCACTAAGGAGATATTCTCCCGTGTAACTCCAGTCGAGAGAAAAAATCCATGCCGCATGTCCAGTTAAGTTCGCCACTTGCTCTCCCGATGCGACATCGTAGAGCGCGATAATCTTCGAGTCTCCTGCCGCCGCGAGTAATTTTCCTCCAGGCGAGAACGCAACTGCTCGAACAGGCTTCACGAGACCTGACCAGACAAATCAGCCAAAAGAAGCTGCAAGAAGGTGAAAAAGAAAAGTCGAGTCCGGTTGATCCTGAATGGGATACGTACTTGGCAATGAGTGGAGGATTCGCCCGGTATCATTGTCAAAAATGTAAACACTGCCATTCTCATGGCCTGAGGCAGTAAATCTGCCATCGAGCGACTGTAACCAGCAGCATTAGCTTCTCTTTCCTTTCCTTGCCACTTCAAAGGGCAATATATGTTCCCATACCAGATCAATGCTCATGCCAAAGCTGCCTTTTGTCTCGTACTGTCTAATTTTCTCCCGATTTCCCGACGTCTCCCAGACATTTATTCGTCCATCGTATGTCGTGCTGGCTAGATACTGGCCATCCTCAGACAGCGCGATCGCCCATAACTCGCCGGCCTTGTTTTGATCTGTCGAGTGCCATTTCCAAGTCAATATATGCGATTCCATAATCCAAGCAGCCGGAGGGCTTTTTTTTGCTTTCCGTACCTTCAATGTCACCCTCCAGAGCCCAGTGTCCTTCTTGACCTTCACTAGCTTGCGCGGCCCATATCTTGACTTCTCCGCCAAAGCCTACACTCGCGGCCCGCTGTCCGTTTTTGCTCGTAACGACGTGGTGGCATCCTAGCTTGTGTGCTCCGTCGAGAGATTGCGTGAGTGCATAGTCGCCATCTGCGGTAGCGTGGACTTTCAGCGAAGAAGCTCCTGATGCGGAAATGACATTATTCGATGTGACTGCCAGTGAAAAGATATCGGTAGGATGTGCTGTAGGTTATATTCCGTCAGCTTCATCTCATCATTGAGCTATGCTTTGGTGGGGCAGTATCGCGAACCTTCGTCGATGGTATGTGTGGTCAGGTATTGCTTAGACTGCAAGGTAGTATTAGGGACGAGGTATAGATGCGGAACAGAGGCATATGCATAGACAAACCATGATTATTTCCCAGAGCAGGTGCTATAATTCTGGGGAACCGTTGGCTGTTTATGCAGCAGTGGAAAATAGAGCGGCGGGCAGAGAGTCGATCCGTCTCGCGAACGGAGTGGGGATACGTCAGAGCTGCCTCGACAATTGGAATTTCACATATATTTCATTTCTTTTTATAGTTTTTATAAACCATATTTTACGTTATTTACTGGTAGAACTGATGTTGATGAAATTTTTACATTTTGCGGCAATCGTGGGGCCGCGCGCTCTAGATATATATAAGAAAAAATATACAAAGAAAAACCTCCGTACCAACGCCATGTCCGATGCGATAGATTGTCCGAAGTGGTATATATTGGCATGCATTGCCAACAGATGACCCACAGTAATAGTACACAAAGCATCCAGAACCCATTGAATGTGTCGACATTAAGCTTGAGCCTTCGACGCCTCGCCAGCAGACTCGCCGGCCTTGCCCAGCCACATGTCTTTAATAGCTATGGGAAACCGTCAGCAGCTGCATCAAAGCTTGCATTGCCAGTAGAGCTTTTTACCTTTGACACAGTGAGGACACAGTATATGAGCTCTCTTCACATTTCCGCATGAGGAACACCGGTTCAACGACGTCACGTCCTTCAATCCTTTACCAGCCATTTGCCGATGTCGCTTCTTCATGTGCGAGGTCTTCTTCTTGGGGACGGCCTTCAGGATTGACTCCCACAGTCCTGGTATTATTGATGGAATGTTGAGATGGATGGCGACTGGGATAGCGAAAGAGATGGAGGGCAGCAGCGGAAGAGCGAATCGTCGCGTTTGAAGCATTGCTGAGCGGGATGCAAATGCGGTTGCCTCGGAGGAGATGAGCGGAGCCACTGCGGGCAAAGACGAGCGGACAGCGGATGAGATTGATAGCGCCATTGTGAAGAATGATAAGATCGTCCACCTCAGATTGAGAGAAATGGCTTCAGTGTAGGGTTTGAGGTGGTACCCCTCGTCGTGGTGAGATCCTGATCGCGAAGAAGCACAGAGGCGACCAAAAGATTTCGGGTTGAGGCTCTACGATTGGAGTTTGCTCATGGACGGAACTAGCCGCAAGGGGTAGAGGGGAAACCAAAAGACAAACGAGGGAAAGGGAAGGGACACGGACCGAAACCCCCGACTAACCAGGTACCAGTGAGTGTCACGACTAACCGTAAACTTACCCCTTAACCATCCCCGTCAACAATTATCCTCCCCCAGACCAAAAGCTCGCCCGAAAGTGTTCAACCTCATAGGGTCTCAGTCGTGATTTTCGCGTGACATCTTTTTCGATTTTTATTTCTGAGCCTTGGGACCGCTGGAAAATTCCTCGAAATGGCTGCAGTCAACGCTTTGCCCTCGCAGCCTTCCGCTGTTTACCCTAACAGCCACGTCGGTTTCGACAGCATCACCTCTCAGATTGAGCGGAAGCTGCTGAAGCGCGGCTTTCAGTTCAACGTTATTTGCGTTGGTGAGAATCGCTCGAGCCATGAAGCTTTATGGAATCAAGAATAAAAAAACTCATTGCATTTTTTTCTTTTATCTAGGTCAAACCGGCCTTGGAAAATCGACCCTCATAAACACAATCTTCGCCTCCCACCTGATTGATTCCAAGGGCCGACTTACTCCGGACGAGCACGTGCGATCAACTACCGAAATCCAGGCGGCATCACACAGTATGTTCTTCTAATTGACTTCAGCAAGCGTAATTAAAAGACGCTAAGCAACCTTGTTAGTTATTGAGGAAAATGGCGTTCGTCTGCGCCTGAACATTGTCGACACTCCCGGCTACGGAGACCAGATCAACAACGATAGATGGTAATATTTCTAAAAATCGAGACATGTGCAGAAAATCGAAGAGACTGACTCGAATCAGCTGGGACCCTATTGTCAAGTACATCAAGGATCAACATTCCGCCTACCTTCGCAAGGAGCTCACCGCGCAGCGTGACCGTTATATCCAGGATACTCGCATTCACTGCTGCTTGTTCTTTATTCAGCCTTCCGGCCATGCGTAAGTCGAGATCTAGACTTCAATATACGTCAGTGCTAACACTGCGTAGTCTCAAACCGATTGACATTGTCGTCCTCAAGAAGCTCTCCGACGTCGTCAATGTTGTTCCTGTCATTGCCAAGTCAGACTCGCTGACCCTGGAGGAGCGCGCTGCATTTAAAGAGAGGGTTCGTGATCAAATATTTTGATCACTCGTCTTCGAGGAAAGTCACTGACACATCCATAGATCAAGGAGGAATTCTCCTTCCACAACCTTAAGATGTACCCCTATGACAATGATGAGCACGATGACGAAGAACGTGCATTGAACTCACAAATCAAGGTTTGAGATGTCAACCTTTGGTTCGACATACGAAAGCTAAATCATAAAAACCAGAGCATCATTCCCTTTGCCGTTGTTGGCTCCGAAAAGTCTATTGTCGTCAATGGCAAGCAGGTGCGCGGAAGACAGAACAGATGGGGCGTAATCAATGGTGTGTCCTTTACAAGAACTTGTTTCCATTTCTTTAAGTCTCTCCAATGCTAATTGATATATAGTCGAGGACGAGAACCACTGCGAGTTCATCTACCTGCGCAACTTCCTCACTCGCACCCACCTGCAAGACCTTATTGAAACAACGTCCCAAATCCACTACGAGACCTTCCGCGCGAAGCAATTGCTCGCCCTCAAGGAAAGCAGCGCCGCTGGTGGCCATAGCAGCCGTCCCATTAGTCCTTCAGCTGAGCGGGAATTGAGCCGGAGTTCCCAGAGCAACACCCAACGTAATACCCTGAACGGATACTAAGTCCATTTAATCAAAGTTCTATGTTAATTGGCATTTTTATTCTTCTGCGGATGAAGAGTTCCGTTTCTTCGAAGCCCATCAGCTTTTGCCCGGCCTTGGCATTTCTTCGAGCTCTAACTGACAGATATTTATTGCTTTGACCTCGGCGGCGGGAAAAGAGGTAAAAGCATGCCCTTATTTCATATACCTATTTTATTTTATTTATTAAGCTTGTAGTTTCTTCTGCTTTGACCAATTAAAACATTTGTAATTGCATTTGCTAGACTTGGTCTCGGCGTGATATTAATCGCAACTAGCATCGTATATCAATCTGAGCTAAAGATCCTGTTTCACCTTTCTAGACCAATGCATTAAGGAGAATCCAGTCTCTGAAATTTACTTGAGAAAGTATGAAATAAATCCCGAAAACTAGTTGGCTTTTCTTCTATATTTATCCCATTCGTTTGGAAACTTCGGGAAACTTCGAGACAATTCCTCATAAATGTTTTCCGGACCAAAAGCGTCATAGGGGGAGAAAAACGTCAAACACATCATGCAATATACAGACATATAAAGTTTTCTCTAATATAACGGGAACCACAAGACAAGCCGAAAACCGGGACTATGTCTCGTTTACAAATTTAACAGGTATCAAAAAGGTCGTGTGGGAAAAATGCAAATAGGAAAAAAAAAAAAAAAAGAATTGAGCCGGTCTCAAGGGGACTAGCTTCGTGGCTCATGAATCGCCCATCCCCGCAACGACCTTTCCCCCGCGCTCCTCGACGCCGAGCAAGCTGCCTGCGCCGTGTCTGCCCTCGAGAATAAACTCCTCGAGCTCTGTATATGCAGCGTCCAGATCGTCGTTTACTACAATCTTGTCGTGCACGCCCTCGACTTTGGAAAATGCCATTTCGTTCTCGGCCTGCTTGAGCCGCTTCTGGATCGACTCTTCGGTCTCGGTGCCGCGGCCGCGCAGCCGCTTCTCGAGTTCTTCGAGAGATGGAGGGGACAGGAAGAGGAAACGTGCATTGAGGTCGGTCTTTTTGACTTGCTTTACGCCCTGTACCGTCATACGAAAGTTAGCTTGCCTCTTGCCTCTTGCTGTTTTCTTGCTTTACTTCGTCTCGTTCTTTGGATATGAAAGAATGAGCAGGGAAAGGGGGGAAGGGAGAAGTAAAGAAGGGGGGAAAGAAGGTCAAGGTCTACAAACCTCCATTTCAATGTCCAGAATACAAATCTGGCCATTCTCCGCAATATTCTTGACCGCCTGGACGCTCGTGCCGTAGTAATTCCCGCCGAACTGGGCATGCTCGATGAAGCCGCCCTCGTCGACGAGCTTCAAAAAGTCGTCCTTGGTCGCGAAATAGTAGTCTCGGCCATGTTGTTCGCCGGCGCGAGGTGATCGTGTAGTGTCTGAAATATCACAACGCTTTTGTGTCAGCTAATTTCTTCTGTTGTAGATGCATGTATCTCCAGCGCGCCACGTTTGAAGGGGTTATCAAATGCGCTCGTGCCGCGAGAGAAGCAGTATTTATTCTGGGATGGAGCGCAACGTACGGGACACGGAGAAGCCGAAAACGTTAGGATGAGCGGCAAATAGGCGCTTCAGGAGGGTTGATTTTCCAGCACCGCTGGGTCCGGAGACGACAACGGGTCTGTTCTTCTCGACGGCTACATTGTAACAGGAAGTAATTGTTAGCCAAAGGACTGCGCAGAAGATTCCCGTAGGCAGTCACGAGAGAAAAGATGCTAGAGGAATATGGGAATGGCTGTGAGGACATACCGGTAGGAGCCATTGCGAAAGTGCGCTGAAATATGCGATTGGAGGCTATGCTGTGAGGAAATGATCGAGGGAGTGCAGTGCACAATGTCCGAAAGGGGCGCAAAAGCATGAAATAACAAGATGAAAGGGGAGAATTGGGAAAGTGGAATACTTTTCGTTTGTTGACGACGTGGTCTGGCAGCCCCAAGGGCGGTGTGGGTATGTGAGTGGCCGTCGCACAGAGGGGTCGTGCCTGGACCCGGGGGGGATTTTAGGGGATCAGTGCACTAGCCAAAAGCGGTGAACAGGTTAACATTGCAATGTTGAGTATCCGATGCAACAAGTACTCCATAATTCAGGTAATTTTATATTTTCAACAATCAAACAATTATTACGAGAACTCAAGATAGTTATTTTGATAGTAATTCATTAGAATTAATGTTGTATAGTGATTTCGGATGAGTATATATGGAGCACGAGAAATGATATATCTCATTTCCCCCAACGTGAAATACAATGACAGCTGTCGTCCGACATCGATGTACATGGAAAGAAAGGTATCAGGGGTCGGAATTGTCTCTCGGTTCGTACGAAGCAGGTAGATGAGATGTAATAGCAAAAATCGGTGCAAGTTGCCCAGGTATCATAGCAAAACGTTTTCTAAGCGGACATTATGATGGTTTTGACGTATTCGACACAGCACTGCCTCGGCGGGAACTCTTTGCCCCTTCATGTGCTTCTTGCTCCAGAAAGCTTGACCATAGTTCGGCCAAGGATTCCTTATGATTGCCGCTCTCGGACGGAAGCTCAGTCAAAACGGTGGGAGTACTTGGAGTGCGGTGAAAGGGCGACAGTGGTGCCCTGAGATTACTATTTGATGTACCGGGTCGGGCAAGTCCAGCTTGCTCTCGTTGCTCTGGGAAACAATCAGCATAGGCAGAGGATTTGAGAAAGAAATAGACTTACCATCCGTCCAGTCCAGCAGGGCGGCAATTAATTGGAGGACCTGGAACTTCTTTGGATCTGCTCGATCCAGGGCGAGGAATCGCAGAAAGTGATTTGTGACAATTTGTCTGGAAAGAGCGGACGTTAGAAGAGCATGATGGAGTAATTGGGAAACGTGACTCACCTGTCAACATTATCCTCAGGTCGACCTCGTTTGAGAAATCTTAGAGCCTTGGTTAAATGGTCATTGAGAATGACCGCTTCATGCCGCAATTTCCCAATCAGCAAGTTCTTCTCCTTGACCTCCTTTTCAAATGGCAGAGCTCTTTCTAGCTCCTTCTTCGTCGAATCCAGAGTCTCTTCAGCTTTGCCCGCCCGTTTTTCTGCCTCCTGAACTTGCTTGCGAAGCTCATCCATTTGTGCTTGAGAATTTTCGACGAGTTCTCGCAACTCTGTTTTGCGTGCTGGGTAAAACAGTCAGCTTTGTCCGTGAACCAACCGCAAAAGTGGCTTCCTACCATCTTGCATCTCCTGCAGAGCTCTTTGCAAACCATCCACTGTAAGTGACTGGCTATCTCTTTCCGATGCAGCTCGTTCATAGGCTGCTCTCTGATTTGAAAGCTGATCCTCGAGGTCAGACACGCGGTCGCTCAAATTCTCTCTGATCGATCGCTCCTCCATGGCCAAGACCTCCCAATCCTGCATTGCTTGTTTTGCTGCTTCGAATTCTTCTTTGGCCAATGCTTCTCGCTTTATCAAATCTTCTCTCTCCTTTAACCAGTTCTGTTGAGAAAGGCTTGACCGATCTCGAAGGCTTGATAATTCGTTGGACATTTCTCTTTGGTCATCATTCAGCCTATTTAGTTGTGCTTCGAGGGAATCATTCGTCTCGGCTAAACTCCGGTTCTGCTCTTCAAGTTCCTCAATTTGAGACTTGGATTGTGCCAATGCCTCCTGTTGTATTCAAAGCAGATAATTAGTCAATTGCCATTGGCATGCATGCCTTGGGTAACCAAGTTGACCTACCGCATCGGCTTTCAAGCGTTCGCCGAGTTGAGACCTAATGGTATTCACTTTGCCGAGAAGATTGCGATACTGAGATTCGGCATGCTCTTTTTCGTTTTGAGCCTCCTCAAGCTGTCCCTGCACCGTAGAAACCTCTTGCTCATGTTTTCCTTGAATGTCTTCTAACGCTTTTCGTAATTCCGTAACTTCGGCACGTAATGAGTCCCGATCCTTCACCAATGCGTCTAATCGTTCTTCAGTATCGGACGGCTGTTTGCTCTCTTCGGTTTCGTCCAGTGGTGGCTGTGGTATTGATGTCGTCGATGGTGCATCTTTGATTGCCTCAGCAGGGCTGTCTGCATTCTCCTCAACGGCAGCTTCGCCGTCATCTTGTTCCTCCGGTTCATTATCAGGCTCTTTGGCTTGTCCATTGGCTGTAGGTGAAACTACTGGAGATCCGTTGACAGGTGCACCATCCTATGGTGCCATTAGCGCATGCGCGACATGCATGAAAAGGGGCGCTATGGTATCCCTACGGTAGGAGGTTCTGTCTTTTCCGGAGCTGTCTCCGGCTCTTCGCCCAAAGGCTCAATCACCTTTGAGGCATCGCCATTGGCCTTGGCAGCTGCAGCCGCCGCCTTCTTCTTCTTGTTCTTCTTGTTCTTAGACACTGCTTCTGTCAGCACCGAAACACTCCAAACCCGTGTTGAGCTCAAATAGGGAACGAACCTGGTGCAGGAGGGTTATGAACCGGTGTCGCACCCGATGCTGCAGACATGTTTGCTCAAGCAAAGCTGTCAAAGAAGAACATATGTTGCGGTAATTCGATATTATCTGAACAAGAACAGGCTGCGTAATTGAGTCCCACGTTGCATTCTGGTTGGCTCTTTCGCTAAGTTCCTAGATTCGGCAGATCATTGATCCAAACCCGGAGACGACGGTGGCTTGGGGGAGTTGGACTTGCGGCGGTGCAGCGACCTCTGCGGCATATGGGAGAAGTGCTAAGGTAAGTTAGGTAGGTAGGTAGATGCATTCATGTATCGCTACTTCGTAGACCCACCCGATTTGTACTCCATCAAGCGTACCACTACTATCAGGCGCATTGACAGGAGATGAAAGGGCTTTAGGCAAGACGCAGCTGCCCTCGTCTAATTCCCAGCCTAACTGTCGTACCCTATAAATTCTTCCTCCGCCTCCTCGCCCTCTTCTTTTCTCATTATTTTATTGTCAAGATCCTCAACATACCCTTGTACGAGACATTTGCAACCGTTGTCTTTACACATTCCCGAGTGATCGAGAGCGACTAATCGCCTGTCTAATCCTGGTATTTGCTCGAGTTTCGGCTCTTATGAGCATATCGGGTTCGCTTTTGGGCGTACAATTCACTCAACCGTTCTTCGTAGATTTGTTTAGTAGCCAATGCACATGTTTCAATACTATAAATGAGCCACACTCATTTATCTTTAAAAGACCCCGTCTACTGTAATGCTGTCGGTGCCATGCGTGATGCACGCCGCTGACTTTGCCCACTGAAAGCATTGGCGTTTGAGCACGACTTGTTACTCGATAACGCAGATAGCTCCTTCTCATTGGCGTCATTCTCAATCAATGAAGGGCCCTTCAATGCTCAAAAATGAAATGATGATTGATTACCTAAAGTGAAGAGCTAATATCCTAACCAATTGAAACATATATACGTATAAAGCAAAGGTATTCATCTACGCAGCAGTCTTCTTCTTCTTGGATGCTTTAGGCTTGCCTCCTTGCTGCTTCGTCCTCTTGGTTTCCTTCTTGCCATCCTGCTTAGCCTCATCGTCTTTCTTTTTTGAGGCTTCCGTCTCAATTTGCTGAGACTTGGTCTCTGCCTCTGCAGGCTTCTCTGCAATCACAGAGGTTTCGCTGGTCGTTCCCTTTTTGCCCTTTTTCGTTTTGTTCACCTCCGTCACCACCACCTTGTTTGGCTCTTCTTTCTCCACAACGGCTGTCGTCTCGTCGACCGTAGTCTCTGGTTGCTCGAGAAGCTTCGCCTCGGAAGATCCTTCAAGAGCCTGAGCTTCCTTTTTCGGGACGGTTTCGATGGACTTCAGCTCCGGAGCGGTGAAGTCATATCCGATTTCCTTAAGCTTTGCCGCTCTGGTTTGTCTCTTCTTCTCCTCGCCCGCTACCCGCTTATCCCAATGCTCCCGAGTCTTTGCAAGGTTCAGCTTCCTGCCCTCAAGTTTGTTCCAAGGAACTCTCTTGAATCGCTTGTTTGCTCCCTTCCATAGGCTTTCATGAATTTGCTCTTTGGGGACGACTTTGCACTTCAAAATGTGCCCGAACATCAGGTAATTGTTCATGGTGTCAGCAACAATGCGAGCAACATCTCCGGACTCAAATTCAACAAACGCATAGTGCTTGCTCTTGCCAGTCTTCCGGTTTCGCGAGAGACGTAGTCTGTGGATAGCGCCGAACTGTGAGAAATATTCCCGCATTTCATGCTCGTAAAAACCATGAGGAATTCGGCTATATTATCATCAGCATAAGCCCGTGGAAGTATGCTTTTACGCAGAGAAGACCTTACCCAACGTAGACAACACCGGTCTCCTCGGGCTTTCCTTTCTCCGCGCTCTTGAGCTTCTTGCGCAGCTTTTTATCGTTTGGAATTGCCGGTACGTTTTGACCTTGTTCAAAGCCCTCGTCATCGGATCTATCTTCTTCGTCGCTGCTTTCAAACCCCTTTAGAAGGGCCTCGGTCTGATCTTCTTCCTCATCACTCTGCGCATCTGATTCTGAGGCATCGACATCTTCAGCAGGTGGCGGCGAAGCAATCTTGATCTCCTCGGATTCTTCTCTCTCGATGGTCGCAGGGGCAGCGGTTTGTTGCACCTTCTTAGACTTTTTCTGGGTGATTTGCGATGGCGCAGGTGCCGCTGTCGAGAGTCAGAGATGAAGATTAAAATTGCATTAATGAGACTTACCCTTTCTCTTTTTGGTCTCCGGTGCCATGGTCAATTTCCTTGCTTTGTGCCTGATAAAATAAAGACCGGCAGAATTTCACGGTTGTGTTGGATCTCCGGGACAGTAGTTACGACCCCGAAGTTTTGCGGAACCGAAACTTTTGTCCTCGCTAAAATTATTCCCGACCACCGTTAGCGCGATCTGCCATTTATCAGATGGCACATGGTGAACGAAGATCAATAATGATTGACATGGTAATCAGCCCAACATGGGCAAGAAAAACAAAGAGCTCTCCCATGAGGAGATTTGGGACGATTCAGCTCTAGTCAGGTCTTGGGATGATGCTCTAGAAGAGTACAAGGTTTGAAACTCCAATTACAATGCCTTACTTTGTGACTATATGAGTTTTCTAACATGTGACGTAGCGCTTTCATAGCATTCAAGCCCGGGGAGAAAACGTGGACGATCTTTTGCAGAAATTGGAGGCTGAAGAAGATGGACTGGCCGAGTAATTCTCAATAGATTTTGGTTATGCATTTCCGCTAATTCTAGGTAGCCCTGCTTCTGGTCAATTACGCCAGGAACTTGCCCAAGGGGAGGTTGTCCAAGAACCGGAGCACGACGAGGTCATGGAGGATGACGAAGTGAATGAGAATAATGACCAGCGCACGAAATCAGAAGATGTGGCGAAGAATGAGGGAACCGAGGTGAGAACACCTAATTTTTCCTTCAAAATCTACAGTCAGCTAATAACAAAAGTCGTTACCTGAAACCCAGCAAGCTGCTAATGGAGATCATTCCTCGAACGCGGTGTCAATGCCGCCCCCTATCCCGTCAGCCCTGGTTGGAGCAGGTAATTCTTATCTCGTGACTTTACGCGGTACCTTGAAAACGCATGCTGACATGATTAGTGCAAGATGATGCCCTTAAAAACTTGATGATGAGCTGGTACTATGCCGGCTACTATACGGGGTTTTATGAAGGGCAACAGAAAGCAAGGGGGCAAGACGAGAAGAAAAGTTCTACTTAAATTGGTGTTCGAATCCCAGAGCATTGTCTTATATATTTTTCGACACCGCATATACGATTGTACAGAACTGGTGGGGATATTCCTGTCTGTGACCTCTGCATGTCCGCTGACGCTAGCAGAGAGTGAATAACGGGATATCAAAATCTTTCTAGCAGGGACTAGGATCACGATTTGCAAATCTCTCCGCAACAGCAAGTAATTATACCATAGGCTCAATCATGCCCGAGCAGAGAAAAACAGTATTCGATTTATCGAGGTCTCAAAAGGATATTAAGCTAAAGCATATTTAATGGCGTTGTCCTACTTAGCCTCCTTTCGCCGTATGAATCAGTCGCTAATTGGATATGCGTGGTATAAAAAAGCTCGTAGCGTGTCGTGTGGATAACCTCCACTTCCGTCCTTAACACCGGTTTTGGTGAATAATTATTTCTTGGCCTGGCCTGCAGCGGCCTTCTTCGCTTCAGCTGGGGTAGCCGTCAGTTACGCTGTCTCATAGGCTGATCATGTTCGAATGGGCACTATACCAGCTGCCTGCTTCTCACGCATGATAGCCGCCTGGTCTTCCTTAGTGCGAGCAAACTCTGTTCCGGTTTGCTGTTTCCATTACAAGGAGAATTAGTCTTCGATTCAGGGGAAATGGTCCCGAGCAATTGGTGTGGAGAAATAAACGTACCGTGTTCTTCTTTTTCTGTAAACAGAGTCGGAGTCAGCAGCGTCCGGGCTGGGAGACGGCGGCTAAACTTAGCGAACTTACCACTTGGGATTGTGCTTTGAGATTCTTCTCTCGAGCTTTGTCACGCTGGTTGCCACGAGCCATGACTGATGTTGTTCGGGCTTCTGTGCGAAACCTTGCTTGACTAGATCACAGTCTGGTGAAAGATTCGAGGATGCGAAGAAAATAAAGGGACAGGATGGGGATTTGGTGGTTCGGAACTTCGTGGTGGTTTGACTCCGCGCTAATTTAGGCGGCGCCGAGACCGAGGTCTGGAATTAAGATAGAAACAACAAGAACCTCATACGGATATTAATGTACATTGCAGTACTGTCGCCGGGAAAGGAACGTGGGGCAATCATCGAATTTACTCTCCCAACTGAACGACGGATATGTTCTTACTTCTACCTACCTTATCTTCGGGTTTACCGAGCTATCATGCTTCTTAACAGATGAGAGCGCCGGTGTGGTAGAGTCAACCCTGCATGCTTACATTTGACTATCTGTGACTATCTGCTCACGCTGGTAAAATAAGTCAACTTATGTGGCAGGTCGGACTCTTGGACAAATTGAACCCAATGCTCAGAGATCAACAGCCTGATCCTGTCATCCAATCATGGGCTACCACCTCTGACAAGGTCTTTTGCCGCCAGGGGTGCTTCTGATTCTGCCCCTGGGGAAGCCTCACCTTTCTGAAACTCTGCGCTTGAAAAGGTGTGGACACTGATATCCAGTCATTGCTGCAGAGCTTCTCAATTTGACGACCATTTTGACGGCTGGTAGAAGCCGGAAAGCAATAAATTTTTTTACATGCTAACGCAGCTCTCGCACCCTGGCTTCACACCTATTGATAATCGCTAGATACCTGCCAGCTGTGCGAAAAAGCTCCTCGCCATATTGGCCAACTGAGCATGAACAATTCCATTCCTATCTACGTGTTTCAAATTTGGCTCGGAATCGGGCGGTAATGCTGCCTGACCTCATAGGCAGTATCACCAAATCTCGTGCAAACGAACCTTTCTTATCGTTGCTCGTGATACCGCTTCACCATGTGAATACCCCGGCAGCATCATGGAGAATTAGCAGGGCAGTCATGAAAGTGATGCCTGGGAAGATCTCATGACAGCTCAGCCGCGATTGTTTTGAGACTAACATTTCTGAAAATTTCCCTTACCCTCTGTATGGATTTATAACTCGCTCTCTCGGAGGACCTGTTCGTCTTTCTCAACCCTGAGCATTCTTTTTATTTGAATATTTGCAAATCATAAACATTAACTTGTTAGACTGCTGGTTCAGCTCCAATTCTTCTATCTAAAATCCACGGGCTCCGACGCTCTTCCATAGCCGCTTTAGATATTTTCCCGTTGGTCTGCGCAGGATTATCACCGACTGCTTCGCAACAAGTCAAAATGCCTTCCTTCTCTCATGCTCTGGCCGGCCCAGGCTATATCATTCTCAATGTCTTTCGTGTCTTGAATGTTCTCAGCATCATGGCAATCATCACCGCCAACTGCGTTCTGCTGATCAAACTCCCAGTTTACACTAAAGTGCGAATGACCACAATGTATTGATTTTCCTGAAATTTGCTAACATATGCGTTAGTTTTTCGTCTTCGAATCTATAACGCACGCCATTGTCATCAACATTTGCAGTATGGTGTTCCCGGATGCATCTTTGTGACCTAAGCTGATAAACAGCCCGAATTAGTTTTCCTGATCTCTTCTGAGCTTTCACTTTTCCGATCCTATTTTTACAGAAACTGGCCGCTTCTCAGTCCAATCCGTGGTTTCGTGACGCTCGGCCTTGCAATGGTCGTTCTCGGAATCTCAACCTTGGGAACTTTGAACAGGCAGTCTTCTTCTGAGCAGTCACTGGGCCTTGCTTTCTGGCGGATTGTCGCTGGATCAGGCATTGTTGCGATTGTTCTCGGATGCTTCAACATGCTCAACGTACGTTCGCCTGGCTATTTCATTTCTACAATGCCTATTGTCGAATGAAGGAATTTGAGACTAACATTGGCAAGCAGAGTTTCATCTTCAGAGACAGCTCGAATGGCGTGACAGCCCGTCATGTTCGCTCATATGGTGCAGTCGCGCCCCAAAGAGCGCAACTACAGATGGAATCTGCCAACTCTGCCTCTTGCAAGTTGGGTCCCTATAAATCGTTTCGGCTTTGTCGTCAATCCACTCTCCACTCCCATCACTCCGAAAAGATTTCCCTTCGTTCCAGTCCTGTCGCGGAAAAGGTTCAGCCACTTGGGCCAAGAGTGCCGGTGAACATTTCTGCACCGCTCAATCCGAACCCTCAGTTTACGGACTACGTGCGGATATCACCGCCAGATATGGCGCATCATCCGGCTGCTTCAGCTGGGAATGAAATGAGACCGTAGCAGCTTTGATTAACCTTTTATCCTTGCTTTCTTTTCTTGATCTTCTGAGCACGGCGTTCTTATTCCTGTATGACCTTTCGATTTTCGTCCAGACATTCACTTTGTTGAGCAGTAGTCTTGTCTGAATGTTATTCCTAGAATTTTCTTCTTATACAATCTTTTCCGAAGAAGCAGTTGACGGAGCGAGGCTTCTAGAACGATGTTCATAACATGCAGTAAATCAATTTACTTTGCATCTTCTAACAAATTATCGAGACTTGTCATGTAAATATTGACCTATGCTACTACAAAAAATAATAAGACATCTAAACCCAATGACAAAAAGTACTCCATAGTATGTCTATATGCAATGAAACAGTCAATGCCGTTGATGCAAGATGCGCCATGTCCAAAATAGCAATCACAGAAAAAAAAAAGACACAAAAACGGAGGACAGCTCAGGTATCTGGCTCTCCGCCTGGAACCGCACTCACAATGCGGGTCGCATACTTCTCGGCATCATCCATGATGACATCGACATTTGTCCGTCCCAGCGCAACGTTCATTCCATCCACGACTTCCCGATCCTCGAAAATCTCCGTCATCACTTTATCCTCCGCGATCCAATACTTCTCCATGAGCGATCTGAGCGGGGCATCCCGAAGAATCACATTGCGCATCATGCCGAGAGACTGGAGCTTCCTCTGCGCCGCTTCGAGCATCTTCGTACTATTCTCAATGCGCATCGCCGGGGGCGGGGGCGTCACGAACAGCCTATTCGTCGAGGACAGATACATGCCCCATCCCAGCAGGGCATCCAGCACCGCGAGGCCGAGGCCACGATAGACCTTTCTGCGCCAGTAAAAGGCATCAATATCCCCAACGCGTAGTGCGCCCGTGTTTGCTACTTTTGCATCATAATTGATAATCAGATACACCTCTGCCGCAGCTAGGCCGATGCCCGCAATGGTCGCGCTCGTGCGCCAGATGCGCCCTTCGCTCTTTGACAACAGCGGCGATGTGACGAGGCCCAGGAGTCCAATGTGCAGTAAATGCGGCGCCAGAAGAGCGGGGATGGCATAGTACAGGTACGTCAGCGGCTCCTCGGAGTTGCAGAACTCGCAGTTCACGAGCGTGTCTGGTCCGTGGGTCAGGTAGAGTAAGCGCGAGTCCATGTTGATGAGTTTCGTCTTGAGAATCTCGTCGGACGGCGTGAGTGGTCGCAGGGCAGCGAGTCGGCTGAAGAGGACGTCGGTGGGTGTTTGCAGGCGCGAGCCCGTCAGGGAGAATATGTTGGCCGGTGCGAAATAGGGAAAGGTGGAAAGAAGCGCGAGGGTGAAGCTGATGAGGAGCAGGTTGAGAGCGATAGAGACGTGGGATGGCACGGGTCGGATGGGCACATTGTGGGATTGGGAATGCGCGCGCAGATTGCGATAGTAGGTGATGAGCTTGGGCAGGAAGAGAGGCCCAAGTGTGAAGAGGAGTGTCTTCAGACTGTTTAATTTTAACGAAAAAGAGTTAGTTGGATGGAAACTCAAGGTGTATAGGTTGGGAGGAAGGCAAGTGAAAACTCACGTTGCCCAGGACAGCATTTTGAATATGCTGCGGAGTGCTGGTACGAGAGGGTGAGGCCAGCAATCGGAGTGGTGGTGGTTGGGAAGAGACTGGTGGGCTGCTCGACCACTTTGTTGTAGCCAGCTAAGGTGGTTTATTATTGTACACCGAGGCAGCTTCGCTTTCGCTATCGATAGTGGATGTCATTTAGGCTTGACGTGGGTACCGTAAAACATAATGTTAGCATTGGTCCGACTACCTCGCCGTATTTTTTAATATTTCTTTAGCGATTCGAGTTTGTCTTCAATTCTTTCCACCACTGTCGCTTTTCGAATATCGTCAGGACAGACCATAGAAATGGTCCCTCTGAATAATGAAATCCGATCCTTCTCCATTGGAATGCTATATAGAACAAATACCGTCCCGCAAAATGAACTCACCAAGACTTACCATTACAGCGATTTCCTCCCTTCCCATTAGAAAGCGTACGCGTACGGCACTATCGAAGCTTTGACGATCTCCTTTACATGGTCTCCAAAGTCAAAATGAATGCCAATATAGAAGCAAATTCCTCTTCATCGAAGAGGATATCTCACTTCGTGTTGCAGAGTTTGAGCACTGGCTCTGAGAACTCTGCGTCAAAATTGATGAGAAACATTCCTTTATTTTACGCAAAATATTGTTCATTTCAGCCCTTATGGTTTGAGAAAGATTTAGAAAAAATGATATATATACATGTCAAGGAAAAAGTTTCATCATCAATCATCAGGATTGCTTTTTGCTCTCGCCCTCCTCACCCTTGGGCAGCTCTGTCGAGCTTGCAGCTGGAACCGGGACCTTTTGAGGCTGCGCCTTTCCATTCTTGCCATTCTTCCCATTCTTGCCATTCTTCCCAATCACAAGAGCAATCCCGGCCGTAAGCGCAGTATGCAACATCTGAATGATGCTGGCGCATGCAATTCCCCATATCTGAATGCTGACGCTACCCCTCGGCGCGCGGGGGAAGGAGAGAATCCACTCGACATAGCTGGGCAACCAGCCCTGGGGGATCCAGTACATTGGCTGCTTCGCATACCAGAATTGTAGAACGAGTCGAAGACCATTGGTGCACGCGTAACGGCCAAACGTAAATGTGCTATCGAATGACGCTTTCGACGCGTTGAGAGAGGAAGCTGCAAAGTGGCATCTGTTAGCATCACACCCATCCACTCGTTTCCCCCCACCACGCCTGGCGCAGCGGGAAAAAGGAAAGAGGAAATACATACAAATCTTCTCGTATTCTGCAAGTGTCTTATCATGGGCTCTTCGCAGCTTAGCCCACTTTGCGAATTCGTCTTGACTGCTCGTGGCATTCATTTGGGTCCGCAGCTTGACCACTTCCCGTCGCAGCCGGACTTGCTCTTTATACGCTTTTGCGGTCGGCGTGGGCCCTTTATTGTAAAGCGTCCATATCTGCTCCTAAGTCAGTAAAGCTTCTTGCATGATGTGTGTAAATTGGCGTATAGATGCTATAGAGCACCGACATACCCAGTTGTTGAGCGCATTGGCGCCAAAAGAATTGATCAGATGAATGACCAGCTGGAGGACGAACACGATGAGAAGGAGAGAAGGCATCTTGTCGGTATGCCCTTGGAAGTCTCTATCTCATAGATCTCGTATTGATATTTCCAAGGACGAGTCCCGAGTATCTGGGCTGTTGCCGTCGAAAGCTGCCCGGGACAGTTGAGCTTGTGTATTAGACGAACTGAACTGCGGCAAGCAAACGCAGCTACGCAATGGGGAACCGAGCTCTCGTTCGACCCGTATGTCTAGCTTAAAGATCCTCCATCCCAGCGGGCCAAAACAATGGCACAGCCGCCTGAAATTCCACATTCAAGTCTACATTATGCCCCGGAAACCCGGAAATCCGGAAAAATGACAAAATAAATTTTCATCAAAAACCATGGAACAAGAAATATATACACGCATCTCGACATTTCTTGAGCGCTGGAAAGGAATTAAATTCGAATTCGAAATCCTTCCTTCCAGCCTAGTCCCTGCTCCAGCAGACGGACACCTTCCCATCATTGAAGACGGACCCAGTTTCGGGATTTCAAAACAGGGCTTAATCCGGGCATTTTGTTTTGCGCGGACATTATTTTTTCAGGCCTCAAATGGCCTTTCTCCTGATCCTTGCAAACAACATGATTATTTCCAGGCGTCTTCAATCATATTATTATTTGACCCAGAGCATTTGACGGCAGCTAATGCCCGGAAGAAGCGATTATTTGCTTTAAAGCGCCATGCATCTAAGTTTGGTGCGTTGGGAAATGCACAAAGCCAAGAAGAAGAGAGGCCCTTGAAAAAAGCGGTGCATGAGGAATTAGTATTTCTCGAAAGCATCTTAACGTCCCCTTTGCATCGGCATTCTAAATCGCCCACGCTATGGTATTATCGGCGCTGGATATATACACAATTCTACGACATTGTATGGCTCTGGCCGGCGTCAACGCGAAAGGAATCTCTCACAGCATTCAATGAGACAGATGAAGCAACAAACCTAGCGTCGACAATTCCCATGTCTGAGCTTAGACTTGTCATGAAAGCAGCAGAACGACATCCCAAAAACTACTACGCGTGGAACTACGCGCGAGAAATGATATATCTTGCAGATACCTGGCGGTCTGCTACGACTACGGTTTTTGCCGACAGCAATAGGAGTGATCTATACATTACATTCTGTCGAAGCGTGCAAGAATGGTGTTTGACCCATGCGAGTGACACTTCTGGCTGGTCATTTCTCTTATTTCTCCTCCGACGTGGAGACAGAGATGTGGACTACGTGTCTGCAGTGCCACTGCAGCTCGTACAAGAGGTCGTTGATCTGACGCTTAATTTCAAGTGGGAGCATGAAGCCGTCTGGTGTTTTCTTCGGAGTGTCCTTGCTTCGAGCGAGATTTTGAGCGTTGATCAGAGGGAACAGCTTCTTGCTAGAATACGTGACAATTTGGGACAATCAGCTAAATCTGGCACGGAGAATAATATGGAGAATGATATCATTTCTCTTGCTGGAAGTGAAGGTGCATCAAAGGGCACGTCGCAGGAGAAGGGGTTGCGGTGGATCAGCGTTTTCAAAGAAGATATTGCGTGAGAAGTGCCAGGCGATTTCCCAATTCTTGGTTAAGTGGGCAGTCTGCTCAGCTTGAAATAGGCCGGCCGGGGAGAAGAAAATCGTCACACCGTCTATTATGGTGCATCTCAAACCTGGATACGCTCTCATTCACAAGTTCACAAACCCGCCAGCTGCGGGCTGATTTTCGCGGACTGCGGATAATAGAGAATGCGGCGCCCAGCTGAGCAGATGCATATGATCAGGACGAAACATTCTTGATCTAAGCCAAGCCAGCTTCCATAAGCGACGGCAATCGATGTGAGAGTGCACAAGTCAAGCAGACATGACTTGTATGTGGTATGGATACAGGAGATCCCCCTACAGCAAGCCAATGCCTTATCTAAGTTCAGCGCAAGAAGCCATAAGGCCATCCAAGTCTGCATCTGGCCCGGGTTCCATAAGATTAGAACATTTGCCAGATAGTAAGCATACGAATCACAAAGGCAGTCACGTATTTAGAAGAGCAATCATTGAAACATTCTGCTTATTCTGAACCCATTTCAATTGCAAATAAAAATAAACGCCATGATATGCCTGTTGGCTGTGGTATTGCAGGACGATTGCAATGATGTAAAGATAAATAAAGACAGGAGAAAAAGGATGAGCATTGTTGACGGGGTATGTACAAGGGGAAAGGTCATCAATGTAGAGGTCTGAAGATGGTGTCCGGGTGTGGAGTAATTTTGAGATCAGAGGGTAGAAGAAAATGGCAGGGTAATGATGATGAGATCGTCTCCTCTCCACAGCTTCATCCGAAGCTGAAACGGGCTTCTAATAAGGTGTACTGAAGGTCCTGCTGTGCTGCATCAGGACGTGCTCTGGCTGTGGGCTGCACGCGCAGGCTCGAACAAACGACGTCTAGTCCTTTTGATTTAGAACGCACTGGATTGCACTGGATTGATATGTCCAGTCTTTCTCTGAGTGGTCTGCCGCTCAACCGGCTGTTCCTCTTATGATGATTAATCGGCTTTCCAATGGCCAGTTAGCCCGCCGTCAATGTCGGCCTTGCCGAGATACAGCTCCAGAGTGTACAATGCCATTGTACCGCCGAGATTGATCCAGCGCCATAGATTTCCGCCAGCATCACCGACTTGGCTGGTCAACCATTCCCCCGCCACGCCGTCGCCTGCTGTGGACGAAAAGTGCTGCATCAGCAAACTCGTGTAGACGGCAATCAGTATGCTCGGACTGAACCAGCTTAGAAGCCCAAGAAGTTTTCCTGCACCGTCATCATCTTCAAGCGAGGCTTCTTGAGACAGCGCACGAGCCCCAGACTCCCGAACAGCTGGGATGATTCTAGTTGAGGCGTAGAGGACAGAAGACCGATACATGAGAGAGATGAACACTGAGGGCGTGATTGTACTCAATGCGGCCAGGAGAAAATTAAATGCAGCATGAATGGTGGAAGGTAAGATCGAAAGAGCATGCAGGAGCGTGGTGTATGGAGCCATGACGGCCGGCGGAAATGGGGGGAAATCCTGTTGAGCTGGCGGCGGGACACTTTCGGCTGGGTGAGAAGGTTGATAGTCTGTGAAGATTTGATAGATGCAAAGGGTGATATAGGCAAACTATTACTTGAATTAGCATGAAATTCTCACGGTCTGATATTCTCCGTGGTAACCTACAAGAAGTGAACTCTCGACTGGATTGCCCTTTCCACTTCCAATTCCCCACGCGGCCAAGAACACTGCACAAGTGATGGCGACGCCAATCAAGGTCGCGTCAACATTTCCAATTTCGGGAAAGGTTGTGATCCTCCAGAGAAAGTATACGGAGCTTGAGATGATAGAAGCCGACATGACGAGTAAACCAATCTACGAAAAAAAAAGCATTTGATCAGTCATACATCTCCAAGAAACATGATTTGACCAGGTACTGACCATCCAGCTTTCACCCCGTTCTCCATTAACGAGCCACCGACTGATCTGCCCAGCAGACTGAATCACTAGCAGGCTGCAAAATCCTTCTGAAAGCTGAAAGACAGGAGTGGACCATTGAAGGACCTTGTCCCAACTCCCGATGGTTGCCGTCTCAAACAGGCCATTGTGCCCAAAGAGCCATTCACTCAGGCCTTTGTCCGCAGCTCTTTTCCCGTCAAAGGTGCGCTCGATCCATCCTGCGCTACTGACAGAGTCCACAGAAAATCTATTGAGACAGGCAATCATAAGCGTGGGAAGGACAATCCATTGCGTCCAACTGAGCGCGTGCACGAGACCCTTTCGAAACCGTGACCTTTCTGGTGTTGCGATCCGAAGTACGCAGTAAAGAAAGTAATAAGTTGCAAGTGCGAGGGAGAATGCCAGGCCGCAGGTCCTTCCGCCGACGTCAAAAGTGAGGGGCACCGTGAGCAGGATAGACACCAAGAAGACCGCCGAAGAGAGGATCCGGAATAACCACATGAGTGCAACAAACAGGAGGCAGGCGCGAGAGCGCAGCCAGTTTCGAGGCGCCAGTCAGAACGATTCAGTTTCTGACTGAACGGATTGACGCACCTCGTGCACGTCAGGGCCTTTTGAAGGTGGGGGGAGGGAGAATGTGGGTTGATAGGGCGGTGTGAAGCAGTTCAGAGTAGCGCTGATGAGGCCCAGAACTTGCTGCAGCTTGACCGACACTTTAACCGCGTTTGTTACCTTTTTGGCTACTTATCTCCACGTGGCCATGAGAATCGAAACACTTTTGATGCAATTTATCAGCTAATGTGAAAAAAAGAAATATCTCAGATCCTTGTCTCCATGGGTATATTGGTAAGAGGATACACTCTCGTAAATGTTTGACGCAATTGTGGTTCCTCAAGCAAAGGTCTAGCTATGTCTTGTGGATGGCGTCAGTGCCTTGGGACAAAATTGACCCTGGAAAGTGTCGTGTGTGCATTTTCCTGCTTGTAAAACCAAACACATTGTATCAGACACAAGCTTGATTAGGTATGGAATCCAAGGCACTCTGAGACTAAAATGATCCTCGATCTATGGAATTGAAATTATCCATCTTATAACTTGTGTAGCTGACCTCAAATGCTACTGAGTGTCCGGATCAGAAATCACATGCAACATTCCTGCCTGGCTCCGTTTCAACAAAATACTAAAGAATTCTGAACGGTATCCAGTGTTATGTTAAAGCCGATTTTCATTTTAATGAAGCTTTGCATGATCGTGACAATATTCAGCCGAGTAGATTGACTGCTTAAGCATCCACTATGTGATTGTGTAATAATACCTTTGTTATTGGATCATTTGGCTGCCAATAGCGGGGACGGTGTGGCTGACAGACCCTGAACACAGACAAGATCTTCGCTACCGACACACCCACCAATACCAAATCTTCTAGTTTACCCGTGGTAGGTAGAGATCTCAAAAGTTTCCGTAGCAAAAATTAAAGTCTTGCGGAATCTTTGAAGAAATCGAAGACGTTTCTTCTCATCAATTGTCGTCAAATTAAAGCAGATACCTATCTAGACCTCCCCTCCGTTGCATGTTCCGAAGATTCTTCAAAATGGCCGAAGAAATTGCTTCCAAGAGACTGAAGGTCGATCGCTCCACCCCCGCCGTCATTGGCACCCACAAGTAAGTATCTCTGCCCCGAAGAACAGCTCCAGCCTGCTCCTTTGGCAGAACATGGGCATTGCTGGGATCTTCTATCTTGGGGCGAAGGGCATAATGTTGACAAATGTATCTGAAAATTTATAGTGGCCACTTCCACGCCGACGAAGCGCTTGCAGTATACCTTCTTCGACTCCTGCCCACCTACAACCCATCGACTCTGATCCGTACGCGCGACCCTGCTTTGCTCTCGACATGCCACACCGTCGTGGATGTTGGCGGCGAGTACAACCCTGCCTCCAACCGGTATGATCATCACCAGCGGACATTTGACACGACTTTCCCCAAACGCGCGACCAAACTGTCCAGTGCAGGTCTCGTATACATGCATTTTGGCAAGTCGATTATTGCCCAACAGACCAAGCTGCAGGAGGAGGCGGAAGAGGTAAAGGTTCTGTACGAGAAGTTGTATACGGACTTTGTGGAGGCCTTGGATGCGCATGACAATGGCATTTCCGTCTACGATCCCAAAGATACCGCCCACCTGCAGAAGCGATTCCAAGATAGCAGCATCAACTTGGGCTCCCTGGTCGGCGACCTGAACGCCAACTTTGAAGATACCGAAGGCAAGTCTGCCGAGCAGCTTCAGAAGGAGGAGGATGAGCGTTTCTTGCAAGCATCGAGCCTCATGGGCACCGTGTTCCTGCGGAAGCTCGAATACTACCACCGTGCTTGGCTGCCGGCCCGGGCTGTCGTACATGCGTCCTATGCCAAGCGCAAGGAGATCGATTCCAACGGCCGTATCATGGTTTTGGAGCGATCTGTGCCGTGGAAGGACCACCTGTACACTCTTGAGGCAGAGCACCCTCAGGAGGAGAAGGTCCTGTATGTCTTGTACCCTGAAGGTCCTCAGGAAGGCGCCAAATGGCGCATTCAAGCGGTTTCTGTCGCAAAGGACTCGTTTGAGAGCCGCAAACCATTGCCCGCAGCCTGGCGCGGCGTGCGGGACGACAAGTTGGACGAAGTCGCCGGAATCCCGGGTTGCGTCTTCACCCATGCTAGTGGCTTTATTGGTGGCAACAAGACATTTGACGGGGCAAAGGCTATGGCGGAAAAGGCTCTGGTGTTGTAAAATATCGGAGTGTGTGATTTGATATATTCACGTGGCACCATTTGAGGATGTTGTTGATGCACCCTCGAGTCACTGGCTTAAGGCTACCGGAAGTTAAGACCATGAGTTGGCGTTTCTTTTAAAAGTGTAATAAGGTTCCCTAAATGAGAATAAAAACGACCTAAGAGTCCCATAACCAGGGGTCAAGAACACCGTAGCATCCGAGCAACATTTTCTCCTCCGTGATACTTCCGATCAGCCATCCATCACAGAGGGTTCGAAGCAAATGAGACAAGATCATCAAATGACGATATGGAATTGTTCCCCCACTGAAAAAGGCAACGGCAAGTACAAGAGAAAATATCAAAGCATCTGTCCGAGAAACGCCAGCTTGAATTGCTTGGGACTCGGTGGTGGTGCGTGTGCGTGTGCGTGTGCGTGTGCGTGTGCTTGCTTATGCAACCATGGCGGGCCGTCAGCTTTTGCCTTCCAAACGCGCCGATTGAAACCCCTGTCAACAGCTTCTGGTCTATCGTTAAGAAGGCAGTAACAACAAATCTCCGAGACTCCTCTCCAGCACTCCCCTCCTAGTGCTGCCACCGAATCGGCACGCCCTCTCTGGCCGGGGGCGGGCTCACTTTCACCTCTCGAAGCTCCGGGTTCTCGGGTTTTTCGTCCGGCTCGCCATCGTCAATGCTTTGGCCCCGATGCAAGAAGCTGCTTTCCTTGACCGGGCTTCCGTTCTGCATACTATGACTGTGTCCAGGCTGGCCGTTGCCGTTGCCATTGCCATGGGGTCCAGGAGAGGGGGCAAGATGAGGGATTGTTTCAGGAGAAGGGTGCTGAGATCCAATCGAGGTCACACCGACATCAGTAGCTTTTCCGGCTTTTGAAAGCGCATAGTCTCCCGAGTCGAAATACTTGCGTTCCTGCAGTGCCCATTAGATTTGTTCACGTCGCGCGTCGCAGACCGCACGTTGAAAGGTAAACTCGCTCACCTTGAGTTTGTTTTGAAGAAGATCATTGCGGTTTGGAAGCTTTCCGTAAAGTCGGAAGAGGCGCTGCTCCTCCTCGGAAAGCGACTAAATTGCGATAAACACCGGGTTAGCGGGAAATGCAACCACGACCGAACAGAAGAGCCAGGCCCGCAATGAGCTGTAAGCTTGATGTGTAGATTGATTAACACTTACGCTGATATCAATCTTGTTCTTCTGGTGAGGATTCATCTTGGATTTGGGACGTCTCGTGCAGTCAAGGAATAAGTGGACGTTCAAAACTGGCTTGTTCAGATAGATCGGCTAGAACTGTGGCTCGCAGCGTTGATTTTTGATGCGTTTCACACTCAAATAGCTTTAAAAGCTGGTTCGACGTGAATCTGGGTTTTGATGTCGTTGCGTGGTGAGAGCACTGCCCCGCTTTAGGCTTTAGGTGTATAAAATCACCTAACGAAGATACCCTCTATCATATGATAAAGAGGCGATTCCCGCTAGAATGGCCGTCAGCTAAGCGGTTCAGCTGTGAAGAGACGAGTGATAAGAAGCGCAGAGGAAGGAGCGACCCGGGACACGAATGGTGATATACAATGACGGATCTCAAGCGGTGGTGAAGCGAAGTTACTGGAGCACGCACCTCGGCGCAGGCAAGCGTGGCCTGAGCAATTGTAGACTTTCGTCACCCTCGGCTATACTTGTGTAGAAGAGTAGAGGGCAAAGTTGCCTCTGCTTTCGCTTCTTTGCTGCCGCGAAAGGCTGTCGGGACTCTCTGGTTTTAATTGACAGTCTCTTTGGTTGGAAAATATAATAAGGAAGGCAGCTACTCAAAAAGACGGCGAGAAGGTTTTGGAGGGGAAAGAGTTATATGCAGGAATGGCGGCCGGAGGGTTCTGCGAAGCTCGGCAAGTTGACAAGCAACCTTCCGTTTCCTTCACGGCCAAGGAGCCAGGGTGCAAGTGCGATCAGTCCCTTGTCTTAGTGGACGATGACTTGGGCTGGGCTAGAGAGGGATAGTAGACACTTCTTGTCTTTTGGGCGGCCATACTCTGATAAACTTCGACTGGGGGACGACGTCACGGGATGCGCAAGCCAATGACGGTCATAGTAGCGCCGCATCAAGGACTTATCATTGGCGGGATGGTAGGGATGCCTCCCACCTTCTTTGAAGATAAGTTACTCTAACTAATGTGTGTCCCTCTTGTTCCATCCAACTGTGAAACTTTGGGTTTCGAAACAGCGTGGTCCAGCTGTAGGTCGTGTAGGTCGCCGGTCTCCCTCCTCTACGGCAGCGTAGCCTGCCAAGTGCCGCTCCACGGATGGATGCATCCAGAGAGGGCATGCTACTCGGTCATTAACGCGGTCACAGCTCGTCTCCGTAATCTCTTTCATGTGCTGTTGCGTCAAGCATTCACATATAACCTTACCGGTAGATCCATCATCATCATCATCATCATTCCGTAGCTCGCTGTAGACTAGTGATCGCCATGACCCCCCCGCTATAATGAGGAACGGATGGTGACCCTTCGACGGGCTCGATTGGTTACCAGGATGCTTAGGGATGGACGCCGAACTTGAAACTTGGTCGCGGACCCCGTAGGCCGACCAGGTTGCTCTCCAGCGGGCTCTCTACCTTAGGTTGGTCGGTATGCACAAACCTTACTGCGGTAACAATGTAAGTGTATCATATCGGTGGTTTTATGTGTGTTCCGGAACGAGACGACTTTGGGATCGCTTAGTAGCTTAGCCTGGTCGATAAGAGCAAATGCACGATCGTGTTGAAGAAAATATCAATACAAGTGTTTGCAAACGCTCCACCTTTTTAAGGGTCTAGGAGATAGCAGTATCACATGAAGACAGCCACATAAGACTGGCGGGAAGATATCAAAAGAAGAAACAAGAAGAAACAAAAATTGACCAACAATGGCCTTCACTCAATCGCCTCAAGGCGGCCATGCCGGAAAGACTTATGTGGTGGAGCACCTGGATCCTGAGTTAGGACCTTGGTCTGCTCTTGAGTACCTCACCATTTCTCGAGAATCGCACGAGAATGGCGCCAAATTCTGTCTCTCTTCTGTTCCTGAGACGTTAAAATTGCCTGCGGAACTCCAACACGTGCAAGGCTTAGAGGTCGAACACCGCAGCGTAGAGACAATTTACGCAGAAAAGAAAGGTTCCGTCTGCCTACTGGACCCTGCGGCGAAAAAAGAATTGTCGCCAGAGGATGCGGGCTCATTTGACGTCTTCCTATTCGGAGGCATTCTTGGTATTGCAACCCCCAAAAATGGTAAAGATATTGCTTCGAGAATGATACATGCTAACCCCCTGGCATTGTCTTAGGTGACGATCCCCCTAGAGGTAAATACCGTTGTGTCTGTGTATTAAGATATTTGTGATCACACTGATGCTAAGACGGCTTTTGCTAGATCGTACCTCTGAATTGAGAAAGAAAGGCTTTGAAGGCCGAAGACTAGGGCCTGTTCAGATGACAACTGATACCGCCGTAAGGGTGACTAGGATCGTCATCCAGGATCAAAGTGAGTTAAATTTTCATGCTCCAATGTCACGCAGTTCTGGGAGCTAAGCAATCTTCTCAAAAGTTCCATTGGACAAAATCCAGTATGTGGACTATCCGGAATTGAAAATCAATAAGCATGAAAGCACCGAGATGCCCTTCCGCTATGTCAAGGACAAAGACGGTCGGCCCACTATGCCTGAAGTATGCCCCTCCGGCTCTTTCACTTGGGCTTTTAAAGCTCAATGTCTTTCCTTTGTTAATGATACTAATGCGGTGCTTATCCTAGGGTATGGTTGAATTGATCAAAAAGGACTCGGAGAAAGCCTTGGACGATATCTTATAGATCTGCTAAGGCTAAATTAAATTCAAAAGTGAATTTACGTTTTTAATGTCATTCGTCATGGAAAGTAAAATCTCGTAGCATAGTAGACTGCACAAGGGCGGTTGGCTAAACAACCGTCGTGAGACTTCCGCCTACGCCAGGAAATTGGATAAAGTAGGTAGGTTGACCTCTCGAGCATAGATCCAATGGGCAACCGTAGAGTGTATACGGTGACGCATACGGCCACTTGTTTCGCCCTTCGGGACACCTAGCTAGATGCTCCGGAACCCTTTCCGCCATTTAGGATACTCAGCCCAAGCCAGCGAAACTCCGATATTGCATTCTGCCTTCAATAGGCTGAAAAGCCCTCTTGATTTGTAAAGGCGATCCGATCTGGGACGTTTTCCGATCATAATTGTACTGCGCTGGCGCATCGTCTATCCCGGGCTACTGTACACCTGAAAGTCCCTTTCGGGGTTGTTATTCACCCCATGAGGATTGCGGACAGACGTTCCTGAAGGAAAGCTGCATCTTCCGGCTTTCTTACCTTTAAAAGAAAATGCAAGCATATGGCTACTCGACCCCCAGAATAGCTCTCCACAGTCGAGCTTGGGTGGTGTTAATATGCAATCTACTACTCTGCTCCTTTTTGACGGGCTCAGCAGCGGCCGATAAGGCTGCTGCTGACTACTTTGTCCATGACTTGCCTGGCGCTCCAGATGGCCCATTGCTAAAGATGCATGCTGGGTAAGTGATGTAACCATACTTTTGCCAGTCGATATACTGACGAACTTCCAAAGGCATATCGAGATTACTCCGGAACACCATGGAAACTTGTTCTTTTGGTTTTATCAGAACAGGCATATCGCGAACAAACAACGTACAGTGATCTGGTTGAATGGAGGCCCTGGCTGCAGCTCCATGGATGGGGCTTTGATGGAGATTGGACCATATCGGCTAACAAAAGACGGAAACCTCACGTACAACGAAGGGTCCTGGGACGAGTTTGCGAATGTGCTCTTCGTGGACCAGCCGGTTGGCACTGGTTTCAGCTATGTAGACACCGATAGCTACATCCATGACTTGGACGAGATGGCAGACCAGTTTATAACATTTTTGGAGAAATGGTTCAGTCTTTTCCCAGACTACGAGCACGACGACGTAAGTCCAACAATGATTTAACGCATCTGCAATCACCAGAGACTAAAATGAGTGCAGCTTTATATAGCAGGAGAATCATATGCCGGACAGTATATCCCCTATATAGCTCAGGAGATCTTGAACCGCGGCAAAGGATGGATGCTAAAGGGCCTGCTTATCGGAAACGGTTGGATTTCACCCGTGGATCAATATCTCTCATACCTGCCGTTTGCCTACAATCGTGGACTCGTCCAAGGTGATTCAGATGATGCGAAGCGGCTCGAATCCCAGCAATCCGTTTGCACTCAGGCTTTGAACAACCCCGATGGGGCCAACCACGTTGACGTCGGTCAGTGCGAAGATATCCTTCAAGAGCTCCTTCGAGTTACAAATACCCACTCGGACGGCGGCAAGGGATGCATCAACATGTACGATATTCGTCTGTCTGACACTTATCCGAGCTGCGGAATGAATTGGCCCCCAGACCTAAGCAATGTGACACCTTATCTTCGTCGTCCAGAGGTTGTCAGAGCTCTTCATATCAATCCTGACAAGAAGGCCGGCTGGACGGAGTGTTCCGGTGCAGTCAGCAGCAAATTTCGAGCTAAAAACTCCAAGCCGTCTATCCAACTCCTACCGAGTCTGCTGGAGCATGTGCCCATCGTACTCTTTTCGGGCGATCAGGATTTGATTTGTAACCATCTTGGCACGGAAGAACTAATCCATAATATGGAATGGAATGGAGGCAAAGGTTTTGAACTTAGCCCTGGCACATGGGCCCCACGTCGTCACTGGACGTTTGAAGGTGAACCGGCTGGTATCTATCAAGAAGCCAGGAACTTGACGTACGTCCTCTTCTACAATTCCAGTCACATGGTACCATTCGACTACGCACGGCGAAGTCGGGACATGCTTGATCGATTTATGGGTGTGGACATTGCCAGCATTGGCGGCGTTCCAGCAGACAGTCGAATTGATGGCGAAAAAGGCATAGAGACCAGCGTCGGCGGGCATCCAAATAGTACGATTGCAGAGAAAGAGGAGGAAGAGAAATTGCAGCAAGCGAAGTGGGATGCTTACTATAGGTCCGGTGAAGCGGCTCTCGTTGTGGTCGTCATTGCTGCGGCTGTTTGGGGCTGGTTTGTCTGGAGAGGCCGAAGACGAACCGCAGGGTATCGTGGACTGTTTCCAGATACGAGCAACGGTCATGTATCTGAAGCTCACCAAGGACGCTCACGAACTGTTTCCGGCTTGCAGGCATTCAAAAACAGGCGTCAAAATGCAGATCTCGAAGCTGGCGATTTTGACGAGAGCGAATTGGACGATCTGACGGCGCCGAACTCCCATGGACGCAATGAGCATGATCGTGAAAGATATAGCCTAGGAGGCACAAGCAGCGACGAGGAAGATACTCCAGATGCAAAAGGTCGAGGGAATCTCAGGAAAGATTAGAGCTTTGAGTCAACTTCTTTTAGTACACGAATCCGTGCCATTGGGCGCAACATTTTAGAGTATCTAGTATCCCGGGAGTGATATATAAGTTATGGAGTTTCGTCAACGCAAAAAGCATTTTCTGGCTAGATATTTCATGGTAGTTTGTGTGCGAAGGAGCATTTAGCATTGTCTTCGGGTAAAACGAGATTATAGGGGCATCTCTGAGCGTTGGCGATGATGTCTTATAACAATCAACCATGGCACCATTTCGAGCCGGCTGGATTCTCTTGAGGAGCTCCATAGTAATGAAGATCCCGATTTGCTTTTAAGATAGCTCATGGGCATACTGGACCGACCACTTCTTTGCTCTGCGACGGTTGTTTTTGCAGCCTTGCATCAAACACAACTATTGATTGACCTTTTGGCTGCCTTACGTTACAAACCCTATAATCTAGGTAAATGTACGATATTGAAGTCGATGTTCTACGAAAGCCGGAAGAATTTCCTTCCTGAACTGTTTCAATACTACCTAAACCTACGCATATGCAGATAACATCGACCTAACAGCGCACAAAAGACCACAGATTGGAACGTTCATCAGATACCTTATGGCAATCCTTTCTCGTCAAAGTCACCGTCGCCACTTTGGGATCGACGGCAAACTCGGGGCTTGACTCTATGAATTGGTATTTCATCACCTGAACGTTTCCCAAAATGTTGGCTAAATGTGATCGAGTCTGACTCGTTCGACCGAGCTTCTGATCGGGCTGCATCTCTGGCACTTCTGCTCAGGAAAATGAATGCATCGCACGGCCCAATCCGCTTTGCATATAAGCTACAGACTCCTTGAAAAAAACTTCAAAATGGGACCCCTCGCCTCAAGAATAAGCCCCATCGAGTTACCCCCGTTCCTATGGCATGTTTCCACCCCAAGGGAGACGACGGGCAATCGCATTACTATCGATCGCGACGAAAGTATTCTCAACGTCCCCTGAACCCCTCAGTAAACCTCGGATTGTAACCAGCACCTTATCCAAGAGCCGCAGAGTCAAGCCAGATGACAGCAGTAATGGCAGAGCGCGGACTCGTATCTTCATCCATATGGTCACTGCCACCTGCAATCAGAGACCTAGCTAGCGACAATTGAAGTCGAGCAGTGCTGGAGCTCGAAGAAACCAAGAGAGAAGACGAGAGGTAGCCGCATGCTTCTATGGCGACGCGTTTCCGCAGGCCTGCAAATATGCAGGATGTCCGGGGACTTTCTCCCAAAGCAAATGGCTTTTCAGCTGAAACATCCAAAGATGTCTCCGTTTGTAAGCTTCGACTGCGATTCTTTGAGCGAGGAGTAGAGAAGAAAAGAAGAAGAAAAGAATTATGAAGAGCTGCTGGTGGGCTAGAAAAGTAGTTTTGGCGATCACGTGCCGAGTGGATCTAGCGTGGAAAGCGCGTATCGCCTCGAGTAGAGGGCAAATGGTGCTAGAAAGTTACGAGTACGGGAGTACGTTTTACTGGATACGCCTACCTTAGTTATATTCAAATAATTATCAAGGTTTGTAGTGTTGAGGCAGATGAAACGAAAAATCAAGTAAGCATTCTGGAACTTCGTTGTAATTGCCTGACAGCTGCCTTGAGCATTCAACCAATCAATTGAGACGTGAGGATACCCAAAACCGTGGTCAATGGACGCAACCTATTGTGCCTGCTGGTGCCTATAAAATCCTTACGTAAGCCATAGGTTCAGCACGCTTGCATATTCTACGCGGGCTAAGTTATATATCGTTTAGAATCTAAGTTTGGCAGTTGAACGGCGCGAAACCTCCGACGAAAGCGTTGCTCCTCTGAGGACTTGTCAAGACTGCCGGAGCTTCAATACAGACCTACAAGATGTCTGGACTTTTCGGTGCAGCGGCGACTTCAGCGGCCGCTTCCAACCCGACGCAGGGCGACCTATCCAAAGACGTTGCTCTGAACAATCCTCCGGAAGACAGCATTTCAGAACTCTCCTTTTCGCCGCAGACCGAGCATTTAGCAGTAGCATCTTGGGACAAGAAAGTTCGCATTTATGAGATTAGTCCTACGGGTCAGAGCGAGGGCAAAGCTCTGTTTGAACATGAAGCACCCGTCCTGTCGTGCTGTTGGTCAAAGGTAGGCTCCCACACAGTTGTTGCTTTGGATCTTGTGTCCCGAGATTCCCATTATGCTAATATTTTTCTGGCTTTTGTATAGGATGGCGGAAAAGTTGTAGGCGCTGGCGCTGACAAGGCCGCTCGACTTTTGGACCTTGCAAGCGGCAGCACGAGTCCACAGCAGGTGGCCGCTCACGAGCAACCCATTCGCACCGTTCGATTCATTGAAGCGCCCGGCTCAGGTTCGCCGATGCTTGTTACTGGATCGTGGGACAAGACGGTAAAATACTGGGACCTCAGACAGTCGAACCCAGTGGCAACCCTGCAATGCCAAGAACGAGTGTATACGATGGATGTCAAGGATCGATTGCTCGTTATTGGTACCGCGGACCGATACATCAACGTCGTAAACTTAAATGATCCTACGAAATTTTACAAGACAATGCAAAGCCCACTGAAGTGGCAAACGAGAGTGGTGTCGTGCTTCAACGACGCAACTGGTTTTGCAGTTGGCAGTATTGAAGGCCGCTGCGCTATTCAATACGTTGAAGACAAGGATAGCAAGTATGTCAATTCCTTTCCATTCGTGGATATAATATCACATAGACTGACATTTCTGTGTACTAGCTCCAATTTCTCCTTCAAGTGCCACCGACAAACGCCCGCTGGGCAAACGAGCACCACCAATGTTTACTCTGTCAACTCGATCAATTTCCATCCTGTGCACGGCACATTCAGCACCTCCGGAAGTGATGGCACTTTCCATTTCTGGGATAAGGACGCCAAGCACAGACTCAAGGGCTATCCTGAAGTCGGTGGAACCATTTCCGCCACCGCATTCAACCGCACCGGCTCGATATTTGCTTATGCCGTCAGTTACGACTGGAGCAAAGGATATGCTTTTAATACTCCCAATTCGCCGAACAAAATTATGCTCCACAGTGTCAATGGCGATGAGTGCAAGCCTCGGGCGGGAACGAAGAAGAGGTAAAAACAAAAAGAATTCAAATGAAACAATGGATTATGCTTTTAGGGATTCCTGACTTTTAATTTCGCGCTTGCTTTTTTCCTTTTTTTTTTTCCGCATTGAAGGCTCGAAGCGACCAATCGGTTTTTTGTTTGTTTTTTTTCTTTTTTTTTTCCTTTTCTCTTCCGCTATCTTCGTTTTTTTACCCCTCTCTTTCTTCTTGTCCACCCTGTTTCCTTTTATCGAAACTTCCCTTTCCCCCACAGCAATGCATATTTATCCAGTCGAGTACGGAATGGCGCAAAGAATCTGAAGGCGTCGAACTTTGTGTTTCGCCCGCGATTGCATGGTCGTTGGCTTTGATGCTCAAACCAAAGGGGCATCCTGAGTTGTACATAGTCTCTGTCTTTGATTCATTGATTTAATGACCTAAAATCGATATCCTTTCTCATCAATAACAAACAAAATTTTTGATACTTGTACATCCATCTGAAGTCAATGATGAACCACATCTTGGAATTGGAAGACAGCAAACCAATACTACAGCTCACTGCACTAGGTAAATGAAAATTAGTTGAAGAGCGTCTCGAATATTTCTTTTAGTAATTTAGTAATTTAGTAGTATCTCTCTAGACAAAAAGAAAAAAGAAAACGATATAATGTGCCCGAAACTTCTAAGCCCATCTCCTTTATGAAAGATCTAGGTTGCAACATAGATAGCTGAAGGCCTTGACTTTGACATGATTTTGACATCCGCACGCACTCGCCGCCCATCCTCTCAACACCCTGAAACACGCTCCTCGTCATTTCATTCATTCATAATGCAGCATCCCCGAGCATGACTTGCAAATCGCAAATCGCCTTCACTCCGCCCTCTCAACTCGTGCGCCAAATATGTCGCGGACTATGTCTTTTGGTAAGATTGTTTATTTCTTGAAATGTGTGTGGAAAAAAAACTTCCGGAATCTGCTCTCTCTATATTTCATCTTGTCGCAGAGGGATATGACAAAAAAACAGGACTCTTTTCGGGGGGGAAAAAAGGGAGGGGGAAATATGTTGAGAAGTAAGAGAAAGAAGAAAAACAAGATGAGTGAAGAAAGAAATGAAATGTCTAAGATGTTTGCAAAGTGGCCTGCTCGACGCCCTTTGTCACGGCGTCAACGGCTTCCTTGTCGTCGGCGATAGCCTGGGCACCGCCCTTTTCGGCAGCCTCGACGGTCTTCTTCTCTGGTGCCGGTTTATCCTTCTTCTCGGCCTTCTTTGCCTTTTTCGCGGCCTTCTTGGCGGCGGCCTTGGCAGCTTCCTCCTCCTTCTTGAGGCGGTCGGCCTGAGTGCCGCCGTACATCTCGCGCCATTCTTGCTCCTTTTCGGCTTTGATGTTGCTGAAGAGGTACTTGGCCTTGCCAATCTTGTGGCCGGGCTTGATGTAGTCGGCGGTCCAGGTGTCAGGGATCGGGAGGAAGGGGACCTCGAGCTGCTCGAGGATAGATTTTGAAGTAGCGGGCATGTAAGGAGCGATGATGCTAGCGAGGAGGTAGATGAGGTTGATGCCGATACCGACAACGGCGGCAGCACGGTCTGGTTCCTCGGCGGCAAGCTTGTTGTCTAGACGGTTGCTCTGCAGGAAACGGTTGCCCCGGTCGGAAATGCGCATGGCGGTCTCCAGACCAGACCGCAGCTTGACGGCCTCGAGCTCCTCAACGTAGGTCTTCAAAAGGGAGTTGATTTCGTCCCGGGCCTCGACGAAGCTAGGGTCGTTGAAAAGCTTGGTGTAGTCGGGGAGGATGCCGTTGTAGACCTTGGATCCGACAAATTTGACTAGACGGTTCACGAAATTGCCGAGGTTGTTCAGCAGCTCGGAGTTGTTGGCGGAGATGAACTTGTTCCACTCGAATTGAGTGTCACCCGTCTCGGGCCGGTTGGAGAGGAGGAAGTACCGCCAAACGTCTGGAGGAATGCCGGTGTCTTTGGCATTGTTTCCAAACACGCCGACTCCGCGAGACTTTGAGAATTTACCATTCTCATAGTTGAGGTATTCGGTGGTCGAAAGGTGGTGGAGCATGGTCCATTTGTCTCCGGTACCCAGCTGGGAGCCGGGGAAAATGACAGTATGGAATGGCACGTTGTCCTTTCCAAGGAATTGGTACAGCTCAACCTCTTCTGGGTTGCGCCACCATTTTTCCCAGTCTTTGGTATAGTTTGCCGTGATCGAAGGGTAGCCAATGCACGCATCAAACCAGACGTAAAGCACCTTATCCTCATAACCAGGAAGTGGGACGGGCGTGCCCCATTTCAGGTCGCGGGTGATTCCTCTATCCTTCAAGCCTTCCTTGAGCCAGCTCTCGGTGATCATGCGCCCGTTCCTAGACCAAGCGCCCTTTTCGCTCGACTTGGAGAACCATTCTTCCACGGTGGGCTGAAGCTTGTCAAGGAGCAGGTGGATATGCTTGGTGTCTCTGGGCACGGGAGTGGCACCGTCAAGCTTGCAACGGGGCTTGATCAGATCGAATGGATCGAGAAGATGTCCGCACTTATCGCATTGGTCACCACGCGCATCTTCATAGCCGCATCGTGGGCATTCTCCCTCAACGAAGCGATCAGCAAGGAACGACGAATGCTTCTCGCAGTATGGCTGCGTAGTGGTCTTTTCGGTGAGAAAGCCGTTCTTGTGGAGTTTCAAGAAGATGTCCTGAGCAATGTCGGTTTGTTGCTGGGTCGTCGTTCGCCCAAAATAATCAAACTCAATCTCAAACCACTTGTACACTTCGGCGTGGACGGCGTGGTATTTTGAGCACAGCTCTTGCGGCGTCACACCTTCCTCCAGAGCCTTTGTCTCAGTCGCAGTTCCATACTCATCCGTACCGCAGATATAAAGCGTAGGCCGGCCGCGTGCCTTGTTGTATCTTTGGCGCAGTGGTCAGTATTCAAAGTAGGGATATCAAGAGCGTGCAGAAAAAGCGTACTTTGAAAAAACATCGGCACTAAGCACACTGCCTACAATGTTCCCCAGATGGGGGACGTTGTTGACATAGGGCAAGGCGCTAGTAATCAGAACATTTTTCTTTCCCGGCTGGGGTAATATTTTGGCAGTTTCCGCCATGATGAAATTGTATTGAGGTTTTGACTCAAAGGGACAGCGTCGCGGACTAAAGTTATTTTGTGAGGGCTTAATAGTGGGGTGAGTCAGCCCCGCGATTCCGCAATCGCCGGCCAAGCGGGAAACTCCGCCTGTCTCCGAGTAATTATTTCCACAACCAACTCGATCAGAATGGGCGCTCGATCGGCGGAATCATTGGGAGACGATCTTTTCGATGGTTTGCTCAATCTGGAGGACCAGTTCTATGATGATGGTTACCGTCTTGGTTTGGCAGATGGCGCCCAGGCGGGACGTATAGAAGGGCGTACTTTTGGGCTTGAAAAGGGCCTTGAAAAATACCGCGCAATGGGCAAATTACATGGCAAATCCACAATTTGGGCTGGAAGGCTCCCTAGGACAAGATTATCAGGATCTGCGAGAAGCGCAAATCAATGCAAAACTGCGCCCGGTTCCGGTTCTCTTGAACAATCTCTCAACGGCAAGGGTGACCAAACTGAAAGCCACGATTTCTTAGCCACTCTTTCAGCCAACCCGCGGCTGGAAAAGCACATCCAGACGCTCTACGCTCTCTCTGAGCCAGCAAGCCTTTCAACTCAGAATACCGAAGATGCTGTGTCCGACTTTGATGACAGATACAAGCGAGCAGCTGCAAAAGCCAAGATTGTGGAGAAGCTTGTAGCCGAAGAGATTCGGGAAGAGGGACAGACGACTTCAGGCAACGGTCAACGTGGTACTGAAGGAGATGGTGGGGGAAGCATAGAGGATGTCAGCGTCCTCAAAGCTCGTCACTGACATCCCTACTTTTCTTCACGACACACCGTCTATTGGCTGTTCCCAGTCACGGCATCCAGCTTCAGATATGGTACGAATTCGCTGGATATCAGTCATCAGTAATCAAAAATCTTGAGGGCCTCGTGCACAAGATGGTCATGTCGGTAAGGAATGCCTCCAGGCCGCATATTGGTCTTTATATGACCTTTGTCCGAACTAATTGGAATGTAGCAGTCCCTATCATCACTTTAAATAGTTCTCTACAAGCATTTGCTGGAGACAACGAGGGAATACGGAAGTACACGAGACAATGGGCCTGGAATTATAATGACAGTATTCCCTGCCAAGAAGATATTTCTGGAGCAAGCCAAGGAAATTTTTGTGGTTGAAGAGTACAAGGTCAGGGAGTCCTTGTACATGTATAAGGTATTTTATGGAAACAAGTCATATCAAAGTAAATAAATATCGCTCTAGATTGGCTGGATATTATTATGAGCAAAAGATTACCGTGCAGTATTCGGAAAGTATTTTGTGATACAAATGCTCCACTTGTTATATCCACAAGTCGGATAAATTGTCGTTATGACGTATGTTCATTCCCCCGCGCTAGGACCGCACGAGGTAGCTATGACATGACCAGAAGAAGCATTTTATAAGGCCAAACAATCAAGCACCGCCAGAGTCTGCTTGCATCCAGATTATCATCAATCCTATCACACGTACCTTTTCCAAAGTTGTTTCAAAATCTCAACTAATTGAAAGCTTGACGACATAAAATTGCCCACTATGGCCTCTACTGAACAGCTTAATGCTCAAAGACTCTTTTCTGTCAAGGACTATGTTTGCCTTGTCACTGGTGGCGGAACTGGAATTGGGTTAATGGCCACGCAGGCGTTGGCAGCCAATGGTTTGTACTACTCTTTTCTTCTGTTGTTCAGATTCATTAACACATTTGATTTGCAGGTGCGAAGGTCTACATTACCGGTCGAAGTGAGTTAAGACACTCTTGTCCGTGCCTCATCTCCATACTCATGTTACTTGTGTGCAGGATGGGAGGTGCTTGAAAATGCCGCCAAAACGCATACCCCTGGAATGGGTGGCCAAATTATTCCGTAATGCCGTCCTGTGCATCTAAATCATCGTCTTCTTGGCTAACCCTTACAGTGTCGGGCCCTGTGATGTGACCAAAAAGGACGACCTTGAGAAATTGGTTTCTGAGATTTCTTCCAAAGAGAAATACCTTAATCTTCTAGGTAATTGCACACATTTTCTGCAGCCCTCGAGATGCATTGTTTGCTAATGTTGGTGTAGTCTGCAATGCTGGCATTGCAGGACCAAAGGCAGTGCCTGAAGGCTCCGAGGCTAAGGAACTGAAAGAGAAGCTCTGGAATAATGAAGACTTCGAGTCATGGAACAGCACTTTCAACACTAACGTGTCATCGGTTTACTTCACTACGTACGTTGCTCAAATTCGCTTTGAGGGGCTGCATAACTGAACAATTTAGCGTTGCTTTCCTTCCTCTTCTGCAAGCTGGCGTCGAAACTCATGGCCATCGCTCAGCTTCCGTCATTGTAATCTCCAGCATGTCTGGCCTGATGAGAAATGCCCAAGGCCACTTCGCTTACAACGCCGCCAAAGGAGCTACAGTACACCTTTCGAAATTGATGTCGGCAGAGTTTGAGAGAACAGACATCAGAGTCAATAGTATTGCTCCGGGTTACTTCCCAAGCGAGATGGTAAGCCAAGAGTCTGATGGAATCGTTTGTATGAAGCCGCTGACATCATCTTGTAGACTGCAAAGGCAAGTGATGAAAGGAACAAGAGTGCCTTGCCGGAAGAGAAAGTGCAAGAGAAGGGTCATGTCCCTGCACAAAGAGCTGGACATGACGAAGAAATGGGTCAGGCAGTGGTAAGTTTTAATTATGGTTGCCTGGATGCTGTACTTTCCACTAACTCTGGAGTAGCTTTTCTTGACGAAAAACCGTTACGTCAACGGAGAGATCATCGCGGTTGATGGTGGTGTGTTGAACGTTGTCGCTGGACGCTAAGAAACGAATTACGCCTAATCAAATATTATTTATCGATGAAAGTCTTGCTTCTTGTGCTGGCACTTTGCAAGCTTTCCTTACCTCGCTATGGCAAAATTTTGTATTGTTAAAAGCAATATTATTTGATGATGATGCAATTAAATTGAAATTTGGAAAATATCCTATGTTCGACATTTGAGATATTAATCTTTCAACGTCCTCATGGTCAGAATCGCTTTCAATGAGCTACTTCCGCTCTCGTTGAGCGGGCAATTCAATGCTTTGATGATCCCTTCGGGCCAAGCAAGTCATCTAGAAACCCGCTCCACAACGTCTTCAGTGTTCCAGGTTGTTTCAGCTCCTCCGCAGATGTGCCTGCCAGCTTACTCGCCACGTTCGAGAGGCTGTCCGCCAAACCCTGGGTGTTGATTCCCGCGGCAGAATTGTCTAGGACATCTGTGACTGCCGATGAGGTTGAAACGTGGCTGTTGTCCGGGCTCACGGTGCTAATCTCGGGGCGAATGACCTAAACAACAGGTGATTTAGAAACACGGGTATATTCGATATTTCGGGGCAGTAATTATGTGAACAATTTTGTTCAATGTTTGCTGGTTGCCATGTCATAGATCCAGGAACTTGATATGGAGGGGAATATTGTGATAGCATACAAAGCAAAAAGGACTCACCGTGTCTATGGCTTCAGTAGCCTCCTTGTTAGCACCCGAGCGCTGGGGAGCATAGTTGTCAGGCAAGAGCGGGACTCGGACCCATTCGCGCCTCTGCTCCTGCGACTCACTAAGGTCGGGCATGTAGGCGAAATCTATGGTGGAGTCATCGCGCACGGCTCCCATAGCTGTCGAGACATTGAATTCCCGTTTCAATTGCGGGGTAGCTGCAGAGAGGGTTGATCGCTTTGAGACTTGTTGCACAACCGACGAAAAACCACGAGAATGTGCGATATCGTGGCTCATGAGGCGTTGAGCCAGCTATGCATTTACGTGGGAGATATCAGCACAAGGATACAATGACGTTCAGGAGCAGCGACACACCTCTGCTTTAGACCCGCTGACTTTCAAGGCCCTCCGGCGGCATTCCGACTTCAAATCAACTAATCTCTGAGGAGCATACTGTGAGGTCCTCTCCGACGCAAGCAATGGGGACGGATTGGCAGCACTGCTGGTGTCATGGAACATCCGAACTTGGCGGTTACCATTGGGGAGGTACTTCAAAGCACGGGAAGAGCGACACGATAATGCAGCCATAACGAAAGATAATATTGCTTTGATTTCTGAAAGAAGCTATGCGAGCCAGGCAGTATGGCAGGGGATGTGGTCAGATGGAGACGGGTCAGGTTCAATGGCAATGTTGAGAGGGGGCTGTTGGGTAGAGGGACAGCTACAAAGGTCTAGCTAGAGGAGGTCGTTATCAAGCATCATATCATGCATGGTTCCACAGCATCAACACATGGGCCTCTCCAAAAGGGAAACCCCCAATGCTTTTGCGCTGGCCCTTCGGGAATGGGAAACCCATCGCTTGGAACCGAACTCGGGTACTCTTGCTGTACTCCGATAAGTTGGGGCCATTGAAGAGGTGCAATTGGCTACAAGGGGGCGAGGGGTACAGAATCACGTGTGCAGGAAAAAGATCTCTCACACGTGATGAAGCAACGCAATGCAGCTGCAAAACTGTTGACGCGGCCCTGAGTCGTCAATTTTTGGTCCCGGTATTTGATCGCCCAGACCGGCGGGCGACCATGGGAAAGCTCGTCTCAGATCCATGGTGGCGTCTGCACCAAAAAACCCCATGGGCTCAAGGCACAGCGTACACCGTAGAGGAGGGAAAAAGATGCGGAGGAATCCACAACGGATCGACTCGCCTACTGCAGGGGATACCCTTTTTGGTTGCGGCCCGTCTCCTTTTGAACGGCCAATAATGTGGTCTGGTCGCCTCAGACTCACCCACTTTATGGTGGGTCTCTGGGCGGATGAGGCGTCATGGAACGGGATCACCATTCCTTGTGTGTTTAAGCTTCTGAGCGGGACACGTACTCGGGCTGATCCAGCGTTGTTCGACCCCGGAGTGGCCCCGATGTCTGCAAGCGTTTTCGTTCAATGTTCAGTTTTTTTCGTAAACTCAAAGCCTCAGGCTTATAACGAAAACCTTTTTCCTTTTTATCTTTTCTCTGGTTTCCCTCTTTTTGATTGCTGCTCTTTTTGCCTCGCTTTGCTTTGCTCAAAGTCCATCCTTTGAGTCTGTTGAAAAATTTATAAAGGCCCTTCTCGTTGAGCCTGAATACCCTCCTTGGCTGGGCCTTGGGAACAAGCGTTACTTCCTTTTCCGCGTGTGCATCTTTTCCTGTGCTCTTGCCCTCTCTATAGAACCATCTTATCCCGTCGATCGGGCCTGAAGATACCTCAGAGCGCATTTCATTCCTACAACACTGAAACACTTTTTGGAAACGTCTGCTGTCTTACTCGTCAGATCAATATCTGATTTCCTCTTTCTGCACTTCACTATTGGATTGCAATTTTGTTCACCATACGCAAGCAGTCGTCTGGCTTGAAATCTTCGCTCATCTCGGTGTATCCAACTCTCCAAGCAGGTCTCGGTTCTTGGATATGCGCTTTACCCACTGGATCCTTCACGTTTCTTATCTCTCAACATGTGTTCTCGCGCTGCACGAGTCCACGACGAAAGGTCAAAATCCCGATACTCCGGTTCTAAAAATTAGTCGTCCACTGCCTTCAGTAAGATACAAGAAGATTTTTAATTGCAAAATGTCCCGCTAATTGTTTTTTAGGATGACCTCCATCCCTTCATCCGCAATGTCAAAGAAGTTAACCACTTGATCAAAAAGTACCGAAGCAGAGGGCTTCCCGGTCCCGATTTCGATGAGGCAGAAACCCTAGCCTCCGTAAAGAGGACCATTGAGCGACGGGGAACTCCCGTAAAGAGAGCACCGTCGTATACCATTGCGACAGGCGCACAGCCGACCGAGACAGACAGCATGGCCCTTGAGCAGGATGGGAACGATATCTCATATCTCGCGGCATTCGAAATCGGGTCCGGCTCAACTCCTTTAAATCTCCTCATCGATACAGGTGCCGGAGATACATGGGTAATGGGCTCAAACTGCACGACGAAATCCTGCCAGGCGCACCATGTATTCAATCAGACTGACTCGAAGAGCTTTTCCAATACCGGAAAAGACTTTAGTATCAGATACGGCACTGGCTCAGTGAGTGGCGTAGTGGTTCAGGATACAATCTCATTCGCAGGTTTTTCGATTAAGATGGCTTTTGGTGCAGCCGACCAAGCATCAGACGACTTTCTCGCATACCCTCAGGATGGAATACTTGGCTTGGGACGGAAGCGAGACGCCGCTATGGGCATCCCTACTGTCATGGAAGTCCTGTCTAGTGGTGACCACATCACGAATAGTATCTTCAGCGTCTTCATACAGCGCGAGGCGGACAGCGATAGCGGAGAGATTAGCTTTGGCACCATTGATGACTCAAGGTTTGAAGGTGACTTGGCATATACAAGCACGGTCTCTGATAGCACAATGTGGGAAATTCCCGTGGACCACGCCGGTGCTGGTGGCAAGAATGGCGATTTGTCAAACAAGTCTGCCATCATCGATACCGGAACATCTTACATACTAATGCCGTCCGACGATGCAAAGGAGGTTCTGTCACAAATCTCTGGCTTCAGTTCCAATGGGGATTCTTTTGAGCTGCCATGTACGACTAACACTCCTTTGCAATTTACTTTCTCGGGGTCTGTGTTCAATGTTTCCTCGAAGGACTATCTTGGCGGCGAGACTGGCAATGGAATGTGTTCTGTCAACGTTGTCGGGCGTCAGGCATTCGGACCAGACCAGTGGATTCTCGGGGATGTCTTCCTGAAGAACGTCTACGCAGTTTTTGATCTTGACAAGGATCAAATTGGTAGGTCTCAACAATCACTGGTAAATTATAGCAATCAACTAATTGCATGATGCTAGGCCTTGCTCGCAAAAGCACAGCAAACCCTACAAGAAAAGCGCCGAGTACGAAATCCGGCGGAGCGTCTCCCACAACCTCGTCTTCGCATACAGCCGCCTCTAATGCTGCAACTAAAACGTTGCAGTTAGCGAGCAGTGCCACATCTACTACACAACAGAGTGCAAATCAGAATTCTCGATCTGCTACTCATCTGCTTCAAGTACCGTGGTTGTTGTTGTCTCTGAGCGTCTTGGCCCCATTGGGATGCCTTTTTGGATAGAATTTTCTCTTTCTTCCCCCCGGTATTCTATGGCGTTCAAGAGTAGGATTATGGTGTTATTGGTGGTACATTGGGGGTTTTATAAAATAGACTTACGATAGACGATGATAATGAAAATCGTCCCATAAAATGTACATTTTAATCTGACCTGAAGACGCTTATTCGAGCGAGTGGAGGGCTGTTTGCCAATGCGGGTTATTGCCGAAGGCGGTCAACCATACAATCGCCGCGTCGGCCACTTAACTGTTCCGTAGACCCTGAACGGCATCGGAGGTCGGGGTTGATAGAGACAGAAGCGAGCCTTCGGCCACTCGATACGAGCTCCTCCGGCAATTAGTAGATTCATAGTGCATCATTGTCGTCCTCCATGCATGAACGTACAATGTTATGGCCGGTGCTGAACTTCATAGTAGTCGGAAGGACTGGCCAAGTGTCCCAGAGACAGAAGAGGCGAGCTCCTTGCTCTCGTCTCATTCCTCGGAGACGGAACCTTTAGAACGCCCACCACCACCGCCTCGTCGTCAGTCGTCAATATCACAGCCTCCCCCAAATGGAGCTCCTCGAACCCCCCGTACTCTCAATCGCGTTCGCTTCGATATTGATGAGGAGTCGCCTCGAAGCTCAACAGAGGAGAGAAGGATGTCGGATTCGTGGACGGTGGATGATGACTTCCTCGCAGATAGTTCACCTTGGGGAAGGCGAGCCAGTGGAGGACAGCGCGCCCCTTTGCTGACTGATGTCGAAGCACCAAGTGTCACGGTCGCGACTGAGGCAGACTTCAATGCTGAGGACCACTTGGAAAGCGCTAGGCCGAGAAGTGGGATGAAAAGTGCATTTATGAACATGGCAAATAGCATCATGTGAGAACGCCAACATTTATCTCAGAACAACCACCATTGCAAGCTAACATTGGTCAATTATAGTGGCGCTGGCATCATAGGTCAGATTTATTATGCAAAACCGGTTATCTATGAAGTTTGCTGCTGACAGAATTGCAGGTCAACCGTACGCGCTCAGACAAGCCGGACTGATTACGGGGATACTTCTTCTTCTAATCCTCACTATCACCGTACGTGACTAGATACACTTGACGGATTTTCACGGACTATAACTCAATTCCCTTACAGGTCGATTGGACTATTCGTCTGATTGTAATCAATTCAAAACTCAGTGGCGCCAACTCTTTTCAATCGACCGTGGAGCATTGCTTTGGCAAGTCAGGGCTAATAGCTATCTCAGTCAGTCACCTCCCACTCATTTGGCGTTGCAGGAGCTAACATATTCAGGTGGCACAATGGGCTTTGTTGGCTTCCTCTTATAAGTAATGGTGTCCAATTATTGCTACTAACCTATATTTTAGTGCGTTTGGTGGCATGCTTGCCTTCTGTATCATCGTCGGCGACACAATACCTCATGTGCTCGCAGCATTGTTTCCTAGTCTTCCAAACCTTCCATTCCTCTGGCTTCTAGCAGATAGGCGAGCAGTGATTTTGATTTTCATATGCGGAGTTTCATACCCACTCTCTTTGTATCGCGACATCGCAAAGGTAAAGCAACTGTGGTAATTGTATACATTCGACGAGCGCTAACCCTCTGAAAGCTAGCCAAAGCAAGTGCCTTAGCATTGTTGAGTATGATTGTCATTATTACAACTGTCATCACACAAGGACCGCGAGTCGCGCCAGAATTGAAGGGGAAAGTTTCTGGAAGTATCTTCATGAATAGTGGCATATTTCAAGCAATAGGTGTCATTTCGTTTGGTATGATATTCTTCAGTCCCTTTTTTTTGTTGCTTATGCTAATCAATTGAAGCATTTGTCTGCCGTAAGCACCCAGAATGCGCAATTCTCGATTTTAACTCACATGCCTGTGTAGACCACAATAGTTTATTAATATACGGATCCCTGAGGAAGCCGACACTTGATCGTTTTTCACGTGTCACTCATTATTCGACTGCTATATCCATGGTCGCTTGCATGGCTATGGCACTCTCGGGGTTTTTAACGTTTGGAGACAAAACTAAGGGCAATGTGCTGAACAATTTCCCAACCGACAATTACATGGTCAACATTGCAAGATTGTGAGTGTCTCATACTCTGTTATATCAAGCTCTCACTAACATCCTGTAGCTGCTTCGGCCTCAACATGTTGACAACTTTACCTCTTGAGGCCTTCGTGTGTCGGGAGGTCATGACGAATTACTGGTTTCGAGACGAACCGTGGAATCCGAATCGACACCTTCTATTTACGACATCCTTGGTTTTAACAGCAGTTATCTTGTCCCTGATAACTTGCGACCTGGGCGCAGTGTTTGAGCTTATCGGCGCCACAAGTGCGTGCGCCTTAGCTTACATTCTCCCACCGCTTTGCTACATAAAGCTCAGCAGTAGAAGCTGGAAGACCATACTCGCAGCGGTTTGTGCCGGATTTGGGTTTTTGGTTATGGGAATCAGTATCCTGCAGGCTGTGGCAAAGACTATTAGAAGTATTCTTTACCCTTACTTTCCCGCTCGGATATTTGCTAACTGCGTTCAGATGAAGGTGGTGCTCAAACATGTTAATGTGGCTTCTAAACATAAAACCGCTGAGTCCCATAGAATTATAGACCATATCCCTTTGCAGACTTGCTCCTTCCTTCGATCATAAATCGTTCCTGATATTTAGAGCTCTAAGTGATCCTTCTTTCACGAGTATTTTCTTCCGCATTGTAATGTTGAGATGTTCGAATCCAGATGCATTTGCATGATTCCCAGTCAGGCAGGTATATCGGAATATGCAACTTCGAAGGAACTATTCATTGATCAGCCTGCTCTTTTCATACTAGTGGATTGAAGTTTCATATTCTTGTCATGTTGCTTTCCGATAGAGGATCTGTTCGTCGGAGCTGGAGGAAGGAAAAACGAACGCTAATCTTTCTTGATGCATATATGGCAACAGGTTGAAGCGGACCGCGATCCGGAAAATTTGAAAGAGAAGGGTTACCGGGGAAAGAACAATTAGGCAAAGAGACAAACTAATCTGTAAGGGCGTGATGGAAATGATGTGCGTCGTTAAGGGTGGTGTCTAAGCTATAACGCGTTTGTATCAGAGGCGGCCAACTAAGGCTCATCGAACAGCGACAGTTCCCATGGCACCACGAGATTAGATCGTATTGTTTTTGCACATTAACCGGTCCAGTCTTTCTCTAATCAACGGTTTCTCATTTTCGAATTGTAATTCTCAGCGAGTCGCGTCACATCCGGGAGCTTCCGTTGTTTGTTTACTTTACACCTTCCTTCGACTCTTCCATACTCATTACAGAATCATTGTCTCTATCCGGGTTTTGACCCTACGACGCACAGAATCTTTTTCTTTTCTTTCCTATTTTGTTTATCCATTCCGTCTGTTTAGGACGAGGAAGAAATAGTCGGAGATTATCCGTCCAATTTCACCGGTCTTTACTGGACTGTGGCCTCTAACATCAGTTAGGTGAGTTTCTGTCAAGCTCAAAGATCCTCGGTGGCAAAAACGCCTCTTCTGCATCGTCAATGGCCGGCGTTCCCACTGTGCCATCTTAGCTTATGTTATTATTCCCTGCACTTGCAATCTCTGCCACAACTCCAAGCCTCTCAGGATCTGAGCACTTGATGGATTCAAACTACCGATGTAGGCGATCTAAGAGTCTTGTAGCTGCAAGCAGAAACAGAACAATCGAAGCTTACAACGCGTTGTAGAAGCCAAGGGTACCCTTAAACTGTCTCTGTCGGTCATTAACGCTTACGATACTCCCATTCCTTTAGAGAAACTCACCGCATTCTTTCCAATCCTCAAGTGCCTTTTGACCGGGGCCTGACGGCGATATTTTCACGAACCCTTACTGCAAATCGCTCCATATTACACCAGTGGAAAGTGATGACTTGTGGTTAGTGGACCGAGTGCTTCGGATCATCACTTTGGTTTGTTTGCTTAGGCCCTTCACAAACAACAAATTTCGAGATGGATAACACGGAAACCCCCCATTCTGTCGTGAGTCGACACTCACAGCCTTTCAATCGAGAGAAAGCAAAGATGGATCTTCAACTAGTGAGTTGTTTCCCTTCCCATGTATTGGTTGGCTGTCAACAACGAGAAGTGCTCGTTTTTCTGATGTCCGGCACTCATAATTCACTTTTGAGTGAGCCACTTGGTCCAAAAGCTTCGCGAATACTGGGAATCAAGAAGCTTATCGTATCTCTCTATCAGAATGACTTAGGGGTCAAGCGTCGAGACGTGATCTCTACGCAAGACGAACAAAGCCATGGAGGGCGCGCAGTGAACCTTCAGCTCTTGGACAAAATGAAACGTGCGAATGTTCCAGGCACCAAAGAAGCGGAACTAACAAAACAAAACAAGGCTCAGATTACACTTTGGAAGAGTATGGATGTTTCGTATTGTCCAGCCCGTCCGAAATTTGACTAAACATGATACAGACGCAGCCAGCTTGGGACTCATCGAGGCAGACCAAGAGGCCCTGAAACTGCATGAATTGAATTCGGGCCAAAGCCATCGTGTTGCATTGACTGCGAGCCTCTTGGAGGTTTTCCAAAAGGGTCCGTTAAGCCAAGGGGTACATGGAAAGTCCGGCAGAGGAACCAAAAAGGCGGGCAGAGGTGGAGGCATAATTGGGACTCATGGTCGAGGAGATTTTCGAGCAACTGCACACGTGTGAGTCCACCCATCCATCTCTAAATGTCTGATGATGTAGTAACATTCAGTACAGGCCTCATGAGGTGTCCAGCAAAGGCACAACATCTACTGCACCAGTACCTGGTACGCCTATCAGAGGTCAACAGCGAGGTACTAGCGATCCTAAACGTACGTCATCCACTAGACCAACTGTTTGGGAGATACTGGAGGATTCAAAAAGGTCGCCACCCTGGAAAGACCCCGCCATACCTGTCCAAGTGCAGAGAGGGAAGAAAGCGCTGCGCATGCCAAACATTGGCCCAAGAGAAAGACAAGTTTCATCTCGACCACGCCGCGATGAGAAAGACGTCCCGCAGCTCGCAGACCCCAATAGTTTCTTGGCGGCTGCTTCAGCGCAGCTTGGGCACCAGCGGCAAGCTTCACCTGCTACGACGAAGCCTCTTGGGGAGGTCGCGAAGCCACAGCAGCTCCAGCAGGTCGAAATCAAGGTTGAGACCTTTCCTGCCCTTCGTCCTCTCAGTGAGGAACGCGCAAAAGCTCCGGAAAATAAAACCTCCCTGGAAGAAGTCATTTTGACTGCCAAAATAGAGGGCTCAAATAAAGAAGCAGCAGCTTCTGCGGGCAGCAGCGATATTGTTGCACCATTGGTGAGCTTTGATGAGAGTTATGGGGACGAAAGCGTGCCATCTTCTCGCCCTCCTAATGCATCCATGAATTTCGAGGACTTAAAGGGCTTGGACTTTATGCCCGCTCTGCAAACAGCAGAGGATGAACGCCAAGACGTAATTCCCGGATCACGGCCATCGAGGGTTGACACTGCCACCGAGTCAACGGCGTCTGACAGTGTTTCGAGTGGTCTCTCGCACATCCTCACAGGGTTACGAAATTTGAGCTTGGAAGATCAGGTATCAGCCTTGGAAGAGCAACTCCACCGCATTCGTGGACAGCTTTCGGTATCTCGCACCGCGGGCAACGAAACCATTAACAACAGCAGCGAGCAGTCAATGGAGAAGACGCATCCGAACGCAGGAACCAAAGAAGGATATCGCCACGGCCTCTTGGATTATGAGGAAATGCAAGCTCCCTCTCAAGAGAGTATTGGCGAAAGCACTCGACACACTGGCGGGGCTTCTTTCGGTCCTGACGATGCTCAAATTAGTGGGTGGGAAGGTGTGGCAGAGCCTGCTTTGCAGGCCAAGATTATGCACACGACAAGCCAAGGCGATACCGGTATGAAATCTGCTCAGTGCCTACCATCATCAACTTCCACCCAGCAGCCTTCCGAATCAGGTGATAGTCGAAAGATTGCAGATTTTGAAGATACTTTGTCGGTTTCTGGCGATGTTCGTGATGCACTCAACCCCCGTATGCCCCTGGCCGCGTCCCGCTATGCATTTGCTCGCGGTCCAGTCAGATCGAGAGCACAATCATCTTCTTCTGTAAGCTCGATCATTGGTGATCACCAATTCCTCTCAACTTCGCGCAATCTTGAGACTGGAAACACGGATCAATCCTACTCAGCAACCCCGAAACTGGGTCATTCGCGGAAAGAGTCCAGTGTTTCGACCTCAAGTGTAAGTGGGAGTATCCGGAGCGCTGGAGACGCTGCTCCCGCTCATCCAAATTTCTCCGCAAATCCGAGGGCGCCGAGAGCTCGTCGTCCAATTTCGAGCTCTCCTAAAGTTATTGTTGCGGGACTTATTGAGTCTCGATGGGGCAAAGAGGTCCAAGTCCATTCAGACCTGAAAGGGCATGTGGCAGAAGCTAGCTTGAGCAATCAGTCTCCTTTGATCTCGCAGGGCTCAGAAAGAAGTCAGGATCACGAGACAATTGCCAGCGGAGAAGGCGCTGCGAGCGTCAAAATTGAAGAACCAACTATAGCCACACAGAAACCGGGTGAGCTCGGTTTGGTGAAGGAAGAAAATCCACTTAAATCCGCTTTTCCCCTGGCGCCTAAGCCGGTGTTGTCCAGCACTAATCTTCTAGCTCAGAGGCCACGAAATGTTCCCGTTCATACTTCTTCCAGTGCGGGCTATGTTGCGGACGAAAAATCTACTGCTCAGGTGGCTCTATCTTCCAAAGCTTCTGCCAGTTATGGATTAGGCGGCTTGGGAGGCGGCATGGCTGAATCAAGATACGCGGATGCATGGAGACCGCCATCCCCCGCCAAGAGCAAAGTACTTTTGGGGCTGGGCTTATCAGCTTCCTTACAGGATAAAGGCTTTTTCAAAAAGGAGAATAAGAAGCCAGGCAAAAATTGAGAGCGCCCCGATCCTAGGTGCATCAATTTTCAGCGACCCCTACTGTGGCTCGTCCGTGAAAAGCAACGAAAGCTTCGGATCAATCATCAATGCCCGTCTCTTTCGCCTATCTCTACCGATATTCCATTGTTTCATATTTCAAACAACCTTAAGCTTCAAGAGGATGAAAAGCGGAAGCCAAATAGAGAAATTTTCAGACATTACAATCGTACGGCCAGACATTTGCTGCCATTTTTGAGATGGCGCATGTCTTTGCTCATCTCCGATCTCCTAGATAATTTTCTTTCTTATCTATCTTTGCCCTGAACCTTCTTTCTTTTTAATATTTCTTTATCCTTACTTTTTTTTTTTTTCCCCCTCCTGCTCCAAATTCTAGAATGTGAATCTTGCTTCCCCCCTTTGTCTACATTCATTTCGACTCTTTTAGTCAAATAATATTTTTTTCATTTTTTCTTGTTATCGTCATTAAGCTCTTCAAAACAAGCCTTGTTCATTTACAACAGAATTCGGTTCCAATTCCCTCATTTCTTTTTTTTTCCCCTTCACTTTTCCTTCTCTATGCCCATTTTCTTTTTTTCGTGCCCCTTGCGAACTTTCTTAAAATAGCCATGACGAAGCTTTGTAACAGCAGAGCTTTACTCTTTCTTTTGCCGTCCTTTGTTTGTTCCAAATTCCACCAAGAACACTTCCCACATGGCTTTCTCTATTGTGTATCACACTATCATCGGATAATTTTACATTCGCCCTTTGATAAAAATTAATTAGTTAATCAATAATGTCGTCTTAAATTACCAAATATCCAAGCCTAAGGTGAGGACCGCTGTCAGATCTTGGAGTGCATTCAAATGAAAGATCCGATTCATGTCCAAGTGTAAACGGTAAACCTCAACGCGCTCAGTGTATGAATCTGACCGCTATCTGGAGTTTGTATAGGTTGGTAAAAGTGATAAGGATATAAAGAATATAAAGAATACAATAAACTACCTATGTATAAATTGGTATCATATGCGTAAAATCATTTCATATATCATGCAAAATTTGCATAAAAGTAAAAAGAACTCGCCCTCCCCCCCAAGCCGCTCCAGTAGTTGGTGGTAAGGGTCGAAGACACGAAACACAAACCCAAACTGTGCAGACACCCTGGCTTCCAAGACCCCCGATATATATATATGCTATAAAGCTTCCATGATCATTCAGTATTTCGTCCGGATTTTACACGAGGTGACGAGGCTGTATAAGGTATAGGCTTATAGCTCACGACAAGAACGTGTTCTTTGTCTCTTCGATTACTTGTGCAAGTTGTTTCAAGGGTACAGGTTTTGCAAAGAACAAATCCATACCCGATGCTATTGCATCGCGCTGGATACCTTCTTGTCCAAGGCCAGTCAAAGCAACAATGGTTGCAGGTTTTGGAGTACGCAGCTGTTTTTCCAGCTCACGGATATGCCTTGTTGAATCAAGGCCGTCCATGATGGGCATGGAGATGTCTGTAATTGATTGAATGATTGATGAGAGATTGAAAAAAAAAAAAAAAGAGTGTTTCTGACCAGGTTTTTGAAACTCACCCATGAGAATAACGCTGAACCTGGCGGGCTCCGCCTTGAATGCTTCAAACGCCTCCAGACCATTATATGCCACCATGTAGTTGCATCCAAGCTTTTTCATGTACGTGGTTAAAATCCGGGCATTGATTTCGTTGTCGTCCACAACGAGAACCGTAATGGCCGGATTGCTGATTTCGGGTGGCTTAGGAACCTGACTGTTTTGGGTTCGTTCATTGTCCATCAAACGACCGCCCTGGTCAGGGCCAGCCTTACTGGAGATGGGTGCTGCTTCATTTGACGGATTTGGAACTTCATTAGTAGATGGGGTGGAGACTTTTGTAGTTCCCACTTCTTCAGGTAATTCAGTCGGCTTTGCATTATTTGCATTGGTTGCATTGGTTGCAATATTTGAATCTTCCCCCCTAGCGGCACCAGGTGCCACGCTGGCGCGGTGAGGCAGCTCAGAGACGTTCGAACTCGGAGCCGCATCTTTTGCTTTAGCAGCTAGATCATGTCTCTGTTGTTGACGCTGGGTGCACAACTTTAATGTCTTCGCCATCTTCTGAGGCCCACACGGCTGACAAATGCATTCGACGACTTCCGCATCTGCTCTTTCTTGTATAATGGACCACATATTTTTCGTGCTTGCTGGAGTTGAACAGATGACAATAATAGGAGAAAAAAGGCGCTCGGGAGGATGATCAAGAGTAATCGACGCCAAATCCAGATCCTCTCGGGTTGCTATGTAATAGTCGTAATGGCCTAGCGCTTCGGATGAACGAGCTGTGTGTACAACCATATCAAACCAATCTCGACACAATGCCTCCAGAGATGAGCACAGCGTCTTGTCAACCTCCGAATCTCTCAACACCAAGATCCCAATAGTTTTACCACGCGTCAATTCCCTCGCCGCTGTGGTCACTGACATCTCATCTGGAGAATTAGGAGGAGCCAAGTCCGGCTGATGCCAAAGGTTAACCCTAGTGACGACTTCAGTGCCGAAATCTTTCCGGGAATTGACCTGAATTTCTCCTCCTAGAGATGATATTGTTTGTTGGGTTACATGTAGACCCAGCCCATTTCCGGCAGATAGTGTATTCTCTTGTGAGAAGGCAGCAAATAAATCATTGTCCAGGTATGCCTGTTCCATACCACTTCCTGTATCTTTCACCGTCATGGTGACCTGATATTCTGTAGGCTTCCCTACGACATGCTGGGGATTCTTGATAGGTGATGCATCCAACATTATAAAAATATATCCACCTGAAGTGAACTTCAAAGCATTCCCAAAGATATCCATGAGAATACGCCGCCATTTACCCGGGTGAGTCAAGAGCCTCCAATCCATGGCACGGCGAATATCCAATATTATTCTTACTGGTCCCGAGCTGGAGTCGGATTCTTTGCGGTTCCTTGAAACAAAACTGCCTGGTGGAGCTGTTTCTCGAAGGGTGGACATTGAGCCATGTAAATAAGCATAACCTGCAAAGACGCTTTCCGCGACCTCTTCCAAGATGGCATCAAGCTGTACAAACGGCAGATGTTTGGAGCCATCCATTGTATCTTGGAGGGTATTGTCGGCACCTGTCCGCATACCACCTCGAGGTGAATGACGATCGCCATGGCCTGCAGAGGCTCTTGAAGTGGATTTCCGTAGCTGGTTGATACCTGAGTACTCAAGAAGATGGTCAATGGTGTCCAACAACGTGTTGGCGCAAGACTCAATTGTGTGAACCATTGATTGTTGGGAGACATCCATCAAGGTATCGCTTAAGAGCTCCGCAGTACCACAGACCCCATGTAGTGGTGATCTTAATTCATGGCTCAAGCTGGATAGCATATCCGACTTTGCCCGCTCCGCATATTCGGCGCCGAGCCGGTGCACCTCTGCCATGAGACTGTTTCCAAGTGCAAACAAGAAAGTCAGTTCGTCATCTGAGGTAAAGACTCGATGCGGGGTTCTGGTCCATGCAACGCAACCTGAGTACCATCTCTCCTTGTCCGAATCCCACAAGGGGATGACAATGATGCTTCGGGAACCAGGAGCGAATTGAAGCAAGGCATTCGCATCTTCTTGTAGTACCCGCTTCCGCGTTCTCTTGTATGTCCTAACTCGTCCCGAGCTCTTGTCCCCAGGTTTGGTAGGCGCATTTTCGCGCTGGAAGAAGCTCTTGAACCTCCCATCGTTCGACTCATCAGATGAGGATATCGAGCCATCTTCAGAAAAGTTAAAGATTTTGCCTCGGGGATACCGGTGCAAAAGACCCTTGACGAACAATTCCGAAATCGCGATGCTCCTGTTGCTTATGACTTCGTGATTCACGCTGGACAACTCCGTGGTTGAAAAGCCTAAAACTTCACACGGATCCACCCACTTGCCAGAATCGTAAGTGTTTGATGGATTACATCCCGTCGGGCTTGAGGAGACCGCGGAAGAATTGTCATCGTCGCTTAGGGCAGAGCTTTCGGAGCTGCTGTAGTCTGAAGCAGACTTAGGGTTGTTGACCAGGCCACCATAGGATGCAAAATTTGCATTGAAGTATACGACTCCTTCAACTTCAATGGACTCACGGGCTATGTTAGCTGCACGTGAGAATGCACCTTCCACCTGGTTTGAAAGAGTCATGTTGTCCCCCTGTCTGGGCGACTTCTCGCCACCCTCGGATTCGCTCTTGGCATGGGAACTTCCGTCAGTCGTTGACTTAGGCAATGAATTCTGTTGCTCAAACCGTTGACGAACACCCTGGACACCAAGCCGCTGCCGGGGTGATTGGGGTGGTGGCAGATGCTTCGAAGCGAAAATATCTGCCATAGACTGCGTTGCGTTCTCTGATCTCTGTTTTGTCTGTTGCAACTGATTGATCTGTCCCTCGAGGCCTTCGTCACCATCCTCCGCATTTTGGTCCTGTCTGCTAGATTGCAGCCATCTGTTCCGGAGGCTGCCCTTTCCTTCGTTAAAGCTCCCAATTCCCACCATCATCCGCTCGGCCCGAAGATGTTGCAGTTTGGACCTGCTGTTCTCTAAGTGATCCATGACTGTCAGTGCCATGTCTCCCAGAAATTTCAAGGATTTCGTGTCCAGCATATTGTGAGGTTTATTATCCACTACTGTGTAGGCACCGATTATAAGACCCTTTGGAGATATAATTGGAACACTGGCTAGAAAGCGTGCATGGGGAAAGCTGTTGACGTCGCGAGAATCTTGGAAACGACCATCCTTCGTAAGATCCGGCACGGCTAGGATAGTGTTGTCTGGCCATTCGGCGGATTGAGGGAGGTCCAAGACATGTTTGCAGAAGCTACGCTCATATGATAGTGTGCAGCACCCATGCCATAACTCGTCATGCTCATTATGATGCATGTCATTCTGTAAGCTCAATGTTCGCGTGGCTTCAGCAACGACATGTTGGTTGTTAGGGCCAAAGAGTGATATCATTGCCCACTGAACATCCAGCCTCAAAGCACCCAGCTGCGCGAACGCGGTGAGTGCAGCGTCTGGGCATGACCGCGCCACGGAATCTTGGTACTGGGTGTCTTTGGACACATGCTGGTCGAACGGTGCTTGCAAACAATATGGCGGCAAATATCTGAGCAGATGATCCCATAATTAGTTTATGAATCTTCTGCTGGCTAGTGCATGTCAATTACACTTACTTGTAGAATTCACGTTCCCAAGTTGTGCCAAAACCTACCAGTCCCTGTTTTGGTGCTGGGAGGGACATTGGTACAGTGGCAATCAGAGAAGGCCTTTCGAATCACCTGTCAAAAAGCAAGGAGGTCTAACAGATTGCCTGACTCTTTCCCCCACCCAGCACAGACGGTAGATTTCTTTGCAGAAACTCTTAATTGCCGACTGCCACCGCTGTCGGGTTTCCTACTCTAGGGTGGGCGATTCACAGGGTCAAGGGTACGGCCCACCTTCAAGGCAATCTATGTACGAATACAGTAATCGAATTCCGGATAAATAGCATGGCTAATTGCGGGATTTAGTGGGTGCCAAATGCAGAAAGCCTGCAATAAATCGGATACCAAACCCACGAATGAGAGCACTGCTGCATTGTCCGTGTTGGGCCTGTACATTCTGTGCAGGTGGACTAGTCGCTGATCTGGTTTGGAAAACCAACCAATCAAATTCAAGGTTTCGGTCCTATATACGAATGGAGTACTAACAAGCGCGTGAAAAAGAGGCGGCTCGGAGACGGAACAACGTATTGGCGGAGTGGTCGGGGAACATCACGGGTCCCTGAGGACTAGAAACGAACTTTAGGGTCTAGCGATAGGGCATGGTGATTTATAGGTGGCTCTGCGGCGGTAAGTCGACGGGCCAGAGATTAATCTAGTAGAGACACTCTAGTCCGAAGGATCACAGTATACCGAAATACTAAACAACTACAGTGACAATGTATGCCGTTTCAGCGGCTTATTATTAACCAAAGTACCACTCTTGAGAATGAAATATCCAAATTACTCAACGGCTATTCTTTCGTCTACGTGTGTTGAGTCTTGATTGTGGATATTATTGGAACTATATCATCAGCATTTGATGTTATCTATTGTCCACTCCGTCTAGCAACATTCCCTGATAGTTCACCAAGTGAGGCCTTTTATGTCCCATAGAGAAAAAAGAACTAATCTCAGAGAGAAAATATTCCATTGCACTGTACGTACGACGCTAATTTTGATCCATTCCCAAACTCCTTGCCCTGATTGCAATCTTTACACTCCCAATGAGCCCAATGCCTGATGCTTTGCAATTGAGAAGAATCCTTGCTATGTGCCAGAAAATGCAAACGGCAAAGGAAACAAAATCAAAGTATAACTGATAAGACTAGATTCCAAGCGCCGTAGAGTAAAGAGCGCTTAAGGCGTCTAAAAGATGATCGTTAGAATGAAAATGTGAAGCGAGTCATCCTTCTGCAAGTCGTGGCCGCTTCAGATCAGTCCCGGAAACTCCACCGCCAGTATCAAAGGGTGCATTGATGTGTCCGGCAGTAACATCTCCTAGGGCTTGGCGAGACCTGTGGGGGAAATATGTGTCAGATTGTCTTTCATATAGCTATACGTTCAACGTGATAAGTGAGCGCAGGATTGGGTAATATATTTTTTCACTTACTGCGCTGGATTTAGCTCTAACGGTCGCTTGATAGGTGCAGGCCCTGGTGGTTTGTATGAACTGCGGTTCTGTAATGGGCTTGCACTTGCCCCAGGCATACCAATGCGTCGGTTTGTGTCTGTTTGTGGATTGATAAAGTTGGCTCGTGGAATGGCCATTGCTGTGCTACTTGGCGGATTTGAGACGCCGATGGACTCGCGGGTGATTGGTTTTGTCTTGGAATGATCGAAGCCACTTGTTTTGCGGATTGATGGGCTTTCTGAGTGGGGATTGAACGCAGAGGCATCATGGGGGAGGCTTCCACTTGTGTTTTGTAAAGACTCCGCAGCTCGTGCGGTGAAGAAACCCACTGGAAGGTCTTGCGGAGGGCGAGTTGCCTGAGGAGGTGTCTCGGCAGGGTTCGACTGGTTGGAAAATGAAGGTTTTGTCTGGACGGGCGACTGAGGTTGAGGTTGTTGCTGGGGAAGCGGTGGTGGGATGGTCGGCGTAGGCTTGCTTGTCGGAGGCTGCGCTGCAGCATTGTTAAGTTGAGATGGGTTCTGAGGCTGTATAGATTTTGATACGGTCGTTGGATTTCCAACAAACCGCTTCTGCGGGGGAGGAACGCTTGCGGCGCGATTTCCAACCGACGGAGGTGGGTTCCGATTAGGCACTGAAGGCAGACTAGGAGTAATGCTCTGGGGCTTTCCTCGTGTACTAGATGTTTGGGGTCCAGATGGAAGTTGTGTCTTGGATGACAGCGGCCGCCCATTGCCTGGCTTGATATACGAGACACCACTGTTTTGAATGCTTTCGGGCCTCGTGACATTTATCCTATTGTTTGGCGGGCCAGAAGGCGTATTATCAAGTACTATCTCATCGGGATTGCCGTGGTTGTCGCCACACGATTCGCTGAAGTCAAGTAATTCGAGCTCATCCGCCGCTATAGCCCGGTTAGATTGTAAGAGATATACTGGCAAAAGGAATTTGACTCACCATCGAACTCATACTCAGCCACAGCAGCCGAAACTTTCGCTTGTTTAGCAGGCTGGCAGTAACACGGTAATTCATCTGGACCACAACTCACTTGGTCTGCGAAGTGGTGCCTCATCACCACTGCTTTCCTTTTTGATCGGCGCATAATCCGGGTGTCTGTGGAGGTTGTCCACATCCCATTTTGACTGATTGATCAGCACCTTGTTGTGGACTGAGCCGCCAGGAAAGCTTACCGGAGCTATCTTGACCTTTGTAATTTTGGATAAGTAGTCCTTGTCATATATGCAGTTACCCAGAACATTGCCAAAATTCCGGAGAGCCCGCTTCAAGGCATCTGTGGTCCCTTCTTTCTTCGCCTTCTCAAAAGCCGCGGCCTTTCCTTTACAATTTTCAATGTGACCGTATCCAATGTCCTGCTAATTCTCAGCAATTGAAGAGTAATTCGAATGCTCCATAATCTCCAAATACCTCGTGGTATGTCCCATCCTTGAGCGTCACGCGCACGATTACCGATAATCCCAAACTAATCTTGCCAGTGCTTGCGCTCTCATCCACCTAGTACACCGTGGTTAGTCAATAATTCTGGCCATGAACTTCAGCTAGTCTCACAAAATCTATTTGTATATTTTGAATCGCAGATGACCATCCGTTGAAACCGAACACTTCGTTTGCTAGATTGATACACTTCTCGGCGGCCAGATAATGGACTTTTTGGCCAGCAGCGCCTGGACGAGAAGATATATATTCCGGGCCTAGCTGCTTGTCCAATCTACTCTGCAAAGTGGCAATCTCTTGTGCCGTGTACTCTCCCACATGTTGCTTTTGTTCGTCAAAAGGGTTCGCCACCACAGGCGTGGGACGATGCTGGTCACCCGGCCTTTATTTGGTCAATACTTGAAAACACGCACGACAATATGTATCTTACATTGGCATTATAGAATGTATTTTTCTACATCAATGTGAGGGGAAAGCATAATATGCTTGCCACTTTGATAGATTGAATCACTCAGTTGTCGCGTCTTCCACGATGGTCGACGCGTTCTATGTCGGGTCCCGACACGAAGCAGGAGCGACATCACGTGATATTGCGGCCTGGTCAACCAGCCAACAGCCAACAAACAACCATCGTAAAGCCGCTTCACAATATCTAAGCAGCAAAATCGCTCATAGGATGAATAGAATTTTTCGTCTCTGGCAGCCTAAACAGCTTTGTAGGTATTTTTTTTTTTAAAAAAAAAAATGGCCGTCTCAGGATTCACCATGCCTTATAAAACCTAACAGATGTACGGCTCCGAGAATACAGCAGGTCGCCCAAATGTATCCTCAAGATCGACAGAACAAAGTCTGATTGAATTGGTCATGTTTCACGTCTCCTGATAATCATAATAAGAATAACAATATGCACAAACGCCCAGTCCCGCCGCAATCCTCAGGGCCGCGCTATCCAACAGCTACTTCAAAATCAACGCCGCACTAGGAACCAGTCCAGCCTCTTTCAGGGTCTTCCCGAAATCTGTACTGTCAAAGACTTTTCTAGGAAAGTTTTGTGAGAAACTTTGCACTTCGAAACCACTTTCCTGACCGACGGCTACCGCAACCTCAAATAAGGTCGTGTCCACAGGGAAGGTTTTTTGAACATTTCCTTTAGGGGTCTGGAGCCTCAAGCGGGTTTCAGTGTAGGCGGAGGCAGGCTTTGGCGTAGAGGGCGGAGCTGCAGGCTGCTCGACTACAGGGATAGCGGGAGCCCTCCCCTCCCTCTTGGCCTTCTCGGCTTCCGCTTTAAGTCGACGCTCTTCCTTGTCTGCAGCAATCTTTGCTCGAATTCGTTCTTTTGCGGCGACTTCCTCGTCTTTCTCTTTCCGCCGTTGTGCAGCATGCTTTAGCTGTTCCTTTCGCTGAAGATCCTCCTTAATGTCTTGGGTGTCCCTGTTGGCCTTCCGGCGGATAGCCTATATGACATTGTGAGTCAGCTGATGGTCATGGGGAAAGGCAACATTTTCGGATCTCACTTCATTTCTCTTTTGCTCTTCTTTGTCCTTTTCGGATTGTCCGGCCTTCCTCTCGGCCGCTCTGCGCTTCAATTCTTCAAGTTTTTCCTTCTTCTGCTCCGCAGTAAGCTCCGGGATCACTTCGGTACTCTCGGAAAAGTCGACGTGTTCACTGGAGAATCATTAGCATTTTTCGTAAAAATTTAATTTGGAACTTGTACATACGTTTTGGATGCATGAAATTCCGCTTGCCCATGGCTTCTGAACTTCTTTTGACAAACATTGCAAATGAGACTTCGGGCTTCTTCGCCCGGTTGTAAGGCGGGCGGTTCATCACTTTCGACGCCTTCGCCAGAATCTGAACCTTTAATTTCATCAAGCGGTTTATCCTGATTAGCTTCTAGCCATTCAAGAGCGCCCTGAACTGAGAAATGGTAATCAGCCACATATGCCCATATGAAGAGCCATGGTGAACAACTGCCCCTCCACCAAGCAATACTTTCCAGGGTACTCACGGCCTCCTGATTTTTTTAAGGCAATTTCTGCACGCTCCTTCTCAAAGCCCATCTCAAGGAGCAGATTCATATCTGATGAAGCCATGATGGGTGGTCTGTTTGAGCTCTAGTTGGAACCAAGGAACCTGTGCTGAAGTTTAGATAGCTCGGTAGCTCTGACGGCGATAGAGACTAAATGATGAAATGGCTCGGCTCGTTTGGGTAATATTACAGTTACAAGTACCTACGTAGTTACCCCAGATATTATATACATGACTTACCGTAGGGGACAAAGGCAGGTGGGTTCACAAATAAAATATTCCAGGAGAGTGAAAATAGAGGCTAGAAGTGAATACTAGAAATTACGTAAATGTTTAGAGAAAGAAAGGCATTATCTTTGTTGTGAGAAAATTCACAGAACCTATTACAAATGTTGTCAAGCTGCATTGAAGCGGGACGGGCCTCGCATGCTCGGTACCAGCCCCGACATCATCGTTGTCGACTTACGCCTGTAACTCTCCCATCGCACTCTTTCTCTTCCCTAACAACTCTCTTCTAGCTGTGCAGCGCCCGTCTGTCTCGCAGTCTACACTTTGACACTGCTCAGTCCTTCTTTTGTTTTCCAAGTAGTGAATCGATAGATTCTACGACTTTCCTAAGCGACTTTCATCATGTCTATCGAACTCCATCCTCCGGAGCTCGGCTTCCGACGTTGGTTTCCTGCTTCGAGTATGAATGGCACATGAGTGGTAAACTGATTAGCCTTGCAGGCCCATTTACGAGAGAGGTCGCGCAGGTCTTACGCCTCATCAACAACAATCCAGAGCCTGTCGCTTTTAAGGTACAGTCTCACGCTCCTTCTCCTATTTACGTTCACCTGCTAATCTAGGTTATTCTAGGTTAAAACTACTGCGCCCAAACAGTACGTCATTCGACGCGACCTTCCGTTTCTTTGCTAAATCTTGTCAATAGATACTGTGTCAGGCCGAACTCTGGACGCATAGAATCTGGGAAGGAGGTCGAGGTTCAAGGTAAGCGTTTCACAATTGGACATGCCAAACAGCGACATTGACATAGGCCACAGTTCTGCTCCAAGCCATGAAAGAGGATCCCCCGGCGGATGCTAGGTGCCGAGACAAATTCCTCGTACAGTCAGTGGCTGTCAGCGCTGATCAGGAATTCTCCAATGTAGCCGCAATCGTTCGTTCACCCTGGTTGTTTTGAAAAGATTGGGAGAAACTAACACTCTTCAGTGGGCACATGTGGAAAAGACTTCGAAATCATCTATCCAGGAGAGGAAGATTAGGGTCGTCTTTCTCCCGGCAGAGTCTGAGACCCCGAACGGTGCTGTATGTTTGGGCTCGTCTTCTACTCTTGCCAATTATCATGCTGACTGACACTTTTCAAGTCTGGCGCGGATGCAGGAGCATCGAGCCCGCCCGCTTATCGGTCTGTTTATTCTGAGCAAAGCCCTTCAAGCTCTAACGCCACTGCCCCTGTTGGTCCGGTATCCAAGCCCGAGTCTCGTCCTGAGGACAGCAAGGACCTGGGCCACATTGTCAACACTGCCAATAATCCGGAAACCTTTGAGCGAGCCTCGACTTCTAGCGGCAATGCTGACTCTCAACTCGCGGATGCGCATGCGACCATTTCTGGCTTACAGAGACAGCTGGAGGAATCGGGCTTGCGACAGAGGAAGAGCACCACCACACCCCAAAATTTCAAACAAGGCTCTACCGCTAGCGCCGGCGTCCAACAGCAACAAGCCGCAGCAAGCGGAGTGCCCGTCCAGATTGTGGCCGCGCTGTGCCTTATAAGTTTCCTGCTTGCGTACTTTTTCTTCTAGGGGTCGCCAGGAAGAATTCAATGCAAGAGGAGACTCTGGTCGACTACTTCGTCTTCATACTGCGCCAATTAGCGTCTTTCTTACGATAAGCTGAGCAAGGTGGTCTACTATTAAGACTTGATGCAGGCCCTGTCCGGTAAACGTCGGGTGAAACTCAAGGTTATGGGTCCTAATGTTCTGACACCCTTCATATTTGTCTTCTCTTTTCAGGAGCCTTTGTTATTCCCTATTTCTGCGCCACAGTTGTGTTGTCCGTTTGAGCACATGAATTATAAGCTCCTCGCTTTTTTTTTCCTCATTTACTAATGGTTTTTTCATGGTCTGTTATTCCTGCTACAATGCCCTGAAGCGCTTACGTTTCTGTAAATTTATGCTCTTAGAACATGAATTTAAATCAGACATATCCTTTTCCAATGACGTTTTCTCAAAGTATTTCAGAAGCTCTGAAATGTCTTTATTGCTGCAATAGCCATTCTCGTATAAAAAATATCTTCAATTTTAGTGAAATCCACAAACGCCACTTTTAATCCAGCTCTCTCTATATTCTCTGCGAGCACCCATTCGAACCTAAGAAAAGCAAATGATTCTTTTGTCCCGCTCTAATGCTTATTTCACGCCAGGAATCGGTACACCCTTGGCCTCATTCGCTCCTAACTCTTCTTCCTTCCATCCAGATGCGCCGCCAACCAATCGGCCGCCCTCCTTCCGCTTCACGCGGCACCAAAGACTGACTTCCTTGTCCCAAATAAACTGCCAGATGACGCCAACCCAGCTATCATGTCGCGGGAGATCCGCATAAAACTCACGCGCCATTTCATGAAGCGCGGGCAGGCGAGTCCACGGCACAGCCGGGAAATCGTGATGCTCATTGTGTAAACCGACATTGTAAGTAAGCAGATTGAGCGCGCCGTAATACGAGTATGTCTCTGGCAGAGGGGCCTCGGTCTTGGGATCAATCGTTCCAGGCGCTGTTTTCTCAAAGACGTAATGCTCTGCGATGAAATGACCGGCACATGGGTGCAGAGAGCCTGCCAAGAAGGAGCTAATCAAGAAGTACATGATAGCTTTTCCGCCGACAAAGTGAAACATGGCCAGGTCAAAAATGACTTGTACAAAGACGTTGCATAAGTGAATTGGCGTCACAGGAAGCTGATACACCATCATCGGGCGAAGTGCGTAGAATAGGATCTGGAACGTGCAGAAAAAGGCCTTTCCTAGGATTGAATCAAGGAAGAGTGCCTCAACGGCTGTGGGGAGATCTGTATCGAGGCCATCGACGCCGAGAGATTTGTGGTGCGTAAGATGATATGGCTGTTTGTTGAGAAAACATCGAAAGGCGTTAGTTGATGGCTACTCTGGCTTTATTTTGTTGATGAGAACTCTACTTACTCGGAAGGCCGCGCTGTACGGGATGCCAATGGGGAGGTTTGCAAAGATGGCAAACCAGCGGTTGAGCAGGGGAGACTTGAAGGCCAGGTTGTGCGAGATTTCGTGGATGGCGAGGAAAAGGTTCTGGTTGGCAGTCGCGCCAATGACGTATGCGGTCAATAGGAACGGCCACGATAATATGCTGGTATTTCGAAGAAGGTATGCGCAAGTAATTTGGAGAGAAACGACGCCGAAGACGACATATTTCGTCAAGGGCTCCGTGCCGCATAGTTTGGTAACCTTTTTGAAACCGGCTGCTGTCAGTGGCAGAACACAAGAGTGGTCGAACCTGGGGCAGAGACACGTACCTCGGGATGGGCCTTGATAATAGCCTTGCGTCGTGTTCGATGAGGCTCCTCGGTGGACGCCCAGAAGAAGTCGTGAGCATCACGTCCCATTGATGGCGGCTCTGCTTCCTTGGGAAATTCTTTGCGGGCCACGGGCTTTGCTGTGTCCGGCACAGGCCGCGCAGATGTTGTCGTCACAGTCGATGGCATGCTTAATCTCAAAACCAGTCTGCCGAGGCCGTAGTGTTTACGAGCTTCAAAAGAGCCCGGAAAGATGAGGTGCTAAGGGTTGGACAAAGGTTGTATGAGAAGATTTTGTACGAGTGTAGCTTTTAAGATTGGCTGCAACGAGTGGCAATTTGATAGCTATATCGGGCTCTTGCACCCCCCCGCGCCCCTACAGGGAAATGTGGGCTGAGGCGTCAAGGGGCGGTGGGTTGGAAGGAACACTTAGAGTAACCGTGGTCCACTTGGTCTCCCTCGGTGTCTTAACAAATCAGAATGGCATCTGGCATATACGAAGAACAGGGGAATTTTGAATATGTGACATGGGATATTTCATCGTTACAGTACTGCATGGCTAGAGAATTCAACAAAGTAAAACCAGAAACTGCTTTTTATGACACCAAGGTCATGGTACGATGTGTGTCCTACCAGGGATGAATTGCAGTAGGGGTCATGCGTGGAAAGGCATCGCATCTTATTGAGCTGTCGCTAAAGCAAGGGGTCCCGCAATCCGAGCGATCAGGGGTAAACGTGTGTCTCAGAAGATCTTATCAGATCACCCGTCTTACGTTCTCTGCAGGACAATCCACCCATTCGTCAGAGAGCTTTCGGGTTCCTTCATATCCCATATATATCAAGAAGACGATAATTTGTCCCTTTGATAGTACGATGCGGCATACGAAATTATTGCAATGGAACATTTAATGCCCCCTTGACTCATTCCATAGTCATTCAAAAGAATACGTGCCCAGGTACCTAGACATTATAAATTAAAGGCAAAATGTTCAAAAAAAATATTTTTTATTTATAATTGCATTGTTTATTTCAAGGCTTTGTTACTCATTCCTTGACAAGCAGATAAGACAGCATTTCTAGCTCCCAGTCTGTTCCTATAGGAAAGCCTATTCAGACTTCGATTGCTCAGTACATTCGACAAGCTTCATTTTCAGAAGCAATCAGTAATCATCGCCGCGGCTGATGACCTCCTTCACGGTGGGTCGCAGCAGGAGCGTCTGGAGAAAGTTAGTTTCAGAATGGCTGAACTTGGAGAAAAAAACACTTACGTGCTCGTACTGAGCAGTGTAGGAGCCCTTGATGTCGCACAGCGGCGGGTAAGACTCGACAATGCCGCTAGCAACGAGATTGTTGAGCTGTCACCCAAAGTTAGCTGAGAGGTCTTTCACAAAGTCAGGGAATTCACTTACTCCAAGAAGGTACTTATCCTGCCCAAGCCGATCCAAATACCGGCGACAGAAAGGAAGAGTACCAAAATTCTTGTTGATGACATTCAACAAGTTCTTCGCGGAAGACAGCCGCAAAGAAACGTTAGGAGCATCGGGAATTTTAGAGTAATGAGAGACCTCGCCCTAAACAGCAGTCAGCGACAATGAACAAGTTGAAGAAATCCTGGTGTAGACTCACATCGTCTCTAACATAACCCTTTCCGGTGCTTCCGAAAGTCTCGATGGCGTAGGTTTCACCCTCCTCCATCTTGGTCTGGTCTCCACCTTTTACGATGGGGACACTCTTTCCACCGTGGATGATATGATGACCAATGGTGTGACCGTTCAGGTTCCGGATACATTTCACCGGGAACGTTTCACCGCCAATCTGGACCTCATAACTCTCCATTACCTCCTGAATGGAAGCTCCAATATCGGACATTCTCACGTCGATACCAGCTTCCTATCGGTCACTTGGTTAGCTCTGATCAGAAAAGGATGCCATTCGAGGATTTGATTTTACCTTGACACCTGCGTTCGTAGCCTCTCTAACTGCCTCAAGGAGGTTGTCGTAGGTATGGTCAAAAGCAACAGTAAAAGCACTGTCGACAATTCTGCCGTTGACATGGACACCAATGTCAACCTTCATAACGTCCTTCTCCTGCAAAATCATCTTGTTCCCAGCGTTGGGGGTATAGTGCGCAGCACAGTGGTTAATGCTCAGTCCAGTGGGGAAACCCATGCCGGCAATTTTAGCATCACCCTCCTCAAGACCCATGTGTCCCACAAGTCTACGGACGCTGTCTTCGATACCGTTGGCAATCTCGGTCAAAGACTGTCCAGGCTTAATCCATTTCTGGGCCCACTGGCGAACCTGTCGATGGACCTCCGCACCCTGGCGGTAATCAGACAGGAAGTCATTGTTCATACGATCAAGATATCGCTTCTCTTCATTCGTAGTTCTATAAGCGTTGTCGTCTTTGTATTCGACAATCTGCCCCTCGTGATACTGTCCATTCGGGAAAAGGTCCGACACACGGACACTTGGGGGAGAGGTCTGGGTTTTGGGAGCACCTGAGGCCTTCTTCTTCTTGGGCTTTCTCTTGCGCTTCTTCTTGGCAGCTAGAAATTGTCAGACAGGAATGAGACTCAAAACATGGGTATTGAGAGCTTACCACCAGTCTGGCCTCCCTGACCAGCGTCTGCTTCATCGTCTTTGTCGTCATCCGATTCCCCAGGATCGCCGTCAGCATCCCCACCGGCAGAACCGCCATTCACTGTTTTGCCATTTGTTTTCTCGTCACCGTTCACTACAACAAAGGTTAGCATCTTAACGCAACATCTAATGTAGGCCCCGTAATTACAGTTGAGCTTGGCAAGCTCCTCATTAGCTTTAGCAGCCATCTTGCCTCGTGACAAGGTAATTCTTGGAGCTGCGAACCCTCTGAGAAGAATTGACCAAATGGTAGGTGTAGGCTACACGAGAACCCGCATCAGGCTGCAAATTTGCACCTTTGTCACGTTATGTCCCCGTAGCCGAAACCCGAAAGCCGCTACCCCGCCCTTGCTAATTTATCAGATGATCAGATTAAAGGATAATGGCCATTCCGCCAACGTCATAACTCAATAATTCAACAAAACCCACACTCAATTTATCTTTGGAAATTTATTGGGTTTTTATCTCTAAAATATCAATCAATTGTAATCTTTAAGAATGAGGGATGCCGTTACGCCTGTCGTCTATCCTTCTGCATCCATGCACTGAAAAATTATCGGCGTTCTGCTGTTGCCAACGCGCCGCTCTCCATTCGAGTTTCCCAAGGCACAGCGAGCATCTAAATCATTATGAGATTTTGGGTCTGGAACTTTCAGCTTCGCAGGCCGAAGTGAAAAAGTATATGGATAAACACCCTTCTTTTCTCAATACTTATTTGTTTACTTTTGTACAAAAAATCTTACTGTGATAATCAGACAATTCTATAGCCTATCCAAGACCCATCATCCGGATCGCAACCCCAAAGACCCTGGCGCCTCGTCAAGATTCGTAAAGATATCCGAGGCTTACGCAATTTTGGGTAGCCCACACAAGCGGAAGACCTATGATCAGCATCTTCAGCAAACGTCTTCGACTCTAAGGGACCGCCGAGCCGCATATGGAGGCACGACAGGTCCCGCTGGTGCCAGACCCGCAACTGGTCTGAGCCGGAGGCGTACACCATTCCGTGGGCCTCCACCAAGCTTCTACCGCAGCGGAGGCTGGGATGCACACCAAGAATCAAGAGGGGCCCAGGCCGACTTTTCGGCTTCAGGAAATTCTTCCCGGCGCTCTGATGGCGGATTTGGGCCCGGTGGACCTACCAGCGGGCTGGACGATGATGTACCACATTTTGATCGGGAGAGGCATCTTCGGTCCCAGGAGCAACAGGAGGTTAGGCGCCGAAGGCGCGAAGCATCAAAATCACATATTCGTGAGCCGGGTGGGAGCGTTTTGATCAATTTCATCCTTGTTGGGGGAGTTCTTTCCTTGGCTATTTTCCTACCGGGCTTGTTCGAAAGGAAGTTTCAGAAGAAGAAAAAGGACGATCAAAGCTAAGTCGCTTTGAGAATCACTAATGGCGCAGCCGATCATCTTCATCGTCCATTACAATTAAGCACAGATAGGGTAAAATGTAAAAATTAGAAAAGACGCGCAAAGGCTGTACGGAAAATCGTATACTTTGATTAATTTACAGATCGGCAATCAAATTATGTTCCCACAATTACCATTGCTGACACCTTGGGGCTCCCTTTTTCAAAAATGAGATACCCACTACCCCTTCGGCTACGTCTAGATCATGTTTCAATTTAAGCCTCGAAGGTGAAGCTGGCGCCAACCTAGCCAGGTGAATTAGCATGAGCCCTTTTTCTGGTTGAGATTAATTTGCATACCTTGTGGGCAGCCTCGTTGAGCTTCTGAGTGTCGAAAGAGGCACCAAGGCCAAGAGTGACACCAGGGCGGAGGAGGACGTTGTAGGCAAGAGCGGCAATGCCGCGGTCATTGATCTTAGCCTGTATTGCAACAAGAGTTAGCAAAATTAAAAAGAAAAAAAATTGCCCTTCATGCAAGTTGAGAGGACGTACCTTGGCGAAAGAGGTAGGGTCGAGGCGGTACTTGCTGGCAACCTCAAGGCCGACCTTGTCGCCGGACTTGGAGTCCCAGGTAGCCTTAGCGCCAGCCTCAACCTGCGAGTTAACCTTGTGGTAGTAGGCAGCGGAGAAAACGCTCAAGTTGTTGGTGGCAGTGATGCCAGCGCTGTACTGAGCAGCGTTGTAGCCGACGGCGGCGGAGTACTTGGTGATAGCAGCCTTCTGAACATCGTAACCGGCCTCGGCACCGACGAGGAAACCGTCGTGGCCAAGAACAGCGTCAACGACAGCGGTGGGGCCCTTCAAAAGGTCGAAGAAAGCGCGAGCGTTGAAGTTGGGCTGCTTGAAGTACAGGTTGAGCTTGGCACCCTTGGACTGGGTGCTGGGGAGGAACTGGGTCAAGACCTCGGCCTTGAGGCCCTTGGCAATGGTGTTGTCAAGCTCAACCTTGGTGTCAAGAGAGTTGAGAGTGGTCCAGGCCTGAGTGAGGGTCAAACCTGCAACACCGGATGTGTTAATAAAGCCATCACAAAAGAGCGAAGGAGACCGAAGATCCAAGCTAAGGCGGTGAACTGCAGCGCAAAGCAGATGAATTGGAGAGTATTACCAGAAGGCGCATCAGCGTACTTGGCCTCAATCTACATGGTTGAATTGTTAGCGCATTGAATTCTTGTGAACTTCTGGTTCGCAAGGGGGGAAGTCGCATTACCTGGCCTCCGATAGGACCCTCGTGGGCAGAGCGGCCCTTCACGTTGAAGCTGACGCCATTGGGGGCCTTGGACTTAACCTCAAGGGTAGCTAGAGAACATTAGCAGGTCATTCACCTTGCGAGTTAGCAAAAGGGTGGAATTACCGGCGGAGGTGTGGTAGAAGTCCTTGTTCAGAAGCTATGAGAAAATCAGTTTTGGATGCTCAACAACGTATCAACTCAAAAGTCGGACTATTGCGTACGTCGTTGCTGGCCTTGGTGATGTCGGAGAAAGCGGGAACAGCCATTTTGATGAATAAATCAATGGAATTTGCCTGGATTGGCACGGGTTAATAGAGCAGGGAATTGTTATCTAGTATATTGAGGACAGAAGAGTTTGGGGGGCAAGGTGAGAGAGAGTAGCATGGCATCGGAGAGGAAAGGGACGTGGCAGACTGGCGCCTGTGATTGGTTGCTGACAGCTCTCGCTTGGCAACGACGCAACCTCACAGGACACCCAATCATACGGCATCCGATATTAGAGCTTGATCCACACGGGCAAAACACATGGAAATTACAACATTACTATTGAGTGTTCCAGAATTGCCATTAACTGGTGGTACTTTTTATAACTATCGTATCTACAAGCTTACCAGATCCGCAATACTTTTGAACTGACTAGCAAGGGTTCTATGGACGACCAAAAGGATATTGTATGACGAAACTAATTGCACAAAAACCCAGAACTTGATTTGGGCCCCAGGTTTACCCGGGGAATCTTGAGACTGTTTTGAATCAACTTCAACACCGGCTTTACCCAGTGTAAAAGTTACGGGCCTACTCTTTGCCATCGTAACGGGCGACGTGAGACGAGATAGCCCTGAGAAAGTCAGCGTGGTCCGGGTAGGATTAAGGTTCACATAACTTACCGTCCACTCGGGTCGGTCTGCTTGGACCAGGTCGGGGTCCAGCGCATGACAGTAGAAGCGCAGGTTGGTGGGAAGTGTTCGTCAAACATTGTGCGATACCAGTAACTGTAGCGGTTCTCAGTACCGTGCTTTAAGGATGCAAACATATTGAAACTTACGCCTCCTTAGAATCAGGGATATCATCACCCCACTCAGGCTTAGGGTTCTTCATGTCCTCATCGGTGACATGGATCTCGGCGTTGTCCTTGAGGGCATCAATCCAGCCATAGCCGACGCCATCACTAAATTGCTCCTTCTGTCTCCACAGGATATGTTCAGGGAGGTATGGGGGGTTGTCAGGCTCGTCGCTAGTGTCAAATGCCTTGCGCAGGATGTATTTTTCGATTCTATCCTTCGTAATCATCTTCTCTGCGGGATCCACACTCATCGACGTTTCCAAGAACTTCATCCAAAATTAGCATTCAGGGAACGGGTCAGTGGAAAACATGACTAACCTGTTTGTCAAGGAAAGGAACGCGGGCTTCGAGACCCCACGCAGACGTAGACTTGTTGGCTCGCAAGCAGTCGGCCAAATGTAAGTTCTTGACCCTTCGAACAGTCTCCTCGTGGAACGCCTTCCTATCCGGAGCGGCATGGAAGTAGAGATAGCCACCGAAGATCTCGTCACTACCCTCTCCACTGAGGACCATCTTCACGCCCATCGCCTTGATTTTACGGCTGAGGAGGAACATAGGAGTCGACGCGCGAATTGTAGTAACATCGTAGGTTTCCAGATGGAAAATAACGTCGGAGAGAGCATCAAGGCCCTCCTCGATGGTAAAAGTGAAGTCGTGGTGTCTTGTACCCAAAAACTTGGCGACTTCAAGGGCGGCTTTGGTATCCGGAGCGCCAGGAAGGCCAATGGAGAAAGAGTTAAGCTGCGGGAGGATTGTGACAGAGGACAGTTCATTGTCGTCGTTGATTCCAACAAGGCCGTCGGTAGATTTCTCGAGCGCCTGAGCATCAGTCAAGCCCAGCTTCCTCCGTGCCTCTTCTGACTTGAGGGTCTCGCGCTGAGCAATGGCAGCCACAAGACTGGAATCCAGGCCACCTGACAGAAGTACACCGTAAGGGACCTCGGCCATTAATCGCTTGCGAACCGACCTCTCAAGGGACTCGCGAATCAACTTGTAGTCCACTGGCGTAGAGGGCACGTTGGTAGGATCCCACCAGTTGGGCTGGAAATATCTGGTCATCTCGCCGGTCTTGGAGTCATAGACGTGACCGGGGGGGAAGGCAACAATCTTGTCGCAGACGGGGTGCAAGCACTTCAGCTCGGAAGCGAAGTAGACAGCACCAGGCTCCTTGCTGGAAAATCCTTGGTAGAAACTGACCACTCCGATAGGGTCGCGCGCAGCGATGGTACGGTCCTGTTCCTTGTCATACAAAACCCAAGCGAACATTCCGTCGAGATATTTCGGTGCGTCCAGTCCATGTTCCTTATACTACACAGGGTCAGCTGAAGGAATTGTGCAATGTGGAAAAATGATCATTACCAATGGAATGATAACCTCGCAGTCGGAGTGGGTCTGGAAGTGATACGGGTTCTTCAGGCCTTTGCGGAGAATTCTGTGGTTGTAGATCTCGCCGTTGACAGCAAGAGCAATGGTTTTCTCGTCATTGACCAGAGGCTGTGCTCCGGAGTCTGTGAATACTTAGCATTGGCCTGATCCTTGGGAGAAGCTGACCTTGCGGAGGATTCCGCCACTCACCAACGCCGACGATACTGAGACGCTCATGTGCGAGAACTATATTACACACTTAGTTCTGAAATGTTCCGGCTCAGGCAAGAGAAATACATACTCGTGTTGTTGGAGATCAAGTTTCCGCCTATCGATTGTAAGTATGTTTCTCAGTGAGAGTAGTCAGTTGGGATTCACGCACTCCAGTCAGGGCCACGATGACGGATGCTGCACCGCACATTAGCCTCGTTGCGTTACAGATGGGGGACAGAAGAGCTTACGCCTTTGCCAATTTCAAAGCGGTTGGCTTGAATTTTTGCACATCAGGGTGGCTGTTAGAAAGTAATGAGCAATTCGTTTTGCTATCAAGGTGGGGCACTCTTCACCCCACATTGAAGTGAGCCAGAGTGCAAATGGGCAATATTTACCAATGGCAAGCAAAAATACCACACATCTTGATCTGAGGCTAATGAAATATCTTGGATATTACCAAAAGCCGGATTGAGGGGTGGAGGGAGCGGTTGGATCTGGGTTGATCTTTTGTGCGGGATGTGACATTTAATGTTCTTTTGGACCAGAATTCCGCGCCAATTCCTGAGTCATCCGAGACCGGTGCACTAGCGCGGACCTTATCGCAAAAACACCCAGATATTCCACATTCGGCGCCTTTCCTATGGTTTTTCTGGAACATTTCTTAGGTTTATTTATTTGACCTACCTTTGAGTTGAATATCGCATTGACGTTTCACTTTTGCGTAGATGTTCCAGGTGATTTCTCTGGGACTATTGGTGCCAGCCCCCATGCACAACTCTTCCTCGGAGGTGGGGACCGACCATCCATACACATAGTGCCTTTTACTCATAGCTATTAGCTACGCTTTGGCTCCGGCCGAAAGAGTCAAACGCTCTCGGCCCTATGCCAAATCTACACTTTTTGTTCACTGACAAACAAACATACATGCGATGCACCAATCGATGAAATTGAGAAAAAAAAAAAAAGGTAGGTAAATAAGACCGGATATCAACCTCTTCGAAATATCTAGATGTAGAATAATATCCCATGAATGAAGTTTCCCTCAAGCTCAAGAGGAGCTTTTACATACGCCCTTTTCCAACGCCCAGTAAAGATTTCGAAGTCGGCAAGACTGGTTAAGGGAGCCTTTGGCAGATGATTGAACTATGCAAAATGCGAAAAGTCGTCCGCCATGCCAGGACAACTTTGAGAGAGTCAATAAATTGACTGTCAAACGCTGCAAATGCTGCTACGGACATCTCAAAGCGCGGGGTTTTCTTTCACAATCTGCTTAATCTTCTTTTCGTAGGCAGGGCGGTCCCTTTTGAAGAGATTGTAGGCGTCGGCTTGTGCGGGTGAGTCTGGGTTTGGTTCGTCAAGCAGGTCCTGTATTCCCAGAAGTATATCCTTTATCGTAATCGCCGGTTTCCATCCCTCCTCTTCATTCAATATCGACAAGCAGACGGTGCCGGAGGGGTAAACGTTTGGATGAAACAGCGGCGGCTTGAATTTACCTGAGATCGTTAGTGAAGCGTAAAAACAATTGAGCAGGGGGCCAGGCTGCGTTACATTTCGGAGGCTTGGTGGGATACTCTAAGCAAAGTCAGCATCTTTGAACAGTCTGGCGCAGCTTTGCGAATTGAACTTACCATCTGGGAATATGACATCTAATTTGAAAAGACCGCCTTCCCACAGGGTTTTGTCCTTGCCGGGAACGCCGCAGGACCAGAATTTCAAGTCCAGGACACCTTGAGCATTCTTTTGCGGCTTCGCAAAGAATCCGAACGGATGATCCTTACGCCATTGTTTCCTGGCGACAATCAGCATCTTGCTACCGCGCTTGCCTTGATCACCGGAATCTTACCGTTCCTCCTGGAGGCGGTTTAGACACAACGACATATTCGTCCCCTCTTCAGGCAATGCTATTGTCTATGATAGCGCGAAATAGATGAAGGTACCGTATTCAAGGACTTTGTCCGAAGAACTGGTTGCCTTTTTGTGGCGTGGTTGTCCCCACAGGGAATGCGGCGAGAGTTGTTGTTTATTGAAGGTGTCAGGTTGGGCGGGTGAAAATGCTACTTCCGCTATTATAACAGGTACAGTTCAGTAGAGTCGCACAGTAGTATTATAGTTATGTAACTGTGCTGATATGGGTAGAATAGTGCATATGCGGACCCAGGAAACCCCACCATACAAACAGGGAGAGACAGGCGAGACAGGCGACTTGTTTAGAGTGACCAGCGGGCCTCGGCTCTTGTTATGGCTGGGCCGAGGGGCCCTGACCAAAGCACCTTTGGGCAAATGTTTACGGCGCGGAGCCACTCAATAGGCTTTCTCATTGATTTCGAGAATTATTACGTCTTTCAGGCGCTGCGAACCCAAAATGGCTGAGAAAGCTCACGATAAAGAAGACCCCCAAGCCCCTACTTTTGGAGACCCGGAAGAAGATGACCTGGACGACCTGGACGGTTCGTCCTCCCCATCCCTACCGTTTTGCGCATGCTGACAGATCATGTAGAAATGCTGGATGAGTTCTCTGCTGCGAAGATAGATTCGACTGAGAAGAGTTTGCCTAGTTCAAGTCAAGGGAAACAGCAGGAGGCGCAACCTGCGACTGAATCGGGTGCTGATGACGACGATGATTTCGCGAACCAACTCCAGGCTGGCATGGCGGATTTACTGGATGGCATAGATGACAATCCCGAGCTACAGAAGCAATTTGAGGATTTGATCAAAGGTTTTGGAAATGCTGCCAATTCAAATCCGCAATCAGATCAAGCTCAGTCATCGAAGAATGATAATAACAACAACAATCAGAACCCGTCTGCTGAGACCGAAGAATCGTTCCAAGAGACGATACGCAAGACCATGGAGCGCATGCAGGATTCAGGTGACAAGGCTAGTGCCGCTGCTGCTTCGGATAACTCGGACGACATCCTCGCCCAGATGCTGAAGGAAATGCAGAATGGTGGCATGGAAGGAGCAGGTGGCGGCGAAGATGACTTTTCAAAAGTTCTTCTTGGAATGATGGAGCAGCTTACCAATAAGGACATACTTTACGAACCTATGAAAGAGCTGCATGACAAATTCCCCGCCTGGTTAGAAAAGAACGGGAAAACCGTCTCCCCATCAGATTTGGAACGATATCAGCGGCAGCAGGGGTTTGTAGCTGAGATTGTGCAAAAGTTTGAGGAGCCGTCATATACGGATTCAGATCCGAAAGCAAGAGAGTTTATTGTGGAAAGGATGCATCAGGTAAGTTGAACTACTCCGTTTTATTAAAAGTTCCAATCTAATTCAGTCTGAAATAGATGCAAGGGGCTGGATCTCCGCCTGCAGATCTGGTCGGCGACATGAACTCTGCACAAGAAGCAATCGCTGATTTCGATTCCGGATGTCCGACACAATAAATTCCACCAACGCCATATCCCGTAATGAAACCATACGGAGTTAGATCGATCAATCCTCCATTAAAATGCGCCCCCCCCGTTTATGCTACTCAACTCCATTGCGCCATGATATTTACCGGTGATTAACTAATTGTCCTCCAGACATGAACGGTTCTGGTCCACGCGATATGATAACATGTAGAGCGAAAACCATTCCGTAAGGCTTCCGCTTTTCTGATTTCGATTCCGTCAGGCTTTTCTAAAGCCTCGTGGTCAACCGTTTGATGTATCCATTTCCTGGTCCTTTTGTTCTTGAGGCGGTGCAGCTAGGAATTGTGCTTGCTGCTGGGGTCCAGCTACCTCCATAAATAGAGCATCATATTCGTCGTCATCGCTGCCGAAAGTGGTCCAAGAGTCCTCGTTGTCTCTCGGATTGGAGACCATCATAGGCGGAAGAGCGCTTATTTGTTCGTCCTCATATTGCGATATATCCTCTGCCGCTGTTACAAGTCACATCTAATTAGCAAACATTACATTGCATATGATGAAACTTTATGGTCCTCTAAGATGGACTCACCCATTTCGATATTATCCGTCTGTTGCCCTTCTTCTGCCGCTTCCTCGTCGAGGACGGGCGGTGCTGATCGAGCCAACTCTGCTTCCCATCTCTTTCTATCAGATATGTAATCCAGTCGTAGATACTAAACATGGACACGTCTAGTTAGTACCAGCACGAATTCTATCCTGGCGTACAACACCCGCTCAATGTAGTCCAGAGGAGGGGAAGACTAACATGCTCTGCGCGCGAGTCCCATCGGCGTTCTTCGCTTTCTTGTTTCATTTTCTTCAGAAATAAATCCCGCCTTTTCTCTTTGCCACCGTCTCGGCTTTGTTGGAAGGGCGTTGGCTTGATCAGGCGCTGTGAAAAAGGGATTCGGGATGGCGGACTTGTATTCCGATCTCTTCTCGATTGAATGTGACTATTCGAATGCGAGGTAAGCGGACTGCTGCCGGGGGATTGGTTGAAAGCATCGCTGGGTTGTTTCTGGTGCTTGATCGGAGGAGTCGTGGGAGGTGATGGCGGAAATTTTTGAGGCTGAAGAGCAGAATTGGGACTGCCATGGTGTAAGGGAGTCGTAGAAGGGTTATGCATGCCCCAGTCAAAGATTGCAGGCGGTCGCGGATCCATGATAGACATTTTGTTCGCAGACACTTCTTCCTCGATATATTTGAACCGCAAATTAGATTGTATTCAAATTCAACATTCTCCTTCTGGGTGCCTGGAGTTGTATTGGTTTTTCCGCATCTGCCGTGGTAGGGGAGACGCGCATGGGATTGTCGCGGTCTCGCGTCACGTCATATTAAAGTGTGACCCTGCCCGTGACGACGCGACCGCTTCCTTTTTAAGCATTTTGTCGTTCAGCTAATAAGTTCACCTACTACGGAAGTTATGAAGCAATGTCATTAGTCCGCTAGAACGATACGATTATTTAGGTGACTATAAATATTCCCTTGTTCAGCTGTAGCATGCAACTGCCAATGCTTGGTTATTACGGAGTATTGCTTGTTTAAGGAGAATGTTTTCCGCCACTCTGTCCCTCTGTAGAACTACAAACAACGAAGGAGTACATTGAAAACAATAAGACTTTTTGAAACAACCAGCAGAATCGTTTCCCATTACTAGGAGGCATCTTTCCCTGTGGCGCTTCGGTTGTCACCACTCGTCTTGCGTTTCGAAGGAATCGGGCGCTTGATGCATATTATTGAGTAAATTTCCATACTGTAAGTACTATTTTTAGTAGCCTCGTTCGTCAAATCTTAAAGGCTGGGAAGCAGCTTAATGCAAAAACTCCTCATATCCCGCTATGCAATGCATGAACTCATCCCGGAGGACGGAAAACATATGTGATATCAATGCTGGCCCAAATATAAATCCATCCAGGGACAACTGTAAAATACTGCGAAGCACAAATTATGACCAGATTCTAGAAGCATCCGTAACGAATTTCGTAAAAGATCATGAACGAAAAACTGCGGCACGAAGACCGCTCATTGGGTGTTTTGTCAACAAATGAGCCTTGCCTTTGCTAGAAATTGGCTGCAGTATTGACTGGCCCTGGGCGGGTATGATATTGGTCAAGCGTTGATCGGAAGGGATCGCTACCGTTGGCACTGCCGGTCTTCTCCTGGCCAGTTGATCCCGGTTCCGAGCGCATCAGATCATCGTCTTCGTCATGCATGCCCTTCCGTCGGCCCCAAATTCGCCATGCAACGATACCTAAACCTCCAAGGATTATCGCGCCTCCGACGCCAACGACAACGCCAACAATAATCCGCTTTGATTTGTCACTGAGGCCGGAGCTGCTTGAGCCTTCGCCAGAAGACTCAAGGCTGGGCGAATCGGTAGCCTTGGCATCTCTCGTCACCGGTACTACTGAGCTCGTAGTGACAGTGTGCGAATATGTGCTGCCACCACTAACGGTAACTACTGTCGTGACGATACGCTGTGTCGCACTCGTGACAATGGCAGAGGCAATTGTTGTCGTCTTGCCGTTAGACGTCACGGTCGCCTTGAAGGGAGTTTGTGAAGGAGTTGAGGAAGCTGATGACTTTGCGGCGCCTGAAGACGTTTTCTGCGAGTCTCGAGAACTACTAGTTGAGGTCGAGGTGACCGTCACTGGATTATTATCGTCGGAGCTTGACGGAGCCGCAGTAGCTTCTGTAGTTTGGGACGTGTCGCTGTTCTCGGACGTCGTCGGAGTTGTGGTTGATGGCGTGGAGGTAGTCTCATCCGATGTCTTCGTGGTTGGAGTAGTTTCGTCGGTGGTGGGAGTGCTCGTTGGTGTATCATGTGAAGTGGTAGCGGGTGTCGTTGTAGTGGCGGCTTTGGATGCCGATGCCCCCGTCCCTAGAGGTGCATTTTGGCGTCGATAAAAGCCACCTTCGACGTGGACCGCCGAAACGACAGACAAGATGAAGAGGAAAATGAGGATGGTGCAAGACAACCTTTTTGAGTTGATCGCCATGATGTTCGACGAAAGTGTTTCAAGGGAAGAGGATGCTGAGAAAGAACGAGTGTTCGACGAGAAAATAGCAAGAGTCCAGCCCGCCTTCGATCTGCTGTTTCAGAATCGAAGAGAGCGGGAGCCGGGCAAAAACCTGAAACCTTGTTTGGATGAACGAGGGACACGCTGGTAACGCAGAATAGGTCTCCCAGATATTGATGATATTTGTGACAGGAGGGAAGAATCCGGAATTTTAGGAAACGAACGACCAAATTATGGACGCGAAGTCCGTATGGGTATAGAGAATGTCGAGAATAGTCGTCGGGTTGTGGGATAAGCTGACCAAATAAAAGAGGTTTGCCCTCTTCGGGTGACAGCTCCTTTTTAAGAGAGAGAGACAACGTGCAAAGAGAAGGTGGTTCGGGGCTTCGGATTAGTGATGGGGGTCCAAGGCAAAAGCGAGCAGGGGGTGGGGTTGAGAGCAAGCCGATTTGGGAGCGGAACAGAAACTTCGGGATGCCTCACATGCACCAGTTGCCTGCCGGGAAGGCGTTCCTATACTCAGCTTTTCTCACCAGCCGTTCAGTCTGGCCGGTCTATTTGAAGCACGACCCTGAGTGCTTTTTCCGGTCACTAGGGGCACGCCAACTGGTCCCTCCTGACTAGACCTCGTATAGGCGGCCAGGCGGCTAGGCTTTACCGAAGCCGGCACTCTCCGTTTCACACGCTCCCGAGCCCGTTTTAGCAAGCAGACGACAGCGGCATCTGCTTGCCACTGCGGGTTTGTAACAATACTCCGTAAATGATGCAGGCAATTCCCTATAAATTTACGAACCGTCTCATGATTTGGACTGTTGGTCAAACAAATACTATGTCCTCAGTATATATCATCCGAGACAAGGACAATGGATTGTCTGGGCTGCTTGCTTCATCTTCGACTTTTGTACCAATATTTCACGGCCCCAGAATAAAAGAGGCAAAAAGTAATAAGAAAAAAAAAAAAAACAAAAAAAAAAAAAAAACAAGAAACAAGAAATAAAAACAAATCCACACATTTCAATGCTCCATCTCCCAATGTTCTATCGGAATAGTACACAACGACAACGAAAGAACCTGCGCATTGAACCCCTGACCATGCTGAAAGTACCATGCCACTGCAACCTAGGGAGGTAGGTGGTCAACCAAGGTAGCAATTCCAAATGAGTTGGGTTTGGCATTATATCTCCAAAGTCTCCACTTGCACGTAGAACAAGCTTGGGCAATACTTTCGAATGGATTCTCATCAAGCCGCCTCTTTCATCTGCACAATGACCGCCTACGAGAAGCCGTGCGAAGTTGTCAGGCTCGCTCGGCCAATTGCGGCTGTGTTTATCCTGCTTTGGGATACCCCCATATGATGCGATGATGTAGCATCGGCAATGAAGCCGGCCGATGCGTGGGTGCGACATAGCTTAGGTATCACGGCAAGCCATGCTCACCGGTCTTTCGCGCTCTGAATCAGACTCTCTGCCCACACCGTAGACCTGACTTCATCGAGTTTGTTAACTGAAGAGTCAGCTTATAGTGAGAATTTGGCGATGATCTAGCTCCTCAAGTTAAATAAAATACACGATTGACAAGCGACCTCTTCTCTGTACCAGTGAAACGCGAATCGACTTGCTCCCAGGTCGGACCGCCGGCCATTGAGCTTTCTCGCATGTGTCATAGCACGTTTAGACCCGCCCACTTTAACAAATTAATCTTAGGCGCAAGTACAAATCCCGCAACATTTGAGCCCATAGCTTTTTGCCGCCCAGGGTAAAGTCTGCCATGAGAAACTCCCATTAGCCATCGATCGCACGTGTGTTCCTCCACACTGCTATTATCTCATCTCTGGCCTCAGCTCGTCATTCCTGAACAGCAAGCAGAATTCGCTTTTCTGCCATTGGGTACTGGCCACTGATTGGATTGCCAAACGAGGCCATCGGCATTTGGGGGCAGGTTTCCCCGGGTCTCATGTTTCCCCTCGTGGCTGCGGGGATCAAAGGGTCCCTGCCGTGGAATGAAGCCCTTTCAGGTGTAGCAGGGTCCGTGTCCCTGGCATCATGGATCTTCTTGCTGGTAGTGCAAACCCCGCCTTAGACCCTTGGCCATAGGCCTTTCGCTCACATCATGTTCAGGTGCCGCAGTTGGTTGAAAATTACAAGCAAGGAAATGCCGAAGGAATTTCTCTTGTTTTCCTAGCTTTGTGGTTTGTTGGAGACATTACAAATTTTATAGGAGCTATCTGGGCAGACTTAGGTAGGTGTCATAGTTCATCAATCGAACCCATTTCGTTGCTCTTACATGCTAACTCTACACCCTTAGTACCTACTGTTGTGAGTGATCACTCATATGTGATAGGAGCCTTGACTGTTCCAGTGTCTCATCGTATGATTTACCTTCTAGATTGCCCTAGCCGTATATTTTTGCATTGCCGACCTCGTCCTCATTGTACAATGCATTTACTACAATCTTCTGAGTGCACGACGGTCGAAACGGCAAATTTCGAATGCGTCGGCCCGGTCTGAGCCAGACGACCCCGAGCGTCCTCTTCTCGACAGGACAAGGCACAGCAGTGACAATACCAGACTTTTGGGTTCAAGGCGACGCTCATCCGCTTCCCATAGACACAGAGGCAGCCATTCCTCATACAGGCGGAGAGACTCACTTTCGAAGATTGCCGAAGACGAGAGTCCGGCGAAAGTATGGATCAAGAACACGGTGACTGTCACTCTTATATGGGCCGCTGGCGTCGCTGGTTGGGCTATCGCCTGGAAGACTGGTGTCTGGACGCCAGCAGATAATAATGGCGAGGAAACAAAAATGCCCGCAGGCGCCGAAATCCTTGGATACGTGAGCGCGTTGTGCTACTTGGGGTGTGTAATTTCCACTTGTCGTGATCCCGGCACCTGCTAATTCGACAACAGTGCTCGCATCCCGCAGATCATAAAGAATTATCGGGAAAAGTCTTGCGAAGGTAATTTTAAAAATTCTTAGCTTTCAATCATGAACATGGCTGCTGACAATCGTAGGGCTTTCATTGTTATTCTTCGTTCTGTCTCTCCAAGGGAATATCACCTACGGAGCAGGGGTAAGTCTCAATATTTCGTGTCGGTACCGCTCCTACTTACGAATCGCCTAGATACTTTTCCACTCGGTCGAAAAGGAATATTTTATCAAGAATATCCCTTGGTTGATTGGATCCCTCGGGACCATGTTTGAGGATATCATAATATTTATGCAGTTTCACATATACGCAGATAACCAGGAGACGAGTTCGGCGATTGAAGAGCGTTGAAGATGGCTAGCTTCAGTTTTCCGCTAGTATATGTAATGCAGAAGATATATACCTTACGTCAACCACTATTTCCGTAAGTGCATGTTGGATCGCCTACTTCATCCTGCTACCAGGCTATAATATCAAGGAAGTGTCACACATCATGCATTGTCAAAGTTAGATAGCGAATCACGATTGGGTTCAAATTGACTCACATACATATTATTGGCAGGTCGAAGTTGATACAAGACTGGACAGCATTCTTGGATGTGAAAATTTGACTTTCACCTTGACAACTTCTTGGAAGGATAAAATAGATGGAGAACGGCATGCATGTCTTTGTAAGCCGAAGAGAGACACAAGCGCAGATAGACTTCACACGACATTGAAAGTAGAAAAATAAATGGAAAGACACGGTGATCAAAATTGCTATGGCAATCTATATCGTATGAACAGCCGAATCCTCCCCGCCACAACCTTGTTGGCACCAAATGGAGGAAGTATGAAGAAAGGAAATGGAGACCCGAGAAACCTTTTAGTCGAACAGACCGAAACCCATGTCCTCGTCCGACTCCTCCTTCTCTGTGAAAATGGTTAGCAATCCATTCTTTTCGAATCAATAACCCTCTTTCGGGCGGTAGGGTCTGTGCAGTAGAAGCGCAGAGAAGTGCACCCTGCGAATTGTACGTACCCTCCTCCTTCTTCTCCTCAGCCGGAGCAGCCTCCTCAGCAGCAGCGGCACCGCCAGCAACGGGGGCGGCAGCAGCGGCACCACCACCGGAGCCAACGTTCGTCAAGAGCTCCTTGACGTCCTTGCCCTCCAAAGCCTATCAACCCAGATATGTCAGCTCAAATCCTGCAATGCCTTTCGACCAGGCGTCAATCCTGGGTTGTAAGAATTGTCCTCGGTACCTTAGCGAAGATAGAGGTCCAGATGGGCTCGACTTCGGCGATGTTGGCGGCCTTGATGAGAGTCTGGAGCTTGTCGGACTGTATCCCAAATTTTCAGTATGACGAACAGAAATGCAATGCGACAGATGCGGAGAAACGTACGGTGATCTCGACGCCATCGTCGGCGAGGATCAGAGCCGCGTAGGAGGAAGCAAGTTCGGCAGTCGACATTTTGAAGGTGCTGAGAGGCTGTATGGCTCTTCGCTGGCTGATGGTCGTGGGCTGTCGAGATGAAGTCGAATCTCCAAGTGTTGTCGAGATGAATTTCGGTTCAGATTTCGATTGTGCGAGCCCTTAGCAGTCCTGATACCCTATTAAGTTTAGCGGCTCGCGTCGCCCAAAATCCGATATAAGTATTAGTCATCACTGTCGAAAGAGGACGATCCCTTTGGGTATCATTGCCGAGGACCGCCCGGAATGGCCGCAGGGTCTCTTTCGTGCTCGGTGCTGTGTGCTATGGCAGCCCCTCGGTCAGTTTCGGGACCCCGCGAACAACGTCAGTGATAAGGCCACAGCTACCCAACTTTCCATCATCGTACGGAGTCCACGAGTAACAACACGCACTACGCCTGTCTTTTATTCGAAGATAATATCATATGATGGCGGATTCTCCAGCTGTTCAAGCCCCGATCGATCCAAGAGAGCAGCCGATTTTAGACAAACTGCTCGCTGTCCGCGACAACCTGTCGTTACTAAAGCAAGACCGAACAACGTATATTAGGTCACAAGATGTGATGTCCTTATACGACCAAGTCATTGAGCAGGTACTTCAGCTCAATGATGTTCGTAAAGATAACAGGTCTCAGCAAAGTCGAGGTGTGCCGAATCGAGTCGTGGTATTAATGACAAAGCTATCAACTAATCAAACATTCAATTCAAGTGGACACTGTTCTCGACGATTGTTTCCAACTGATATCTCTCTTCTTCCTCACAATCGGCAAAAACAATGAGGCGCCTGCTGTGTACGATGATGCCACCCCCAAATATTCTTTGACCTCTAGCTCACACTGCGCAGCTATTCTATGACTTCTACGATCAAGGTTGGTAGTTAAATCATTACTCTCCCAATACTTCCTCTGACAGTGACAGCGACTACTGGACCATCTCAAAGAAGCTGCTTTCTACTCCGCCAAAGACCTCGATTCGATGAGCGGGACTTTAGAATCGTTACGCGAAAATCTACGACGTGGCTCTAACACGTATCCGCCTGAGCTTCTAACCCTGCTGGAGGCGCGTCTCACTAAATGCGAGAGCTTGCTCCACGAGCTTCAGAAACCGCTATGGAATCTCCCGGCCAGCTTGACCCCAATTCATGAAAAATTGGTTTCGATATTAAGGTTGATCGCAGCTGCCAACACGCGACAAAAGGTTCGATTAATCCTTCCATCTTTTCATAATTGAATGCTGATTGTTTATAGTTCCCAGCCGCCGAGGTGAAGTCCCTTCAGGAACAACTTTGGGAGATTCAGGGAACACAGACCGATGGAAAATTTGTCGCGCCTGATGGCACTATCCCCGAGGGCCAAGAAGTAGTCCTCGAGCTCTTTGGAAGGTGCCTCAAGTGGGCCGGAATTGTCCTTGAGAGGTAAAACTATCAGAGACACATTTTGTGGGTGAATACAAGCTAATCCTGCCTAGGGAGGGGCGAATTGATGAACGAGTCCAGCCCACATATGCTCGTCTTTTAGATATCCGGAATCAGCTAGAGAAACTCTCCCTTACCCAAGCATGGTCTCTACGAGAAACCGACCTTTACGGCTTTCAGCGCCAGCTTGATAGAATCGACGAGGCCCGTGTTAATGGCGAATTCGTTGATCATCGAGGAGAACCGGCAGATCTCCACGCTCAGCGGGTAAACTTTCCAGGCGCAATAATGAGTGAATTTCCACTGACAATACCAGACACTGCTGTACCTTTTGCGACGGAGTTACGCATACATTTATGTTGCACTTATTTCATCTGAGCCTGTTTCAGAAGCATTGCTCCCAATATTCAATCAACTTCAGACTCTCCGGAAGTGCCTGATTGAAGTCCGTGAATCCGGCGGCGTTTCCTCGCCCAGAGAACTCTACCCCTATAGTATGAAGGTTCGTATTTGCGATTCTGGCTATCTCATCGCCTGTGCACAACGAAGAAGAAAAATTTGCTGATTCCTTGCGTAGTTGAATTCTATCGATAATATGCGTGTAGACGGTAAATTTATGGTTGGCAACGATATTCCGGAAGGACAAGGAAGTATCAACTCGCTTCTAGCGGAATGTTTCGATCTATGCTACGAATTGAGAGTGGATATTGAAGACAAGGAATCCAAAGAATGATTTATGTACTTCCATGGGTTATCGATAATTGGAGTTTTAGCGGAGCTGGCGTTCTTTATTCTGGAGGCATTTTCATCTACACGCTCAAATCTCCAAGCGCACGTCTCAAAATAGCAGTACAGTCTTACTCTTAAGAAAACTAGCATGCACAGTAGGTCTCTGAGGGCTTTTTGAGGCTTATATACAATCAAAGCAATCTTGCTCTCCATACATTTCATAAATGGAAAGCACCGATTTCGTAGTCATTGTTCATGTCGTGCTTCTTGTTACTTTGCATATACGAGGGGAAACTTGTTCATCCCGGCGATAAGAAACGTTGTGACCGCCCCCCATCGGAGCGCCGCGCCGCTGCCGACGCTATATGCTTCGGTTCTACTCCGAGCCCCTCCATTTATCGGAGTAAAGTAGAACGATAAACAAGTGAGTCAAGTTCTATTTTACCACATGTCTCTTCAATTGCGTAATTTCCAAGCATTATTGCGGCCTCTTTCGAACAGACACATACTTCCCCGTACCTTTTGCTACCCTCCTTCAGAAGCCATCCGCACGCACACACGCACCATGTCTGCCGATTCCAAACCCAAGCAGGAGTGGATTGCCATCCTCCCCGACAAGGTCGGCGCACTGGACCGACGAATGAGTGTTCGACAGTGAGCTTCTCTTGACCCTTCAGAGTCATTTGCCCTTGGAAACAATTGTATTTGTCTGCGCATGCGCATCTTCTTCCAGCGTTCCCCGGGACGCTTGGAATTGAATAATGGGCGGGGCCGCGTTGGTTCTGCTCGAACCATTGCCCGGAGCTGCTCCAGGCTTCATTAGGAACTTCACCGCGAATAACAACGCCGTGTCTATCTCTGGATTGATATGTATGCTAATTATGCAAATAGGGAGCATTTTGCCGGATTGAACCGGGATGCGGAAAAGGGTCTCTGGAAGCTCGGCGGTATGTCTTTTACCCTGCGGATTATTAGAGGATATTTGACAGCTGAAAGATTCATAATTCTGAGTCATATATTGTCATAAGAGTTGGATTAGACATAAACAGTATAGCTGATGACTGGGTTGGTGATATATAGGAGCATTCCTTGAAGATGTCCCGAAAGAGGGCGAGGGCTTGAAAATTAAAGGAAGCGTGATGGTTGCGCAGGCGGACACAAAAGAGGAGGTCCTTGAGGCCCTCAAGGCTGATCCCTATGCTAGAGCGGATGTTTGGGACTGGGATGCGGTATGTGGATGCACGATCATCGTATCAAATCATAAGAGTTATTTACTGACAATCTTGGTTTTTCGAATTCTAGGTTCAAATATACCCCTTCAAGATTGGCGTTTTGAAGCCTTAGACATATATATATGTAATGATAGAAATGAGCTATATGCAGGAAAATAGAGAGCCATGGCCCCTTTAGGTTCAATGACAAGATTGTCATATCGCATCAAAACAATTCCGAAATATGCAGACTCTGAATTATGTGCTAGGCATGAACGTCGAACCCAATAGTATTGATTAAGCCTGAAAATTTTCGTTTCTGGTTATCCTCATTCAATACAACCACGCGGCTGGCGGGTGCGTCGAGCCCTGAATTCATTGCACAGGTTTATAATTTGGCCTTTGGTTCACTTTGTTTGAGCATAGCGTCGGCAACCATTCTGCGTTGGATCTTTCCGGTAGCCGTCTTTGGCATCACCTTTGCAAAGTATATCTGAGGGCACGTCAGCAAGTGAACCATACTCTTAAGGCAGCAGACATCCTCACCTTTTTGGGAGTTTTAAATTTGGCCACTCTCTGCACTACCCAGGATCGGAGTTCATCTTGGCTAAGCTGCTTGCCATCTTTGAGAACGACAGCGACACCAATGTCCTGCCCGTACATTTCGTCGGCTATCGCAAAAGAAACAGCCTCTGCCACGGCAGGATGCTGAGCCAGGACATTATCGAGTTCGATCGGACTGATCTTCTCACCGCCCTTGTTGATGAGTTCTTTAATTCTACCGGTAATGATTAGGTAACCGTCCTTGTCTTTCTTGCCTTGGTCGCCAGTTCGGAAAAATCCATCTTTAGTGAAGGATGATTTGTTGGCCGCTGGGTTGTTCAGGTATCCCTTTGTGACGTTCTCGCCCTTGATGCAGATTTCAGCTTCTGAGCCCTGGGGAACCTCGACGCCTTGATCGTCCAGAATCCGAACCTCTACCCCTTGGCCAATGCCTACACTTCCTGGCTGCCGCTTGCCAGGAGGTAGAGGATTCGAGGTCATCTGGTGTGCAGCTTCCGTCATAGCGTAAGCTTCCAGTACCGGAGTATCAAAGGTCTTCTCCAGATCATGGAACACCTTTGGTGATAATGGGGATGAGCACGATCGAATGAATCGAATATCAGGCTTTGTTTGCGGGGGCGGGTTCCGAAGCAGAATTTGATGGATTGTCGGAACCGCTGTGTACCAATTTGCGCCATGCTGAAGAAAATCATTCCAGAACTCGGAAGCAGAAAATTTCAAAGGAATAATGGCAGATCCTCCAGAGGCCAAGGGTGCGAGTAGGCCAGCAAGGAGCCCGTGAACATGGAACAGGGGCATCACAAGCATGGTTCTATCCTTGGGGGTTAGTTTGTATGTGCCTTGGATGTTTTCTGGAGACAAAATCAGTCAATTGTCCAATTAAAGCAGACTTGACAATGCTCACTCATAGTACGGGTGAGATTTCTATGCGTCAAAGGGACCTGGAGTTTGTTAAAATTTAGAGCCAATGAAAACAGAAGTGTTTCTTAGCATACCGCCTTTGGTCTACCTGTTGTTCCGCTTGTGTGCAAAACCAAAGCAATGTCGTCTGGTTGCGCTCTTTGCAGGGCTTGGTTCTGTTTCCCTTGGAGCTTGCCAAGCTCCTTAACGTCCAGAGCAACTTCATGACCATTCCAATAACACTCGGCAATTGCTGCATTGTATTTTCTTGCAGCCCTGACTGCAGGTACATTGTCCTTGTACGCACCCTTTGGCACAAGTGCGACAGCTGATTTGAGATCGTCAATATAGAATTCAAACTCGTCTTGCTTGTATGCGGCATTAAGAGGAGCCGCGATAGCCCGCTGCCATGAAGCCGCAAGGAAGGAAACGACGAATTCGTAAGAATTGGGTAACGCAATTGAGACGGCCGCTGCAGAAGTAATTCCCAGAGCCGCAAGTTTGCTTTGAAAAGAAGACACCTCAGCTGCCAATTGCCCATACGATACTTTAAGCGCAGAGGGCTTGCTGGGTATTATGATGGCTAGCGAGTCCGCCTGAGTTGCAAGTGAAGTTTTGAGGGTCGCCATAGTTTTGCAATGTAAATTTTGATAGAATGTGGGTTACTATGGCTTCTTATCTTCTATTTGACTATTGTGGGAATACAAGTTGAGGAATAAAGCTGGACTTATACTGATTCAATCCTGACGTGACGTGATCGGCGGCAGCGGAAGTTCCGAGCGGAACGTGCGAGGGGATCCTGGGGTGATGCTATTGTCAAATTAGTTAAAGCGCATAACTGGGTTAGCTCACTTGATGCGAGCTAAACGGACTTTAAGCATCAAGACTATCGAAACGTCAGACTTCCTAAAAGTTCGAAACCATCTCAAGTCTTATTTTCCCCTCTGCGAGGGAAATAACTGAGATCGTGTTATCATGGCTTCAGATCCTACACGACCGCCAGCGAAGTCAGGGATGGTATCTTTGTATGCCAACCTGCTCGATCCCTCTGTTGATTCCTCCGGCCCCGGAACCATCTCTCGCGCGCCTGTTGTGTTTAAGCAGCCTGGTGCTGAAGATAACCCGCAGGATGGATCTTCGTCGAAGAAGCCATCTCTCAACAATGGTATATTTCATACATTTGATTCTAAACAGTATTCAAAAGATTCCTTTTTACTCATTTACGTCTTGGAACAGCTGCTCTTCGTTTCCAGCCAACAAGGCGGCCACAACTGCAGGCACAGAAAGCAAAGGGTCGACCTTCTCTCATGAAATCGCAGCTTCCCCCAGCCAATAATGCAGGTGTTGCAAAGACATCAAACAGCAATGAGAGCACGCCTGTCCGGCCTCCGACTATGAGTACTTTAGCCGACTGGGCGGCGGCTGGCGATGACGACGACGACGTCAATGGATTCTATGCGCGAGATCCTCGCCAACGTGGTGGAAGGAAGAAGAGGAAGAAGAACAAGGATGATCCGATGATGGCTCAAAATTGGGACGACATTTATGACCCTTCTCGGCCCAACAGCTACGATCTCTACAAGGACAGTGACGAAAAGATTCGTGAAGTACAGGAGTGGAAGGACAGGCTCTATGCGCATAAGATTCAAAGGAGGCATAGCAGCGATCTTGAAAGCGAAGACGAATATGGCTCGGGCAACCGCTATACGAGTAAGTATTGGCTTTTACTTGCCAATTGAACGCCGTTGACAAGAATGATAGATCAATTTGCGCCTCCCTCTTCATATTCATTTGCGCCACCTACTTTCGACGATACGTCCAATGAGCCACCGCCTCCTCCACCCGCAGAAGTGCCTGATGATGCTACCGGTGACGATGCATATACTCGACGCCTGCGTATGTCGACAATGCAACAACAGCCTGCACCCCCAGCGTACGAGCCTCCTTCCTTGGATCAGCAAGTTGCCCCTCCTACCGAAACAGAACCTGCGTCGGGAACAATATCACGGGCTCCTGTTCGCTATGAAGTCCCCGCGCCAGAACCAGCTGAGGAGGCTTTGGACGCTGATATGGATCGGGAAGAGGAGCAAGAAAACGGTGGCCAGGAAGAGGACGAGCCTCGTTCTCTCCGACCTGGCCAGAAGGGTTTTGCCGAGAGACTAATGGCAAAGCAGGGTTGGACCAAAGGAAGTGGGCTTGGAGCCACGGGATCCGGAATTATAAACCCGTTACAAGTCAAGATTGAGAAGAGGCGAAAACGGCCGGATTCGGAGGGTGGAGGATATGTAGATGTCGGAGGCAGAGGCAGGATCATTGGAGGCAAGAAAGGACCGGGTGCCAATGCCGACCGTGATGAAGGAAAATTTGGCGCTATGAGCGAAGTCGTTGTGCTCCGCAACATGTTGGGTGGAATCGACCTTGACACGGAGCTAGAGGATCACGGCGACGGAGGGCTCATGCAAGAGATTGGAGAAGAATGCGGTGAGAAGGTAAGTTATCCACCAAAGTCGATTGCTTTGCTACTGCTAGTCGGACATTTTTACTAACCAGCTGATTCTCTCTTCCACAGTATGGTCGCGTTGAGCGGGTTTTCATCAACCGAGAAGAGCTTACAGTCTTTTTGAAATTTACCAGCCAACTTTCCGCTTTACGAGTGAGTTTTTGCCATCTTATCTTACAAGATTGTCTATGCATTAACTCTTGATTCTTCTTCCCAGGCCGTCAATGACCTGGAAGGACGCATCTTCAATGGAAACACCATTGCCGCCCGCTTCTTCAACACCGAGAAATTTGAAAAGGGCATCTACACTTGATTAATCTTCTGATCAATTTTCGTCCCCTCGCTTTCGCGTATTATCAATATATACCCAATGCTCCGTTCGCCGTCCGAATGGCCAGCGAAATCCACAAAATTTCTTTGTCAGAGACACAAAGCACGCGCACACCAGGCGTATGCTCAATGGAAGCGTAAATTCTTGATAGCATCTCATCGCGTCTGATACCGCTGGCATTTTGTGCCCATTCTCGCCCGGGCCATGACGCATATTCTCATACAGAGCCACATGAACACATGACCACATGACCACATGTTGACTCATTATTGTATTCTACATCCGGCGTTCAACTTCCAACGGATGAAGCCTTTCAGTGCACAAATTTGTATGCAGGAAGCTCCCTCCCTAGTCTCCCTACTCTCCTTACTCTCCCCACGGCTTTAACAAACACATCCACACCGAGCCGAGTCTTGCTGTTTGGTGTTGTAAAATTTCTGGCATTGCACCATTGGATACACTTAGTATAGCCAACGACAGCATGCAAGCTGCTGTGAATATGAACCGCAGTTTACCGCTCATTAATCGCCATAAGTGTGGTTGTGACTTTGACTCTTACACACACGAAGTAAATTCACTTGCAGCGTTACCTGTACAATAATAATAATCTCTATTACCACATCCACCCTTCCCAAGCTCATATTAACTCTTTATTCTACTCTACTGATATCCCTTTTCTACGGTTATTCACATCAATATGCCTATCTTTTTCCGTATCCTTTCCGTATCCTTTCCGTCTCCTTTCCGTCTCCTTTCCGTCTCCTTTCCGTCTCCTTTTCCGTATCTTTATCCTTAATCCCTATCATTATCCGCATCCTGATCCTTACCTAGGTAGTTATCCGTATTCTGATCCCTACTTGTCCTTGTCCGTATCCGTATGCGCATCCTGATGCTTATCCGTAGGTTATCCCGTATCCTTTTCCATTTCAACGAGGCATATCGTACTTCTTACCAAGTCACCAAGACCTTTGAACGCGACGTTTTCTTTTGACACTACGTAGTTGTGAGTGACCTATCTGTTCACCTGTCTGTCTGTCCGTTTACCTATCTATTTATCTACCTGTCCAAGAACCCAAGAAAAGAAGGAGACCTGAAAGAGGAGAGCCGGGGAGGAGGGTCAGGACAAAAAGTTCGATCATGGATTCGGAATACCATACGTTTACTTATTTTTGATCTACTCCAATTGAAAAGAGAGACAAGAAAGGGAGAAAAAAACGAAAAAAAAAAAAAAAAAAACATAAATACAAAACAAAACAAAACAAAACAAAGAAAACGCAGGATGCAGGATGCAGGATGCATGATCCCCAAGTCCCTCACGGAATGGATCAAAGTTCCAATAAACGTCAAAACGTCAAGTTAAACAACTTTTCATCTGCTGCACTAATGAGAAAACTCCCCCCTCGAAAAAAGGGGGTGATTTCATGTTCATACGAAAAGAAAAGATTCATACGTAAGACAAGATACATACGAAAATAACGATTCATACGAATGAAAAGATTCATACAAAAAGAGAAAAGATGAATAAAAGGATAAGGTAGTTAGGTTATTTAGTTGGACATGATTAAGATACATTCACAATTTATAAAATAGAAAAAAAAAATGAAAAATGAGGAATGAGAAAGGTTAAGCCCATCTTCAAGTGTAAAAGGTTGTTTTCGAGAAAAAAGATGTTTAAAAAAAAGGTGGGGAAGGGGAAATATCGCGGGACGGGAATTCGAGATTAAAAAAAAGAAAGAGAAAAAATTTGGAATACTGAAATTCTGTAGTAGGGACATGTCGTGTAGGGGGGGATAAATAGGGCGGAGCAGCAGCAAAAAAAGAAGGAAAAGGAACACATCAAAGCCGTAAACGCCATATTGCACAACCACGCAGGAGATACAGGAAAGGGAGGTCGGCATTAGACACGTCGCAATGGCTCTTTTGGTTGTTTCTCTTTCTCCTAATTCTCGCCCTGTTGACATAAACTCGACTGACTCGGATAGAGGAGTTGGCCTCCGCATCCACCACCGAGTTTTGTGTGACAGGAGGAGAGGGGGAGAGAAGACAGAAAGATAAAAAGAGCCATGCTTCTGAGAAAAGCGTGCGGATGATACTCGCTACTCAATGCAATGATGAGCACGAGTACATTCCCCATCCCTGACCGAATCCTGCTTCTAAACCGGCCATTTTCGCCCTTATTCTAGTGTTTCCCGTAACATTTTCTAAGCCTCCGGCTCAACGATAATCCCGCGAGCCGTGGCTAAGAGCAGAAGAGGAAAAAAAAAAAAAAGGGATCAGAGGACTGCGGAAGTAAAGACCCGAAGAGTACACGATGGAGGATTGTCGGAAGAAAATCGAAAGATTGACCGTCAACTTTGTGAGAATGAGCAAGTGGGTCGCCCCCTCTATGAAACAAAGAAAAAAAAAAGAAAAGAAAAAGAAAAGCCAATGGAAGGTGCGACGCTTATCGTTTAGGAAGAGAGGATGGACACTCCGAGTATCACCTCGATCGTACATCGTCAAGTGAGAACGGAGATTGCTGCGGTCTCGGTACGACGGCATTGCTGTCGAATAAGACAGGCATAACCGGCCGGGAATAAAAAGAAAAGCTCATCGTAAGAGGATGGCACTCCATCGATTTCCTTTGGCATCACTCTGAAACCCTCGATCCTCCGTTGTCGGCTTCTGGAATTATACATCTCGGATGCGAAAATGGACAGCGACTCCAAAATTACATGGCAGGGCGTTTACCAAGGTTACCCGGCTTCTCCTCGGTGTCGATATGCCAGACGACGTAGTTTGGAAGGCCAACGACTTGATAGCCAGCCCTCTTAGCCATTTTGGCGAAGCCTTCGGTCTCAGCTTGGTTCTCAAATGCGTAGCATGGGAAGTTGATTCCTGTTTCCCGAGGATAAGCATTCTGACGGCTGGTTATGCACCGGGTATTAGTAGGGCTTACCAGAACGGTGGACGTCAGCCTTGACCACAATGTTGACGCCTCCAATACCATCCAGATTGACTTCTTCGTCCTTGTTGTTTCTCCAGTCGCCCAGCTTAACCAAGTATGTCCGACCAGTGTTGTATTCCTTGTAACCTAATCAAGAAAATTAGATCTTATCGTCTACGATAATGACTGTGATTTCTATTTACCCTCTGCGAGAACGACATTTTTATCGAGCGAATTGGCCAGTTTCAGTCCTCTTTCAGACTCAATCCACGAGTTGTAGTCAACTAAGAGATTCGTCAGTAAAAAGCGAACAAATTTACAAAAGAAAAAAAGGATATAGGAACAGAGGAACACACATTTCCCTTCAATATCCCGGCCGTTGGCATAGCGATGGAACCAGATATCTATCAAACTTGATCAGCATTCAAGGCCAAAATAGGGCTTATCCTTTTTAAAGAGGGAAATCATACTGGGGACAAGAATGTCCTTATCGTGGGCAATGAAATCCTCAATAATCTTCTTTGGGCTGTCTACAATGTCGACATCTCTCCAGTACACCCAAGAGTGCTCAGGCTTCAGAGCAGCAGAAAGGAGGTAGTTTCGAGCTCGTCCCATGGATTTTCGTCGTGGACCTTGGGCTTCGAAGCCATGGCGTTCCTCTACAGACTGTCCAGAAGCAACACCAAAATCCTTTTGAACAATGAGAGCGCTGCGGAAGGGGATGTGATCGGTTCTCTGTTGGATTCTCTCCAGCTCGCTGGCGAGGATTGCCAGGGTGTCATCGGAAGAATCACCGACCAGGAAAGCGAGATCAATTAAATCGTGACGGTAGGTCAGCTCCGATAGCAGGTCGAAATATTTGTTGATATATGGTCCTGCATCGCGCAAGGGGGTCAAAATGAGGACTCTCTCCTCGTTCGCTAGAGCCTGAGTGGTCGATTTGATCGGATTCAGGTCAACTCGTTCAATTGTGCTCGAGTTGATTTCAATAGGAGCATGGTGGTTGAAGATGACAGGGGTTTGTGAATGTGAGTTCCACGCCGCGTACTCATTAATCGACACATCCGAAGGTGGTTTCGCGGGACCCCAACAGTAAAATCTGCAAAACCAGATCACACGTTAGCATTGTGTTCTTGTAGCCTCCACGGCAATCTGGCCATCTCTCATAGACGCCATGTCGTGTGTGTAGTGAAAAGGTTGCAGCGTCGCACCTTTGCATATCAGAAGCAGACATGCTGATCGACCTCCATAAAAGCATCACGACGCCCGCGGCGGCCAGAAAGACCAAAAACCTCGTTCGCAGCACATAATGAAGGACAGCTCTATATGGAGGAAGTCGTGCCTTGGCCGACTTCCACGTCACGCCGCCTTTCGGGAGAAGCATGATGAACGAGAGACGTGAGAGCGAGGACCGACGGGGATTCTAGGACTTTCAGCACCGCCGGTGCTCCAATTGTAGCGAAATGGCCCCGGGGTTGGGCGGCTCAATTTGCGTATATCGAGTCGGGATGGCGAAGATGCAGCGTCAAAGCAGACGTAATGATAGTTTTGAGGGGAAAGTTTAACCTGGCGATGAGATTTGGGGTCGACGTTGGTCGAAGCTGCGCAAACTGGGGCAGGGAGGTTTAGTTGGAATAGGCCTTTCACCCCTAGGGAACTCCCAAGAAGGTACCTATATGTATCGGAGTGCTGGAATTTACCACTATAGAGTACAAATTTAGTGAGAGAAACGATTGCTTTGCTTGCGACGAGGCCAGTCGAGCCAAATTCGCTTGACTATCTGGATTCGTCACTGGGTTGCGTTGCGTTGACCTCGGGACGGCGGTTTCTGCTGCTGCCAAGACCGCACCCAACGCCGCCCCCGTATTCGTCCACGAGCATATCACCGAATGATCGGCGTAGTCCTCAGTCTGGAGTGATCGATGCGGGAACGGCCGACTGGAGAAGAATTTTTGGAGAATTTTCGCACCAAACCGGGAAGGAGCTTAGGCGGCTAATCCTCCAGACTACAATGGTTAACTCAACTGCTTACTTGTGGGGAGACAAGACCAACCTCCTCATATAACTTCACTGCGCAAAATGGTGGATAAGTAAAGGTAGGTAGACAAATAAGTACCTCACACTTATTCATCAATTGCTTTATTGCATTGCAATTTGACATCTCGATGCGGAACTGCGTGTCCATACAAGGCACAATACGCGAATAAACGTCGCAAGAATCCAAAATTCCCGCGTATCAGCTTCTCCCCCACAACCCGTATATCACCAACTTCATGCGAAAGAAGAGAAGCGCCTCAAACTAGTTATGAAGCAGAAGATCATTTTCCCCAATTTGAGATTTATAACGCCTGTGAAGGGGCTTTCTCTATCCCTTTAAAACACGCCTCGTTTAGCTATCCCTTACGGTGACCTCAACTACTCCGTCCCTCCGTAACTGCCCATGCCCACTGTTGTCGTTCTCGCTGATAGCGTCATGAACCATCCCACCAGAACTGATAGACGACGATACCCAAGTGTCGCTTACTTCTAATTGGAGAGAAATGGTGGGTAGAGAGGAGGGGGAGGAGGACGATAGGTAAGGTAGGTAGGTAGTTACACGTCAATCAAGGGCCATTGTAATCGTCGCCGCGCCCTGCGTGATTCCTCAAGCGCGGGGGGCCGGGAAGGCCCCTCCTTGCCCTCAGCTCAGCCAGGCACATCCACAAAGTGAGCTCATCGTTAAGTATGAAGCCGTCAGCTCCCGCCGATGTCCGTTCAAAAAATACCAGGTGATATAGACCTCTGGTCGATTTGATCCAGTGAGATGTATGCAGATCTGCATGGATCAGATCTCTTCAGCATTGTTCAACTACCGGAGTAAGTAGTGAGTTGGTACGTGCGAGATTCATTTGCGGGGAGATGCATTGCACGAGTTGCATTGCACGTCCGTAGCATCACCTCGAGAGAGAAACGAAATCTGCGGAAACGCCAGAGTCAACTCAGGAAAAAAAAAACGATATGTTCGTCTCAAAATGATCAACGGATCGATCTTGGGGTAGATTTGATATACCGGACATCCCGAAGCACAGATGACAAGGGGGACCCATGGCTTTTCCTAACAGATATACCGGAGTAGCGAGAAGGCGTTATGAAACTTATCACAAAGCTCGTCCCTTTTTTCCTTCTATCCATCCATCCCTTTTTCCTGCGTTTGAAGGGAACTCCTCCCAAGAGCCACCTTTTTTGTTTTTGTCAGATACGCACAGGGAAGGGGGAAACTCTCCTTCTTTCCCCCACACAGATTCCCTTACGTAGCCTGGCCCAAAACGGCTTTCTGCGACCGCGGCATCAGGGAATCTCCGGCCGGCATTAGCTTTGCAGCATCAATGCGAAGGCAGTTCCTGCAACATGAGCCGAAAGAGACATACGTTTTGACTCTTTCTGGGAGGTCTCGTCGGCACGAGATGTCTCGCAACTTTTCCGTTCGTGGTGGCTCAATGCTGCCGCCACCCACATCAGGGCAGTCATTGAATCGCCTTGCTTTGAGCTCCCCTGCGCAAGTCCATCAGATGGCGTGACCTTCCACTTCATTGTAGCCCAAATATACTAGAGTCGTAGAAGAGAAGACGACGAATCATCACAAAAATCTCCATGGCCAGAATAACCGCCTCGGGGCTGCTATACCAGTCATGTAACACCCTTTCCAAATAAGCCCCCGTGCCTAGAGTCTCGTGTTTAGCAGTAAAACGACAAGATTTGACAGACCATTATCAAGAATTGCGCATGTACACAAGGGTATCTCCCTCTCAAAGAGCTTCGTGAACAGTTTTCTCATGCCCTGAAGTTTGCCGCTACCGGCATCATATTATAATAATATTAAGAATACTAATTAGAGATAAAGTAGTTCCCCGAAAATTCTTTTTGTAAATGCAATACTCCCAAGCACGCCACCCACCCTGAAAATCGCCATTTTATGTGGCTGTAGTACAGATAGAACCAATACCAGGACCTTTAACCATTGCCCCAGATTACCAATAGATGTTGAAATTTGCCTGCCAAATAAAGACATTTTGACAATCCCCAACGTTTGTAATCGTAAATTGAAAATCTTCGCCGTATGGATATCATTTTGCCAATGGAGATAAAAAAGAAATGAAGAAGAACCAACCGCCCGAAATAGCAAGCCCGGAAAATTTTTTTTTTGGATATAATTAATCGAGAATAAGACATACTTTCAGCCTTTGTGGAACGATTCCAAGTGAAGGAACTCTTGATTGAGAGGATTTGCGGGCATTGAACGCTGGTCGTACCGCGGAGTGGACCGGCCACTGGACGGAGGCGTCAAGACATTGTCATGACCATGCTGCGTCTCAAGAAAATGGCGAACAGCAGCAGCATCAGGTCCATCAATATCGGCAACCAGTCTAGCAATGGCTGGTAGCAGCTCCTGGAAAGATTGAATATAGGCGACGGACTCTTTCAAAGTCGTATCCTTTGAACTATCGGCCGCACATCGAGGGACAAGTTTCCGGAAATTGTTGATGGAAATTCGATGGCTCTGTCTCCGCGCCATCTCCGCTTGGTTGTGAGCATTCTTGATGTTTATAGCTGGCTTGGAGACACGGCTCGTGCTCCGGTGCTTCTCACCCAGCTTCGGCGAAAGAGAACGCCGATGCTGGCGCGGCCATTCAAAATTTGAAAAGGCTTGAGAGTTAGCCGGAGCTGATCCTCTTCGGTAATCAATATAACTTGGACGTGCTGAGGCTTGCTCTTGAAGTGCTGCGCTGTTTGATGACCGGTAGGTGACCGGTCCGAAGAGAAAGCCTTTCTGAAATCCTCCTTGTGGAGTTTCAAGCTCATGAGCTGATTGAGGTTGCTTTTCGTATACTGAAGTGGACGCTGGTTCTACTAGGGCGCCAGGAGACTTCACTCCCAAAGGGGCAAAATCTGAGGGGATAGCAGATTTCATGGTCTCGTAAGGCATATGCCGGCTGAGATTCGCTGCGGATTTGAGGTCGCCTAAAGTCTTGCGGTGTGCCAAGGTCTGCGTGAAATTGCCCGTGGTGGGGTCTGCCCTTCTCGTTGCAGCCTCCTCGGACGTAACCATGGTGTTGGTCCCGTCTCCGGACCTTAGAGCATCCACAGATCGTTGCATCCTAGGCTGTGGTGCGTCATTTGGAATCATCGGTGTACGTTGCAGAAGATCGCCACGAAATATTTCATGAAGAGGTGGAAGCCTTCTGCGGCAAAAGTTTAGCCCACATCCTCCCACGGAGGGACACTGGACTTACTGTCGGTCCAACAAATCGGCTGAGAAGGACGAAGTTTGCAGAGCCATGTCTTTTCCCTTTTGGAAGATTGCGATTGGTATAGAGAGTAGTGTGATTGAGGATGCGGCCGTTGGCCAGGCTCAAAGAAGATTACAATGAGCTTTAGGATATTTTCAACAAAGCAGAAAGAATGAACGAGGCTTTTTCAAAGGGAAGAGTTGCTGAGATTGCGGATATGGAGGACATTGGAAGACGTCTTATATAAACGTACAAAGGCTCAACGTAATCAAATGCACAGAAAAGCATAACGGGAAAGCTATTGACTTGAGCGCAAGGAAACCATAAACGGGCCAAAGACCCTGGCTCCGGACAGGGACAGCTGCATAGCGTGCAGCATCCTCTCAAAACCCATCCGATCGGATTGCGCGGGGGAAGTTGGTCTGCGGCAGCCATGTGTAACTCCGCCAAACAACAATAACATATGAGCGAGGAGATTTCTCACAGAGGGCCCAGACGCATCGCAACCAACGGGGAAAGGTGGCGGCAGCGCTTGCTAAAAGTGACGTGCGGAAGCTTCACAATAGCGTCCGACGAGACGAAGCCTAAGCGGGGTGAATTGAGAACGCATGTACTCTGTGTGAAAAGAGTAAAAACCGGTCCACCGACTGTAAAGAGCAGACTCCTTGCGTCGACCCTTGCATTCGCCATAAGGAAGCGAGACAATCGCACAGGTCATTGCGCTGTCCGTTCTCATCGTCAAGGCGTCGTAGGATTTGTCAAGAGCAGAAACTTTAAAAAAGCATATATCAGGCCAGGGGAGAAGAAGAACACTAGACGCAAGGTTGAGATAGATCGTCTTTTCAACATGATACATTTCAGGACAAGATGAGCCAAAGACGACGGGCGTCATGACGGCAGCAACGCTAGAATCGAGGAGATCTGCCTCGATCTCCGTTCATCTAAAAAGACAGCAAGCCATTGCGCAGGGGGGCCCGTCAAGTTTATGCAGCAAATGTGCCTCGCAGCACCCGTCCCCGGGCCGATCGAAGCCACCAAAGAACAAGCAGTGACACTTGTGTAGAATAACATAGCTCGAAGATGTTCTGACAGAGAAGGACTTTTGTTGCTTGTACAGCCGGAACGGATCTGGTATTTGAGCATCATTCTCAAATACAAGTCAATTGCCACTATCTCATATTAGCATCAAGTATAAAGAGTGAATGTTGACTTTCTGTCAGGAGATGTGTAAAGACCGTGCCAGACCGTGCCAGACCGAACATCACAGTACACTACCTCAGATGCTCTATCCCAAACTGTCTTATAGCACTAAAAAAGCATTAATGACCGTGCAAACGGAAGAGGAAGCCGACTTTTTACGGCATCGTACTAAGGTACGGGGGAAGAATACACGTACATCCGCTCACCTCGTCTCGAGGGAGACAATTTGTGAGTTCAGTAAGGTAAACTGACATGTCACACGAAAGACGCTAGAGACGGCTGCATGCTTTTGAAACGGTCACCCCCACCACGAGCCCTGCAGGTCCTGCCAGTTTCGAATCTCAAAGAGCACCTTTATGGAATACAAAGCAGATCAAGATTAGTTTTTCGCTGCAAATTAGAATTGAACTTATAACCGTTTACTTGCCTGCTCCAATTTGTGCCCGTCGTGGATGAAATAATCAGTTGGCGTTTTTGGACGAGACTGCGTAGGAATCGTAAAGTCGGTGGGTGGGTAGAGTAGCAAACCAAAGGCGCTTAAAAAGGAAATCAGCAATATGCTGGCTCAGTCTTCACTCCAACAAACATAGTAGAAAAGGTTCTTTTTAATTTGTCTCAAGTACGAGAAAGCATTAATGGTTTCCAGATTGTTAGGGGGAAAGCGAGAGGAAATCGATTTCAGGGAGTAGACTACACTGGGGTAAAAAGCATATCGACACGAAAGCAGGTCCAAGGGCAACTGAACCAATAAAAGTCCCGTAGACCAGAGAGAAAATCCGCTGACCGGGGAAATTAGAAATGTAGCTTGACGTGCAGCGACTCCGAAATCCTAACGACGCACATGAACACATCCGATACCTCCTCCGTCCCAGCTTATTGCCAGACCTCAGAAGCAGATGAATCACATCGACATCAGAGAGCATGCAATTATTTAAAAGCTGGCAAATAACTCAGAGAAATCAGGCGTGCTTGGGAATCGGAAAAGTGCACAAGGGCCGATTAAATGACATCGTTGTAAAAAGAATAAACACACAAAAGGCGCATATTAAGTCTAAGGTACGGAAATGAAAAACGCCAGATGTGAATTTTATACTTAGAACGACGAGAGCAAAAGACCGGCAATCATGGAAAGACCCATGACAGCGGCAACATTGACCTCAAAGCGACCGGCAGCGCTCTTCTTGCCAGTAGAGGAGGGGCTGGTACCGCTCGAGGTGGAGCTACCGCCGCTGGAGCTGCCAGAACCCTTGGTCTGGGGGTGAGCCTGGAGGCCCTTGCAAGTGTAGGTACCCTTGATGACCTGGTTCGAGTGGTCCTTGTCAAATTGGCTGCAGTCGAGCTGTCCAGAGGACTGCATGTTGAAACCACCGCGAACGTCGTTGAGGGCGGGCAAGGCAACACTAGGAATTCTGTTAGTCTCATACTTTAATTTCATCCGGCGGAAAAAGGGAGGCTAACCTGGTAAAGTTACCGCTGAAGTCGATAGCGCCAGCAACGGTAGCCAACTTGGTGAAGCCGTCAATCTGGGAGAGCTTGGTGTTGTTGGCAATCTGGTAGCCACCGCCGATGGTCTTCAGCATGGGAAGGGAGATGTTGGTCAAACCCTCGTTGCTGACAAAAACGAGCGAGCCACCAGTCGAGGTCAGGTTGGGGGCAGCGTAGTCGGTGAAGTAGTTGGAGTAGAAGCCCATGGAGCCATTGACGGTAGCAAGCGAAGGAGTCTTGACGCCACTGCAGTTGCGGAAAGTCATGTTGTAAGCCCACTCGAGGTTGGGGAAAGAGGCGGTAAGGTTCATGCCGTTGGCCTCAATGTTGAGGGACTGCGTAATGTTTCCAAGCTGGACCTCAATCGACTTCAAGAAACGGTTGTTGTTGATGTTAAAGTTGTCAACCATCTGCAGATTGATGCCGTCCAAGGAGCTGAGCTGGGTGTCGGTGATCAAGACATTGCCGGCCTCCTGGATAGTGGCAGCAAAGTTGAGGGTTTGGAGGGCAGGGAGAGCAACCCACTCAAGGCCGCCGACGCTGGTAAGCTGAGGAAAGTTAAGGTTGGCAATAATGGTCAAGTTGCTCAACTTGAAGTCCTGGCCAATTGTCTTGAGACTGTCGGCCTCAAGGGCGCTGAGCTGAGCAGCACTGTCGGCAGTGAGGGAGCCAGTGATCTCCTGGATTCCGGGAATGGTAAGGGTGCCAGCGGCCTGGGTAGCGACCACGATGTCTCCAGAGAAGGTGGAGCAGGCGGAGAGAGTGGCAGCATCGCCGCTGTTCTGGATGGTGGAGGTACCACTGCAAGAAGAGGAAGCGGCTGGATATTACAAGTCAGCTTTCTACCTTGGACAGAATCAAAAGTTGGTCCATCTCTTGACACGACGGCGAAGAGGGCCAAAGGCCTCAGCGAGAAGAGGATGGCTCCTCTACGCGTGCAAAAGAAGACACAAGTTGAAAAAATTCCACACCGTACCTGACGCAGTTCCAAGAGCCGCAAGGGCTGGAAGAAGATACTTCTTGAAAGACATGTTTCGTGCCTGTAGCCAGTCACTGGTTAGTCTCACACTGAAGCTCCCAATTTCACCTAAAGATACTGATAGAAGATAGAAAGTTGAAAAATCCACTTGCGACAGGAAATACCAGTAGGATTGATGCATTCGCGGCAAACGAGAAAGCCAGAGGAAGAGTGATACGAACCTGAGGAATGATATTAAAAGCTACCGGTAATATCTGGTGGATAACAGTTGCCCAATGTCGACAGAGAGGGAAAGAAAATTGGAAATCGAACGAGTGTGGAGAAGAGAAGCTATGCAACAACAGAAATATTCAACTCCTCGACGGCGTCGTCACGTTGCGCGAGCTGATGCTGAAGAAGGAGAAGGGAGGAACGAGTGTGAAGAAATGTTGAAAGAGGCAGGGAGGAAAAGGGATGCGAGGCGAGCAATTTGTTGTGGTCGACAGGTCGTCGTTCGTGGGCGGGACACACATCGAATGAGTGTGGCGCTAAGCCCGAGAGGGGAATAGGTGCTTCAACCAAGTCTCTTTCAGTTGGCACACCACTGGGCAAAAGGCACCAGGGGTGTGTTGACCAAGAGATAGCGGAGCAGAGAAATTTCCCCCCGAAGTCAACCAACCCCGTTCTCTAATTCTCAAAGGTGGGAATTATTATTAACTAACGCTACTCCTAAGCTATGATTTACCTGCCCGACGGACGGAACAGGCGTCCTTTCCCTAGCTCGGTGTAGACGGCCCCACGACCTGCCAACAATCGCCTATGAGAAGCGGCGCTTCTTCACGCGAGCGACATCACGGTAACTCTGTTCGGCCAAGGGTCACCGCTGGTTAAATTGAACATGTATGGTTCAGGGGTCATTGGACCGAAATCCCCCAATTTCCAAGAGAGCCGCGATCACCATGTACTCTCACAAGAGCATCAAATCAGTGCATTATGCCTTTGTACTCCCGCAAATAGGTCACTGCCTCTTTTGAATTGAACATGAGAAGATGCTGCGTCATTAATCGATCGCGGAGTCGCATCCTTTTGTCCTGGCATGTGGCAATTACGTATTTCTCATCCGTGCATCGCAAAAGGACACAGAGTACTATGAATGTGTGCGAATCGGAGGTGGGGTGTCGAAAAGTGCGAGGAGGTTGTGTTGCTCTTCCAACCTCTTACATTCCCGTAGGTGGCTCAGCTGTGAAGGGTGCCGAGGTCACCACCACGGGGGAGAAGCCACCTCGAGCCAGTACCCATTTGTTCGTCTCGTTAATGATTGTGGCACCCTTCTTTTCCGATGAACCTCATTTTGCTCGATTCCCTCGATGGGACGGCCTGACCGAACCGATAATGCTGCGTTAAGGGAAAGTCACAATCTCCCAAAACCATGACTGCTCCTCAATTGTCCAATGCACAACATACCAGAGTATCTACAGCAAAGCGTTGCTTTTTCAGTTCGTTTCTTTTGCCGTTCGGTCCCCCTTTATTCTCCTCTCAAGGGATCGAAATGAAACGCACATGCGTATCGCTGCTGTAGCTAAAGATAGCCAGAGGGGGATGTCCGTTTCTAATCAGGCAATTCAGAGTTTCGGCCCCTCTGGTAGCCCCCCCGACGAGCATTGTACTGAGGCGGTACTTTCCGGGAGAGCGAGAGCCGCCTGGCACATGCCCTCTCCGGGTACCATGTAGTGACATCGAGTTGGCGTCAATATATCATCGGCTTGAGGGGTGGGACCCACTTCTTCTGCTCTTACGCTGTGAACTCCACTCGACAGGAAGGCCGAAATCTCGGCGATGGTAAAAGGGAGCGAGGAGGGGGGGGGAAGAGAGCGAGATAGAGGGAGCACGGGCGGGTGGCCTTTGCTGCTCCGGATCTTCAAACCCCTGCGAGATGAACAGGGATATTTTTACACTAGTACACGTCGGCCTTGCCTAATTTGTCTCTGGCCGCTTCGGGGTTAGGGGTCTCAACCCACTTTTTCAAGGATTTGAGTCGATTTGAGGTGTTGCAGGGTGACTGGCTAAAGTCCCTGATTCTACCAAGGCTAACAGGACGATCTCTGAAAAATTAACAATGAATCTCTCCGGTTAGGAATTGATCGAGTACGAAATACTCCGTATAGCATCACACCCACTCAAACTTAGTGCAATATCCGCTTTTCTATATACAGCTCTGCTTCGTCCTGATATTTTGTTGGTTATATGACCTTTTGCAGTTGTTGGGCCCCAGTCGTAATTTTTGCAAGTGAACCCTTGTGGCGTTCTTGGCCACCGTTAGATGCACCTCGAGGATGCATTGACCATCCGCTGTTGAGATGCTGGAACCTTAAATCCTTTCGAATCTCAGTCTCCGTTTTGTAAGTCTGAAAGTCGCACATGATCTAATGACTTGGACGACAAAAGGAATATAATACAGTATACCATAGTTTAATGCATTGAAGTAGAGAGCGTGGGTTTGACTAATTATCAGCCTATATGCCATCGAGGATGGCTTTTTAACTTCACTGTAGACTGCGGAGGTATACAGTACACAGGTTGAGTAGTTTCCTGGCATACGTACCTTAGACAGGGTAAGACCAGCTTATTTCTTGGTCGCCGGCTCATCTCCGTCCCAGCGAGTTCGAACTGTAGTACCTCGATTTTTTACAGGATTCTCGTCCTCTTTGGGACTTGAATATGGCCACATCAAGTATGGTGCGAGTGAAATATCAATGTGATGGACCAGTTTTGTTTTTTTCCCCCCTCATATTCCCCCCATCCACCTACTGCCCTTGAAAACTGAAATCATCACATAAATTTCGATTGACGGGTGTATGAGATTGACCCAAAACCATTTTGCAACTTCACTATTGTTTTCTTTTATACCTAGGCTTTCCTTGAACTCGAAAGTTAAGTCACTGTATACATTATAGAGAATTTGAAATTTAAAATAAATATGAAAACATAATCTGAAATCAAACGGTTTCTGGAGTAGCACAATGCGCTTCGCACAAACCGTTGTCCCAAAAGAATGGACACGTCGTAGATGCTCTCTGTTTTTGGATACCGAAATTATACGACACAGTAGACCAACACCCTGATCAACATAACCATAAAGCACCCCGGTCTACATTTTTCAGTTGATCAATTTACGAGACAACTTTAGCCCGAACCTGGAAAATTTTCTGATTAATTCCCTTGCGCGAAAACACTGAAGTGTCTTGAGGTATTTATTATTACTCCGCGTCGTAGGACACGCAAGAGAGCTGAGTGTCACAGATGCCTGTTACACATGCAACGCTTGAGCAGCCATCGCTTCGAATACAATGGTGAGCCAACAAGAATCGAGTAAATAAGGGAAATTACACATGGGGATCAACGCATTGCAGGAGACGGCGCCATAAAATTACAGGGGGCTGAAGCGAAGCGGGAGGATCTTGACGTGAGCCACAGTGGCCCCCTAATACGAAAGGTATAGGGTTCAAACTGCGATCACCAGATCCGCGAAATACATCAGCCAAGAAACTAAATAACACTATGCGGCCTTATACAATTACTCAATTTCAAGTATAATCGAAAGCACACATCAAATGCATTGACAATTCTAATTTGCTAAAATAATTACAAAGTATTTTCTGCCGTCGAATTCGGATCTTTCCGACTCCTGCTCTAATGAAGTTCTTATTAGGAGACACCATGAAGGGAGGTTTTTTCCTCTTTCGAATCCAATAAAAATCCGTTAAGAAACTGACACTGGGACGCCACCACATTGTTGATTGAGGAAGTAATCATGGATCGATAGACTTTTTGCAGGGCAGAAATTAAGGAGGTCAGCAATCGCTGCCGGCTGGAGCGTGCTCGAATCGGAACAACTTACATAAGCAATGACATTATGGAGATTAGCTTGGCAACGCCAGGCAGCAACAGAGTAAACATTGAATGACTTCATATTTTGGAAATTGTGCTTGATGCATTTTGCCAAATCCAAGTCAGCCTGGATTTATGAACTGGCGTTTCACACTTTCACGAAATCCATTATACCCGGGGAACATGACCTCCCTGAGAAGGTCTGCGCGGCTCAGTGCTACGCCGTCAGCGTCAAATGGCGATTATCAAGCACCTAAAGACAATCAAGAACCAAAGAAGAAGCAGGTGACAGCAAAAGCCACGAACAAGGAACGAAATGGCAGACCAGAGCCAACTCAGGCAGCAAAGGCACCGTCAACTCCAAAGCGAAGAAGAGCTGCCTCTCCCACAAACGAATTTTTATCAGTGACGCCGAAACGTCAAAAATCCGCATCCAAGGATCCAAGCTCTCGCCCAGAAAACGTGATAGTCTCATCATTGACAGAGCCATTGATGCGGCTGGCTGAACCGCACCAAACAAATGCACCTTTACGAACCCCAGGAGGGAGTCGTGTTGTTGCCTACGCAGATGAAGTTTTTGATTCGTCACCTTCGAAGCCGGGTTTGCCACGACCTACGACTACAACGGGAACTCTTTTGGAAGAGGCGTGTGCACATCTCATTCGAGTAGAACCTCGCTTGCAAGTCCTCATAGAGAAACATCGCTGTCATATTTTCTCCCCAGAAGGTCTTGCAGAGGAGGTGGACCCTTTTCGTAGCTTGACTAGCGGCATCATGGCACAGCAGGTATGATTTTTGAACCTGTTGAACCTGCTCTAAGGAGCTTCCCTTACATGAATAGGTCTCTGGCGCTGCCGCAAAATCTATCAAGAACAAATTCGTAGCATTATTCAATGAACAAAGCGATAGCGCTGTAAACCCGTTACAAACATTTCCTACACCAGCACAGGTTGCGGACTGCGATATTGCCACATTGCGTACAGCAGGTCTATCACAACGCAAGGCAGAATATATCAAGGGTCTAGCCGAAAAGTTTGCAAGCGGAGAACTGAGCGCGCATAAATTGATTCGAGCTAGCGACGAAGAAGTCCTCGAATCTCTCACTGCAGTTCGTGGGTTAGGACGATGGTCAGTAGAGATGTTCGCCTGCTTCGGCTTGAAACGGATGGATGTATTCTCAACGGGTGATCTTGGCGTGCAGTGAGTATTCATTTGACGTGTTGACAGAATCAGTTTCACTGATCTGTACGAAAGACGCGGCATGGCTGCTTATCTAGGGAAAGATGTTGCGAAACTCAAAGCGAAAGGCGGAAAGTGGAAATATATCTCCGAGGAGGAGATGCTTAGGCACGCTGCCAAGTTCTCTCCCTACAGGTAAGCTTCTACCGGGCCGCCCATTTCCGTTGCCGATATCTCATTTGACATTCGAATAGGAGCTTGTTCATGTGGTACATGTGGAGAGCAGAGGGAGTAGATATTGACGCTGTCGAGGGAAAATAAACTGCTCTCTCTGCCTGCAAAGCTCAGTCACGATATAAGAAGAAGGGTGGATTCTTTTGCTTTGGACTAGACCCAGAACGGCGGTTGCTGTTGTCGTCTGAGATGGGAGCGCCGTTCATTAGAATAACCCAATTCCGGTTGATACATTTTGGACTCTTCTGGGTCTTGGCATGACCAGTATTTCTGCTCAACAAGTTCAAAATACAAGGGTACGTGATATATTGATAGTGCCAATAAATAGCGCTTTGTATCGTCGCTTGGTACAGAGAATTTGATGACGATTGCTGCTGTACAAAATAAACATACACAAGTCTAAATTCCTCCTCTCATCCATCCACTAGCATGGCGTACATGGTATTCTCAGCGGACCGCCTTGCCAAAGGTGAATTTAGTTCTTCCGTCGGACGACCATGGAGTCCAGGTCGTTGCGCTCCTTAGATTGTGCCTCAATCTCCCGAATGATAGGCGTCAAGTAGAGGGTGTCCTAGGCAATGATCAGTATTGCGGTCTATTAGGCGCTTTCGTAGTGACTGATTCCATTAACTCACCTCGGAAGCCTTCGTCTGCTGGTCCTTGGGGAGAAGCTGGTGGGCGAGCGAGGCCTACATGCTGTCAGCAAATATTCATTTCATAATGACGGGCCAAGACCAGCTCAGCCAATACTACCGACCTGGACTGCACGGCGGAGACGGAAAACACGGTCGTAAGCCTCCTTGGGGGGGAGGCGCTTGAGAGCCAATTGAACGGCCTCGGACTCCTCGGGGATCAAGTCATCAGCCCTGCGGAAAACCTGTCAGTGGAACTTTTCCAGAAATTGACAAATTGCCATTTCCATGAGCTTTGCCGGCAAGCCTCAATGGTAGAATAAAGTTGAAACGAGGGGTTTTTCGTACCTCAATCCGAGCTTCCTGTAGCCAGCGGCATCGGTGTACCAATTGGCCAAAGGAGTCATCCAACGGCGCAACCAAGGGCGTCTGACAATGAAATTGACGGAAGGCGAAGCCATTGCGAAGGTCTAGGGGCCTGAAGAGGAGCGGAGGAGGATAAAATGCAAAGGATTGAGAGCACGAATCGTAGTGCTAGGAATCGCGATGACCGATGGGAGTGAGGTGCGAAAATGAAGCTTACATAATCACGGTAATCGCCTCTGACATGAGGTGCATGGCCCACTCTGATGCGAATTCCCCAGTAAACGGAGAAAGCGGTTACAACCCCACGTCGTCTACATCTATCGCACAAAGACAAGATATTCAATCAGCAAGGCCTTGCTGTTTGAGACGGTGGTACTTTGGCACGAGAAAAGTATCTAGGTACTGAGGAGCACTTCTCTTATTGTCAATCCGTCAAATCATCTATTTCCGTGACAGCCCGATAACCTCGGAATAGCGCTTTGTCGCTAATCAGTATCCCATTCAAAACCAAGGCATTCGGCTGCAACGAAGCAATTTGCGGACAATCTGACACGAGATCCCACTCTTACCAATTTCACCTGTCAATGGAGTCCGATAACCCGCGTTAATACCTGTGTCTCCGCACGCAAGTGCGTGGGCCAAAACCCGCACATCTCGCCTTGACAGCGTCAACAGATACTTTTCCGAGGAAGACCACACCATCGAGACACATTCCAAGACAAGCCTATCAGACCAAATCACCCATGATTTTGTTAGCGAGGTTATTTTGATCACTGGCCCTCAATCAGAATGTCCCTCGAACGCAAAGAGCCACCTTCAGGCGCAACACACTATGTTCCACACACACCAAAAACACATGTGCAATCCGGGGATGGCGGGGTCTCCAATTCTGACTCGCCTTCCCTAATTACCCGCCTTGAAATTTTATCGACAACCGTACCAAAGCCCTACATTACCAGTTTCTGCGGAGCCAGTGGTGGGGTTGCTTCAGGAATCGTGACCTGCCCACTAGACGTGATTAAGACGAAGTTACAAGCCCAAGGTGGTTTCCGAGGACGACGGGATGCCAGTGGAGCTGCCGTCTACCGTGGAATGCTGGGCACTGCGCGAGTGATATGGCGAGAAGATGGCATTAGAGGAATGTATCGTGGACTCGGCCCAATGATGCTGGGTTATCTTCCGACCTGGGCGGTATATCTGAGTGTCTATGACAGTGCGAGGGAGTACTACTATACAGTGATAGGTAACGTGGAGATTACGCAAACGGGCACCATGACTTTTGGCTAATATAAATTCTAGACAATAGATTTGTCGCCCGAGCACTTGCATCCATTACCGCCGGCGCTTGCTCTACAATGGCCACAAATCCAATCTGGGTCATTAAGACCCGATTGATGTCTCAAGGCAGTGCGCGGGTAGGTGACAATGGAGTACGAGCACCATGGCACTACAAATCCACACTTGACGCAGCACGTAAAATGTATAAAAACGAAGGTATATTAGCCTTTTATTCTGGACTTACACCCGCTCTTCTCGGCCTCACACACGTTGCCGTACAATTTCCGCTTTATGAATATTTCAAGAAGCAATTTACTGGACTAGAGATGGGGCAGCAACAGGAAAACGACAGTAGCAACCACTGGATCGGAATATGCACCGCTACTTTCTTGAGCAAAGTTTGCGCAAGCTCAGCAACTTATCCGCATGAAGTTCTCCGCACTAGATTACAGACGCAGCAGCGATCTTCACCTGTTCAGTCAAACGAGGGCATCTCATTCCGTGGGGGCCTGGACCGACATCAAAAATTCGGACACCCACCTGGTGCGTCATCCTCGGATGGCATGATAAATATTCCTCGCTATCAAGGCGTCATTAAGACCTGCAAGATTATTCTCAAAGAAGAAGGCTGGAGAGCATTTTATACGGGCATGGGTACAAACATGATTCGAGCAGTGCCGGCAGCTGTGACAACCATGATGACCTACGAATATATGCAGAGCACCATCCATCGATTACAAGCCGAGGGCCATCGAAAGTTAGAGCTCATGGACGGCGATTGAATTTCCCAACCTGGGATACTGCTATACCCTCTGTCCGCATATTGTGCTTTTATGCTCGAGCATTGGTCTCTAAATCTGCGACATCTTTTGAACCAGCAGCGGATCTTGTTGAAACTTACGGCGCTCGCGGCGTGGATTGGGACACTTATACTTTTTTTTCCTACTATGTTTCTGTTTTCTTTTTATTCTTCCTTTTTGCTTCCAAAACATGGAGTTGGCTCAGAAGCTCTTTTTAGCTGATTTTGAGCAGTTCAATACGCAACAAAGCGAGCATCAGGCGAGCATTTTCTTTTCTTTTACTTTTTGCCTGTCGCAGTTCTCGCCTTGTATTTTTGCAACATGCTTTCTAGGGTCACGGCCGAGCAATATCCTCTTTTCCTGGCCATGTGTGTAAATAGATTATTAATGCCAGCTTTTTGTGAATAGAGTTCTCTGCAAATCCTTATATATCTACAGGAAAGTTGGTTGAGGCTGCCTGGTAAATACCCGGTAAAAAGTAAGAGCTTTTCATGACCGTCTTGAACAAGCGGCTCAGCCATTCATATATATACCCCGGGCTCCAAACACTTCGGACACATGAGCAGACCTTTTACTGCCGTCCACCCATTCTCTCTGCCTTATACATGGTCCTCGCAATACCCCGAAGCCCAAGCAGAGCTAGAACAACAATCGTGAAGAGCCTCAGCTCAGAATCCCAATTATTCCCCTTTGGAAAAAGCAAAATCCATGCCATTACGGCCACATTCTGCGCCGGGTATCCGTCATCTGTACCTGTACTTGTACCTATATCTGTATCTGCATCTGCATCCTCCTACCAGTACCTAACCTGCCTAAACTTTTAGAGGGAGAGGTTGGGGGGAGGCTGTATGTATGTATGTGTGTGTGTGTGTGTGTGGTAATAAAAGACAACCATAGAAACGAAAGTAAACGAAACTCCCCATTGCTTGTTGCTTGCTCCTATCAATTTTCCATTTTCATTCTTCATTCTTCATTCTTCATCTTCCGGTGACCGCTTCCCCAAATACCCCATTCTCTTCTTTAGCGCCTCGTCACCAGGAGTGTTTGACGCTTCACTCTCTGCTGCCTTGTGCGCCTCTTCAAACGCTCCGTCTTTGCCCCCCCGGCCCAGCATCAGCTGATGCACGACCCCTTGGTCCTCGGGCGGTTCCAGGACGCCGTGTCGTCGCAGGCTCTCGTTGCGCCAGTTGATCTGCCCGCCGTCGGCCTCGCGGTGGCGCTGCGCGTTGCGTTTCGCGGCTTGGATCGACGTGCGCGCGTACACGAACAACAGACAGGCCATGGTGAAGGCGGCGAGTGGAGCGGCGACTGTCTTTGGGTGCCAATTGTATTAGTTCATGGGGAGCTGATGATCGTCGGGATGGTGATAAGGAGGGGTGGCAGAGGTGGGAGATGTACGGCGCGGAGAGAAGGGCAGAGGGAAAAGGACGAAGGGCAAAGGACGAAAGGTGAAGGGTAATGGAAAAGAGGAGGGGTAAAGAGGAGGAGTGAAGAGGGCAGATACGGATGAGCTCGAAGACATCGAAAAGGATAAAGAGAGAAAAAGCAAGGGAAAAATTGGAGAGAATTGAAGGAAATGGTTCAAAGTAGACGTACTCGGCCATTGATGCCAACTTTGCGAGCCATGCTTCTTTTCAACGCAAGACTACGAATCGGTGGAGGAATTAGATGGTTGTAATGGGAGATGCGTAAAATAGTGTAGATTCACAAGATGTATTGTTTGATACAAGAGACCCGGGACTGTGTCTCGGAAGATGTTCAGATGTTCAATTGGTATAGTTGTATTGAAAATAAAGTAACTTAAGTGTTTCTCGTAGAGCTAGGAAGCTATTCCCAAGTCCCCTCCAAAAATGAACGACGTCACGCGAGTTTACCTATAAGTTGTAACTCGCAAAAGGAAAACGACAAACTAAACCCGAAGCTAACACCGGTCTATAAACCAGCCAAATCGCCACAAAAGGAAAATGGTAAACTGTACTCCCGTAACGGAATAAAAAAAATGTGGCCCCCGGGGGCTCTCGGCGTGTCTATATGATATCGAAGTCATCGAAGTTATCCGTCTATTGGTATATTCGTTCGCCCCAAAGCTCAAAACTCCTGCTGTATGTTCCTCTATCTCTCAATTCGATGCCTCAAAAATAAAAAGTTCCAAGTCGTTTGCGTTTGTCAATATTCGGTTTTTCGCGAAATGGTCGTCCCGCAGATACGGACAAAGGTGAATCGAATTCGGTGATGTTAACTATGGGAAAGCTGGTTCCCTAGTTGGATACAGTGGAGCTATGGGATAGACAAGATATCGAGAATGCTATTGTCATCTAAGGATCAGAAGATCTCATAGAGGCTCGCAGGCCATCGAACCTTGATGGACGGTCATTCGGGCCAAAGTACGATTTCAGCGTATTGTTGGTGCCGGCGTTGCGCTGTGTCACTCGGCGCGCGACCATCATGGACGTCCGAGTGTAGGCGAGTAGTAGGCATGCTCCAGTGAAGGAGACGACGGGCAGAGCAAGTGTCTGTAGACATATTGATATTAGCCAAAATAAGTTTGAACAACTCTTCAACCAATTCTTAGAACAGTTGCAGTGGAACAATAGACAAGAAACATTAGAGGTGGGATGCCTCGCCGTGTCTTATCGCATGGTTGCCTCTGTAGAGCATGTTGACGGGATTCTCACGTACACGGGCAGTAAGCTTTGGCGGCATTTTTGTAAATAATTTAATACGTAGACCGTAGTGCCTTTTTTTTTTCTGCGGGGTTCGCTTCTAAAGAAAAGGAGGTTTCTAATGAAGAGTAAATAAATATTTCTTCTAGATGTGAAGCTCTGAGGTTATCAAGCAGACGAAAGGGACCAGACTATGGTATTTATACTGCATCCGACAAAACACCCCGAACAGGGATCCAATATATCCATGGCGAATATCTATCATTGTATTTTGATATTAAAAACCCTATTGCAACATAAGGTATGTACTTATCGCCATAGTCGAGTGATTACACCCTGGAAAACAATCTGAACGGTGAGACGTTTCATACCATCTTGTTGTGTCAGCCATCACCTCACGCGAGCACAGTGGGCAGATTGCATGAGGATATGGCATGACAACGGCGCGAATTGCGTGGACTGCCATGGGTTTTTCATGCACTGTATCGGTCAGGAATTCCATTTATCAACTAAATAATATGTATTTGCCATGCCACAATTTTTTAGTTGTTCGACGACTTTCTCTTCGAGTATTATTATTATAGACCAGATTTCAGTTTCAGTTTCCATGTCAACAGCCAGTCAGGAAGCCTCGCGCACACCTTAATTGAAAAATGATTTCAATATGCGTAGTACCTTCGTACAAACTGGCCTCGATAATAGATCAGATTAAATGTTTACATTTAAGGAATGTCATTGAAGATGAAATGACTGGTAGTCTTCGCAACATCTCCAATCGTGGATAGAAGTATATCAAAAGGCCGATATCACCGCTGATGCATATCGTAGCGCTAGAAATCGACTGGATCTTATGCCGTATTTCCTAATGGATACTAGCAGCCGTATATAGTAATAGATATACGATTTAGGAAGGAACATCCGTAGAGGTGGATTTGGTTCTGCGGGGGGAGGGGAAGGGCGGTTTCACTTCGAGTAGCCCTGACACCGCTAGGGCTTTAATATCTCCTGATCATCGTTCGTGGCAGAGAACTAGCCGCTGATAATGACCACTCTGTATACCCGCTCACCGACATTCTCCGAGATATGGACAGTGGAAATGGTTACCAGCATATGCAGTAATGTATAATTAGTATTGTTGTTAATCACAACCAACAAGTGGCATCTTTTGGCTTGCCGCCTTCTATAGAAATCCGTCTATACACAAAATCGCTCAGAGTAATCAGTTAAAAAAAAAGTATACTACAAGAAAGGTAAGGGTATGCCAGAAGTCTGTGGCGCCCAAAGTGAATAAAAGGAGTAAAAGGAAAAGGAAAAGAATGAAAAGACCAATATGCGCCTCAAGTGTAGCCAAACCCTCTCCGAAGTGAGAGGTAAAACTCGTACAAAGACAGCTTGAGTTCAACCCTCATGTACGTCGCCCAAGCCCCGAAAAGTCTAAATAGGTTATGAGGCCAGAAAATGCTTCCACTGGCATGAAGCTGTTCCATCTTTTCCTGGAACACGGTGCGGGAACAGTATCGAGCTAAAATCAAAAATGTGCGGATAGGGCCCTGCCTCGTGTGTAGATTTTCGTCCAAACTTCGAGCTGTTTACGTATCAGTATATGAGAACCAAAAAAAAAAAAAAAAAAAAAAAAAAAAAAAAAAAAAAAAAAAAAACAAAACTCGTTGGGAACTTATTTCGAGACTTACTCAAATCGTTGGTCTTGAGAATAAGCAAAATAATCCGCGGTACTTGTCCCAGTAATTGAACAAGTTGCTGTAGCATGCCGTCGCCCAGCGCGTCCGAAATGTTGTCCTTTTCTTGCGCCGAGCGAGGCAAAGCCACCGACTTTGTAAGCACTTTGTAGTCCCGGCCAGTAATAGCGCTGGCAAACAAAGGAAACTGCTCGTCTGTAATTCCTGCGACCTCATAGGCGTATTGGCGCATCTTCTTTTCGTCTGCGTCGATAACGGCAAGCCAGAGCTTTGCATAAGCTCGTCGCATCTGTAGAGGAATATCTCGATACAGTCCGTGATCGTATAGGATTATGTCAAAGTTTGGCCTTCTTCTTGTCTCATTCTTCCGAATCGCAATATTGCCGCTGTGCGGATCACAGTGCAACGGAGCATTTTCACCAAAGATCATCTCGTTGAAGAGGTGAGAAAGCGCTGCTGATACCTCGTCGCGATCAATTCCGTTCGAATCGAGAAACTCCAAATCATCTGGCCTGCGACCAGAGACATTTTCCATTACGAGAATTCGTTTCTGGCTCCATAATACTGTCAAGAATTCAGCTACACGTTCTGCCACAAGCGTATATTGGACTGAGAGTTCGCACCTTCCGGAATGATAACCGGTATACTTGGGATATTCTGAAAGTGTTTTCTCGCTCTGGTAGCATTGTACCCTTCTTTGGTGAAGTCTAGCTCCTGCGGAAGGGAAACCCCCGTCTCTTCTGAGAGCCATTCGAGATCGTACTCGGGGAAAAAGCGTTTTAGGGTTCGGAAAGAAAACGACATAAGAGCCAAATCTAGTGGCACCCATTCCTCCAAAGCCGGATGTTGAACTTTGACTGCAACTTGCTGTCCAGTCTCCCTGACCGTTGCCAAATGTACTTGAGCTAATGATGCAGCGCCGATCGGTTCCGGTGCGAAATACGAGAAATGCTCCGATATCGACTTCCCCGTGTCCTTTTGAAACATTTCTTCGATTGACTCTAGGGAAGAAACGGGGCATTTGTCTTGAAGGGGGACGAATGTCGTGGTCCATTCTAGCGGAAGCAGATAGTTCATGCTGCTCAAATGTTGTCCAAGTTTGATAAATATTGACCCGTTCTTTTCGAGCACCCGTAAGGTGCGCTCGGCGCAGCGCTTATGACAGGCCTTGAGTAGCGCATCTTGTTCCTCATCGGATTCCGTTTTGTTGTTCAGTGTGACACGATAACTGTGAATCTAGTTGTAAGAACGATGCTGTAGTTGAACACGCGCTCTAAATACTAACTCGTTGATGCAGACTGCCAATGTGCTTACGACACGACCTGTCCGCTCTGCTGCTGCATATCCATGCTTCACATCGTCAGAAAATGCAATAGCCCCTGCACCTATTGTCCCTCCGCCAGCAGCGAAAAGCAGAATATTCTTCCGGCCGTTGCGAGATGTGCGGTAGGGGTCGGCGGTGTAATTCGGACCTTGCGATGAGGCAAAACGCCTTTGGTGCGAGCGGCAAACCCTACATGTCCATAAACCAGAGCGGAAGGCCAGGTTCGAAAATCTGAAGCCTCTCATCACTGAGAAAGGGTAGCGCTCGTGAAAATCGCAGGTTGCGGTCACTTTTAAGAATTATCTTTCATGTTGAGGATGAATTGGGGCCAATCCGCACTACATGTCTTTTCGGCTCACCGTAGACCTCCCCGACGTCGGGGTTGACGTTTTTCCTCCGCCTCTGCCGCGATATCCAATCTACGTTAGTCGGGTCCCTTATTGCGATATCTTATCATGATTGATCCTTCTTCTTCCGATGCTCCCAGGTACTCAAACTCAATATGGCCCCTCACATTACGATAGTCTCTTTAAGTCCAGTATGGATTTCAGTGTATTTGATCTCAAGAATGACCAATGACATGGCCAATAATTTCTCAATGTACAACCAGGATTTCGTTGCGCCGAGTATATGCAAGATCGAGCATTGCTCGCGTTTGTTAACCCCTATCCAGACATCCGAGACCTGAACCCTCAAACACCGTATTTATATCAAACCCTTTCCTTAGGACGCAAAAGTCCTACCCTATGGCCATCTCGACTCGTCACTTGTTTGACGGCGTCGCCTTGAATTCTGGATGGAGGACAAAAGTGGACCTGGAACAAGGGCTGCATGCTCATCCTTAGAAGGCGATGAGGTGAGAGAAGGCCGGTGAATTCTGCCTGATGTGCGCGGCAGCCGACTTTTGCCAAGACCAGGACTACCCATGCCGCTAGCCGTTACGCCCCCTTCGCGGCTCATAGGTCTTAGTACCGGCGTCATGTTTGTGCCGCTTCGCTGCCGACCTTCTCTCCCGTCCGCATAGACAGGCCATTGCCCTGAACGAACATATTGTGGAGTCAGTGGCGTTGATTGGCTCCTGATCGGACCAGGCGGTGTAGTTACGGCACTTGACCGTCTTGTAATAGGCCTTCTACTGCTACTTGCCGCTTGCAGCTCCCTTTCCAGACCAGACTTCACCAGTTCACTGGCCATGTTTCTGACAAGCACGGCAGGATCTGTTTCCGCCAGATTTCTGATCGTTCCCAAAAGACCATAGCGTCGAATAAGGCCACCTCTTTCGTCGCTAGCATCACAAATGCTGCGAACAATACGGAGTAGATTCAGACGAACCACGGCCTTGTGGTGTGTAAGCTTCTGCAAGATTCGCGAGAAGAGATCCGCGCGAGCCAGTGAAAGAGCTACTGTTGGACTTAGCCGCAGTAACTTCTGCAAAGGCTCCAGGAGATTCTCGAAAGCATTCGCTTTTGAAGTGGTGAAGCATTGAACAATCGCTTCTGTGAAAGCACCGTCCAGAAGACGCTCTTCTACTTTCGCAGTTTCTTCCTGCAACCTGGGATACAGTCAGATATAGCTGATTAAGCCACAAAAGCAAGCCACTTACCAAACAAATATGGCGTCCAAAGCAGTGACCTGCCAATATGGGTCTTCCAGAAGCGAAATGTAGAATTGAAGACCTTTGTTCTGCCAAAGGTGCTTCCGACCAACCTTTCCAGAATGTGCCATGTCACAAAGAATGGGCAAAGCAAACTCCTTCAGCGGACGCTCAGTCTTGACGATCCGCAACAGGAGCGGGATAATGCCATTCAACGCCGCATCTTCTTGTCGTGTCTTGTTGAGTCGGCACAAGTTGTACATGGTATTCAACACTTGATTCGAGATCTCTCGAACGTGCGGCGCCCTCATATTGGAACTCAGTAAATCGATAAGGTCATCAATGGCGTTGGAATTCTGCAGGGTATCCAAAGTGGTAGAGAGCATCGATAGATTTTTGATGAACTTGAGCATAGTGATTTGATGGCTAGGTGTCATGCGTTTGAGGTCTTTTAGAACAACTATGAAAAACAATAAGTTACTAAACATGATAAGCCAGGATTGATCAACTTACGTTTCAAAACTTTCCGGTCTGCTACGAGCTCTTTTACGTGGTTCTCTGCTTGTGAGAATAGGAGAAAAATGTTTGCAATACGGCCTTCACAGAGCTCTGCAAGTTCGCCTTCTTCATCCAAGACCCGATTCAAGATCATTGATAACGGATACAAAACTGAGCTCCTGGAGAAGATGCGACAGAAATCATTCTTGGGCGTCGGTCCCTACTCTTGTCAGAAAATGCCAACAAATATTAAAGGAAAGAATTACCTGAAGTTCGAAAACGCTCCAGACACCATTTACCCCAATCAAAACGAGGTCCCGTTCAGCATCATAATCCTCTTCTAGAAATTCGACCAAAACGTTAAGACCGCCACAGCTGATGAACATTTGCAGCGTCAAAGTTGAAGTCTGGTACATTTGCCGCACAAATGCTGCCGCCTCTAGTCGGATCTCACTCGAGTATTTTTTGGATGCAAATTTTGAAATGATTGGAATGCCTCCGACAAAGCAAAGATTTTCTTGTATTTCGACGCTGCTGAGAATAGTCTGAAAACCAGATCAGTGTCGCACCACAAGACAGTCCAACACCGATGGCTTACCGTATTAACAATCTTGAGCAATCGCAGGATCACATCCCGTCTCTTGCAAGTCTCGAGAATTTCGAGGATGGGCAACATTCCGTGCGCGCTTATTATGACATTTTTCGTTTCTGGTGATTCCGCAAGGATATCGATCTCGAAAACATTTAGTGGATTTGGAATTTGTAAAGCTGGTGGATACATACCAGTTTCTCTGTCAGATCTTCAAGTGTGTCCTCCTCTTGGGAGACCTTGAGCGAGCCGACCAGTCCTTCAACTTGCATGCAGAGCCTTGCATATTTGTCACGCGCGATATTGGCTTCCAGATCTATGACCTCGTGAGCATGAGAACCGGGCGCCTACAGTGGAAGAGACTTTACCTAATTCGTCAAAATCTTCTTCGAGTTGAGCAAAAGGATCATCCTCATCGTCTTCGTCCCCAAGCTTTCTGAAAGTCAGACCGAGGTTATAAATTTCAGTCTGGCGGAATGCATCTAGGACATACCCATGAATTGTTGGACAATTTCGAGTTCAGCATTAAAGTATTGTGCTCCGAACCACTGTCACTTTCTGGCTTTTCTCGTATTACTTCGGGCTTTTCAAAAATATCGGAGAAATCCTCGTCTTCCTCATCTTCGGCATATCTTTGTATTTCAATGGACGATCGTGTCCTCCTCATCATCCCTCGAGGATCAGATAATGTTGGGCCATGACGTCGAATATTGTTACTCGACTGTTGACTGGTGTTAGACCGGGGCAAGCTTTTGAGATCAGAAGGATGGAAGAGTTTGGGCGATAACGAATCTCCCTTCTGTGACGCAGTCAGCCAGATGTTTTAGCCTTGCATGGGTAATGCAGAAATCTCTTACTTTCAAGTTTATGAGCTTCTTCTCGAAAAGCGAGTCGTTGCTCGCGACAAGATCAGAGTAGTCTTCCACCGAGTTTTCTCGGAAAAGAGCGGCTGGTCTAACAGGGGGTGGGGCTTTCATTTGAAGACGCTGTAGGCGAGGCTCCGGAAGCTGTGGTTCTAGGTCAAATGAAGAAGAACGTCGCGACCTTGAGTGCAGAGGATGCTGAATCCCTTCTGGACTTGTGCCTTTGGGAACATATGGGCGGATGGTTTGCATTGGATCGGGTTCAGCAATCTGCAGTGGACTTTTCATTGTAAGCTCACCCTCGAAATTGTCGTCCCAGTTTTCTTCCTCTGCAGCTGTTTCAGCGGAGGCAAATGCTTTCAGCTTGTCAGACGAGAGCATGCCTCCAAAATTATCATGGGGTCGCAGGTGAGGTAGTTGGAGAGCACTTGGAGAAATCGCAGATGCAAAATCATCATCCCAGTTGTCATGGGTTGACCTTTGGGAAGAACGAAAGTCCTCTACGGTAGCGCGAGGCTTGGCCATGCCGAGAGGCGCTTTTGCGGCAGACGTTCGTAATCGAGGTAGGCCTCTTCGCTCAGGGATTGGACTCGACGAAGGCGGCCGCGAATGACGGCGCAGGGAACCGGCGTTGGGAGACTTGAGCGCTTCATTCCATTCCTGCACACTTTTGACGGTCTCATCGTACTTTGTGGGCGCGGAGGGCACAGTAGCATCCGTTCTGCGGGCGCTGACAATCCAAGGATGTTTGAGAAGTTTCCGGGCAGACACTCTGAGATTCGGGTCTTTTTGGAAGCATTGCATTAGAAAGTCACGGACAGCCTGCGTTTTGTCAGTGGACAGATGGCCATCTTTTCGGCAGAAACATACAGGAGAAGCGCCTTCAGGAAGTGGCGGATGGTCGTCATTTACAATGCGAAATAGTGCAGGCATAGGCTGAAGCTTATGGTACGGAGGTTTGCCGTCTAGTAGCTCAATCACTGTGCAGCCAAGGCTCCAAATATCAGATGCTGTCGTCGCTCCAGAGAGTTCAATAACCTCAGGAGCCATCCAATAGGGAGTGCCCACAACGCTCGATTCGTGCAAACCGGTCGTTCGAGTGGCGACACCAAAATCGGCCAACTTCACAAGACCCTCCTTCGTGGTAAGGATATTAGCGCCCTTAATGTCTCTATGGATCACACCTTGCTCGTGTAGATAGAGCAGGCCGTGAAGGACCTGAGACATATAAAGAGCCACGAGGTTTTCAGGGAATTTTCCGAAGTTTTTGCAGATGGAATGGAGTGAGCCATTTTCACAATATCTGCTAAGGCTTAGCTGTTGTTGTTCACCGATCACGAACCTCTGAGAGCCTACTCGAGAACGATGAACAAAGACTCGGCGGTCTTTTCGAACCCATGGTACTTGACAATGTTCGGATGCTGTTCTAAGTTCAGTCTCTCAAAATCATTATTTGGGTGGTCAAGGACTCCTGACATTTAGATTTTTCAACAAGTCGATTTCAAGCTGCAAGTCTAACGGTCAGCACGTGCATCATTTAAAAGAACAATCTACAAAGGAAGCAATAGCAGCATACCATGATCACTCTTAATTCGCTTTTTGGCAAGTCTGCGAGCTTTACTTGTTTCACTGCGACCGTTTCCCCAGTGCCCCAATTCAGAGCTCTATAAACCGAGCCAAATGCTCCTTTCCCCAGGCAATCCCCCAATTGCTATGTTACCAGCGTAAGCCTACGGATGCGGGGTCATGGAGAAAACATGCGGACGCACATAATTCTTCAGGCCGGCAGCGTCCTGCGCTGCTCTTGCCTTCCCATCTTTCCTAGCCAGACCGGGAGTATTTCGTCCGTTCCTTGCCTGCGAGGGCGTTGCGCTCCCGGGTCGATTGTGGCCAGCCCGATCGACGCTGCCGCCGGGGACCTGCGAGGGCATGTCGGGGCAGTGGTGAATTGAATATCACAAGGCGAGATAGAGCGACTTTCTCGAGTCCGTAGGTGCCTTCATAGCAGCGTGACGAATACTAGGTTGGCTCCTTAAACGATCGTCATGCTTAGAGCGTTGCCGCTGAGGGTCGATTCGATAACGTAGCAGCTGTTCTCACCCCTGCATTTGCATGACCTATCAGCAACTCATTCAAACAAGGTAGAATATCGTTGATTGACCAGGGACAGGAGCAAGAAGGAGTCATAAATTGTACAAAATTTACTGACCAAGGTTACCAAAATTCCTCGCGTGCTTGTTCGTAGGAGTTGTTGGAAGACTCGTGTATACTTGCCCCACTGTGTCAGTATTACATTAGGTCCATGCGTGTCGTGTAACAGGAGCACGGACTCGATGGTCTCTGTAGACGAAGAGCACGGCCCCTTTTGAAGCCACTTCCAGGTACTGTATGTTTACCCTCATTGAATGCCAAGTTCTGGATTTTTATCTCTCATTTTGATTAACTTCATCATATCTTGAAATCACAGCAGCGCAGGTTATATGTGCTTTTACTACCAAATAGTTAGATTAGGCTGTTAGGGCGACTGTTGATAATCTGGGGAACACTTTGACTAAGACGTCGCTAGGGAACATGTTGGATGATCCGAAGGGACGCTGCCCAGAGCGACATGGCAAATTAGGGACAGCTTGAATTTCCAGCGATCCTGTAGCAGGAAAAGATTAGATGACTATTGAATACAGTGATGAGTTAGACTGTTCTCATGGCCAATGTAGGATCGGAGCTCAGATGGGATGTAAATAATAGTTAGAATCAGGACACAAGAGGAAAAGCAAACAACGCGCTCAACTTTTATCTGCTTTTGATTGGCGCATGCCGCATTTGACATATGAAGGCGCTATCCTGGAGAAGACCTAGTTTCAGGTATATTATCACGCAAATCACATGTAAAAATACTTTATATAAAGTATCGAATGTCTCAGGCTGCGAAGGTCGATCCTCCACGCGCCAAACGGCGCCGCCTCGGCCCCCCCATTAGGATGTCGCCTCTCAGCTCGGTCGCGCGACTCTCCTTCGTCTTCTTCGGACCCTGAATGATACCCATTATTAAAGATTAGAAAACATAAAGACAACACAATATCCTTTGGCCTTCTCTCTGGAGACGCAACCTTTTATTATTTGACACAGCGAAGAGCGTTTGCATCATACACGTCTTCCTCTTGTTTCCTGCCGCAAGATTCTCCAATCTCTCTCTGCGCCGACCGCGCAGCTGAACCCGCCTCCTTTTTGCGATCATGGGTCTACCGTAAGTACCCCAGTGTTGGCTGATGCTTTTTACATGTTCGCTTTAAAAATGCTTGCCGTTTTCTGCCAGGTGTCCAGTGTCAGTCGTCGTATTCTGGGTTTGCTGATCGATTTGTACTGCCAGAGTGTTTCGTGAACCTGCCGCTGCAGAGCCAAAGGTCGCAACGAAAGCCGATGCATCAGCGCAATCCAGATCTGCGATCCGGCGCCAGCGCGCTGTCCGACACTCTCCTACTCGACCGCGCCCGGTATCGCTCGCAGCGTATCGCTTGACGCCGAATAATGAAGACAACGGCGTTCGCGCCTTGATGGAGATTCTCCGCGGCGATCGCACGCCGGCCGCTGACCTTTCAGCGGATTCCGAAAGGCTTCAAGCCGAATTTTCACATCGCCGTTCTATGGAAAGCGGGCGCAGCATACTACAGGATGCGTTGAGTTACGAGCGCCCCGGTCGGCGAATGAGGGAGGTTTTTGCCCCATCAAGACGTTTGCCTCCTCCGTTACCCCCTGTTCCGGAACCTAGAGACTACAGCGGGACTATGTCGCCAGAAGAGGCCGATCTGGCTCCAGAATATCTTCAGCCATATGTGAGAAGACTACAGTCTTCGTCCCAACCCAATAACCGGACCGATGGCCTACCTTCGGGCCCGAATACTTCGGCCCTCCGTCTAGGATCTGCTTCGCTAACTCCCCGCTTTGCACCGGCTTATTTGTTTGACGGAAACCGTACAGAGATGCGCCGGTCTGATGCTGCGGAGAACTCAATGCATTTTGAAGATGGTATCCCAGATAATAGAAATGCTGGAATTGACGATCTGCCGCCACTCCGCCGTGTGGGACATCGGAGTATTCTCGACGGACCTATATTCGAACGACCATCTCGGACCCGCCAAGAGTCTCACCGTTCCCTAGGGGCAATGGATGGACTCGGGGACCGAGAGCGTAGTTTCAGTCCTGAGGATGACCCTTGGGAGACCCTTCTCACCACCATTACCCCAGATACCCAGCTTCCGAGTCCCGACTCTTTTTCCTCCGCCCTTGCCTCGGCATCCTCTTTTACGTCTAACCCCGCAACTACTGGCGGTCTTCATCTGCCTCCTCTCTCATCTGAAAGTTCGGCATCTATTCACATCTGCGATGTTCCCACAGAGTTCGAGGACTCCGACACGGAGGCCGAAGGCGATGCGGATAGGAACCATGGCAATCCTTCAAGTCGACCAGTCCAAAGTCTGTTTGGCCTCTCCGACAATATTAGAGATGGTAGTGAAGACTCCAGCCGTGTGCCCCACGACTATCTAGATCGGAGGGGGTTTGAAACGTATAATCGCGAACACGAGCTTCAACAGCTGCAGTCAATCCTCAGTCGCCTTGGAAGAATGAATAATACCCTTCGTGAATCGGCGGGCCTCACCAGGCCCGAAAGTCGGCGTGAACGTGAGGCCTAATGGCTAAGAGCCACGTGGTCAGTTTTGCCACGCCTGCTTAAGAGAGGGAGAGCTACCTCAGCTTTTCGTTTACAGTTTTTTCTTACTTGGTGGTCAAGGCTTTGCTGTTGAAGACCCCTCAGCCTTGCAATTCAGTCAGCTTTTTCACCAGCGAATAAAATAATTTACCTGAGGACAGAACCTCTGGACATGCTGGCATGGACTCTGGTTTCACTATCCTCAGCCCCATCGACTTCCCTGAGTCGCACTCTCTTGCTTGGAGTATGAAGTCGGGAACTCGTTGTTTTGTTTCACCTTCGGCTTGCTGTTGTGTTTATTTTTCACGAGTTTGGGATACGGACTAAAAAGCATCTGTTGATGTTCGGGCGCAAACTGTTGGATCGGCAATCATGACAACGACGATGATATATTTCTTTGCTCTATTGGCGCTTTAAATGTAGCATTATCTGAGCGATTAATCGACCTCTATACCGCGCTGCTTGCGAATCGGAGCAAAAGACTCCGAGGACTCCATGTCTCATGAGCGAACAAGTCATAAAAAATAATTTAAGTAAATTGAGTCGTACTGTGATTGCCTTCACTGTTGAGGCTTGTTTTGTTGCTCAGGTGCCCAGCTCTGGTCTTCCCTACTAACAACAATTTCGTCCACATCCAATCGGTCATCAACGATTTCTTTGCCGTTGACAAGATCGTTTTCTGTTACTCTCGTGTGGGCGGCATCTTCGTTTTCTGCGATGCCGGCCTTGACGTGCCGACGTACGAGCCGTTCCCGCGCGACATCGAAATCGACTTCAACGAACCATAACTCGTCCATGAGTGCAGCAGCATCTTTCCAAGGAGATTTATTCAGAGACAGATAGTTTCCCTCAAAGACGAGAACACGCATGCTCGGGTGGATTGGGATATCGTCTTCTACAGGATCTTTAACTGCATGATCAAAGCTTGGAGCATAGAGAGTCTCAGCCTCAGGAAGGAGGGGCTCTCTCAGTTTCTTAACCAGTCTAAAAAAGGATTCTCCATCAAATGTGAATGCCGCCCCTCGTCGAGCGTGGGCGGTTGTTGGATCGGGCAGCGCTGACAACTGTGCCCTGGAGAGATGATAACCGTCCATCGGGATAAAGCCTGCAATTTCTCGTCCACCTGCCGCAGCGCCAGGTGATTCCTTCTGATACAATTCATTGAGTCGTTTGGCAACAATGGCTGCAAGGGTTGTCTTTCCTGTCGAGAAAGTAAGGACTGGGTTATACTAAAGCTAGGCTGTTTAATCAAGAACAAGGAGTTACAGATTCCCCTCACCTGACCCTGGAATGCCTGAAACTGCGATGAGAAGTCTCTGCGAGGGCTTCGTCGCCTTGTATTTTGCTGTAATAAGTTAGCCATCCTCGTTCAACTAATTGTAGTGTTTGAAGAACTCACCCCACGCCTTTTGGACCAAGTTCTCAATTTGGGAATCCATTTTGATTCAGTAGGGTATTGTAAGTGAGATTTGGAAGGCTTCAAGTTCAAATCTGTGAATTGGTTTTCCGTGCTGCAATAGAGGAGAGAGCACGACACTTTTGACAGAGCCCACAACACCCTCAGCGGGAGCCCCACGATGTAACGTCACTGCGGATATCGCCTCGGCTGATTGGGTTGACGTTTGTAGACCCGCGGGCTATCGGCTTTATGATTTTCCGAGACAAATCGCTCCATGCTCGCGATCTTGAAGTGCAGGAATAATCGCAAAGTCGAAATTAATCTAAACTGAGTCCAGTTTGATTACATTGAGCCATAATGGACGTGGAAGGGGAGTTCTTAAATATAGGCTTGGATCTCTTGAGCGATGAGGAAAATGAGGACAAGGCCGCAGACCGCACCGGTCAGACAGAGGAAGCGTTCCAGAGAGAAAAGGCTAGTTGGGAACCTATAATTGAGCGTGGAGAGGTACAATTAACGTCCAGCAAGCATTGCGAGTTCTTTTCAACGTAGGCTTGAACTGACACATTTGCAGATATGGAGATCCATAAAACTACCGCTTTCGACCAGCTTAAACAAGCCTGAAGGTCAGAAGCTGCTGCACGCCGTGGAAGAATTGTATTATTTTCGGCGTTTCAATGAAGCAATTCAATTCATTGACAGAGCCCAACCTCAGCTCGCTGGAGAAGACATCAAGGCGGCCATGGCTCGCTATAAAGAGAAATGCCAAGCGAGAGAGCAACGTGCAACAAAGTCTTCAAATCCCAACCATGGCAATTTGGGATGAAATTTCTACCATTGCGTCGGTGAGTTCGCCGCTAGACGCAGACTTTTTCACGGCATCAAAAAGCACAACCCTACGCCTCAAGGCTTGTATCACCAAACATGTTATCATTTAGTCCTAGCCTTGATGGGATGCGCGAAGCTGGGACAGCGAATCGGAAAATAGAAGTTTGCCTTGGGCAAGTCAGGGTGCACGATTCTAGAAGATTCATACAGCTGGTCTAGGACCCAGATTGTGTTCTACGGTAGTCTACCAAGGAAGGCTCATCGTGGAACAGGCAACCATAGAAATTACACAAGCTCTCGTCTCTGGAGTCATGAAAACAAAGAGAGGAACAGGGCAAAGAGCAGGAACAGGCTACACGCAAGAGTACACGTTGCGCACCGCCACATCCAAGGGTTTAACTTAGCTTGAAGCGGTCTCGGGTAACTCATGGGAAGGAACTGGGAAAGTACGCAGGGGTCTTAGGGGAACCGCCTCAGATTTACGCGAAGCTCTATGTATCGCGTCACGAGACGTGGTTGTGACGTCAACCTTGTTGTGGCTCTTACTGTACCTAGAAGCAAACATTTGGCGAAAGGGAGGGGATTTGTTTGAGCATGTACTCCGTAGTTGCAATCATTAATTGCCATTTACCTGAATGAAGAAAATTTGCATGACTGGACAGGGGGGAAACATGGATATTCATCGAATTGGAGCCGTCGATGATCACGACAGCGAGATGCGTAATTCCCTTGTCACTTTTGGATTTCCCAGCCACCAATGATCAAGGCATGTGGGAACACAATTGCGTGCGGGTTCCTCCGCACTTGTGCCCATTAATGTGGGGTAAAACCGGCTAGATCAGGTAATTCGGGCAAGAGTTGCCATGGTAGAAGCTAGGCGACCTTGCATTCACCGTGACGCCTTCTGCTCTCGACGATGTCATTGTTGCTTAACGTGACCCCCAGCCACGGGACCCGGCTGCCCTTCAAATACGTCTCGTCTTCACATCATCCCCTTCTTTTCTTCTTCATCCATCAATCCATTCAATTTCCATCCATCAAACATCTTCAAAATACATCTCGGTTTCGACCAATCTACAAACAATCGCAATGGCAACTCTTCACTGTAAGTGATAGCCCCTTTTGTTTATTGAATTCGTGCTCTTTCTGCCTTTTCCACACCATCTCTTCTGTTTGACTTCTCTTCATTCCTAAAAGACACTCCCATGATAATTCCCCTTCACTACCTGCCTTTCCCTCTATTGGCCCGCTTTGCTGTTTCCTTTCAACATTATACTAACCTTCCAAACCAGACCTCCCTCCGGTTAAGCCTTCGGCTATTGCCCTGGGTACCATCTTCAACCACGCTGCTTCTCTCGCAGTGTTAACTCCCGTTTTCGGTGAGACCTACCACCGTGCTCAGGCTGCCAACTCGAAGGAGGAGTTTGCCAAGTCGAGGGAGGCTGCCTCCGCCGCTGCCGCTTGGGGTAGCTCTCTTGTTGGATCTGCTTTACAATCCTATGGTGTTGGAGCTTTGATCAATGCTACTGGCACTCTGAGCTACAAGGGCGCCGCTTACTTGGGAAGCTTGATTTTCTTCGCCAGTTCTGCTCCCTCGGTATGTTGACATTTTTTTCGTCAGTCAATGGAAAAGGAAACAAAAAAGCTTACTTTGAAATAGTTCGTCGCCCAGATTGTTACCGAGAAGCGGCCATTGGACACTGTTGCCGTTGGCCTAGTCTCGCGCGTCTTCGAAACCGTTGGACTCAGCTTGTTCCTCACCTGGTGGGGCACTCGCACCAACCCTTTTGAGTAAACAGATGTGCTTGCATTTCCAAGGACAGGGATAAGGGTTCAGGAGTGTTATGGGACCTCGTGACTTTTTTCTTTTTCTTTTCCTCAAAGTTGCTGCTGGATTATAATGATTCTCTTCTTCCAACTGATTTGTACTATGAATAGCTCACTCTTAGTGGGTTTGTATCAATACTGAATGGGAAATATTACCGATACCTGAGCTTTTAAGAGAAAATTTAACTTGATCAATCTATGCTTTTTTCTTGCCTGGCAAAAACATGTTAATTGGTTTTCCGAGACGTAGGACGTTCAATACTTTTTTGATCAGTCACGCGCAACTGGCTCAAGAAGATATAAACCCCATTCAGATATCACCAAATCACGTTACTAGTAGGGCATGATGGTACGTATGAATGTCCATTTGCTTTAGTGAGAAAAGGGATTAAGGCCAGTAACCATGCCACCCAATAACTTGGTTTACCCTGAACTGTTCCTGATTAACCGCTTGACAGCCAAAGCTTTAGATTACCAGATCCGCTAGATCCGAAACGGCGAAAACTTTTTTTCCCTGCAAATGGACTGGAAAAACAAATGAGTGAAGACACGCTGTGAGATAAATCCAGAAGTGGCAAGGGTCTAAGAGACAGTGATCAGAGAAACCGCAAAACAAAACATCAATGGACCTTTGTTAGGTTTCCACGTCAAAGCTCGATAATTGTTCGGTTTCCAAATTCGCAAATCACTACGCTCCTGCCCTTGCTGGATGTGAGCAGATTGCTGTCCTCTACCTCTGCACGCTTCTTCTTCCCTGAGGAAAGTAGCGCCGCTGAGGAGGAGAAGAGGAAGAATCATTGAGGGTGCCTTGGCGTAAGAAGCTGCTAAGCGGCCTATGGCCCTGGCTCTGACCCTGGCTCTGATCCTGTCGCCCCATGTGCGAAGTCGACTGCCGAGAAGGGTAATAGCTAGTTCTGTGAAAAGCAGAAAGGCCCCTACCCTCGAAGCGCGAACTAGTCGTTCTGGGCGGATACTTGAGAAAGTCAGGCAGGGTATCCGCTGTCATTGATGCAGCACGATCATCCGAGAAGACCTTGCGGACTGGAGGATTCATCAACGCATTATAGAGGGAAGTCCTGCCGCGGGTGCTGGTTTCGGGAATGGGAGGAGGCATGTCCTTGTCGTTTTCCTGCCAGAAATTGCTGATGTCGCTCCTGATACGACCATCACCTCCAAGGATGCCACGAGATGTATCGGCAAATGGGAAGCGATTCGAGATCGATGGAATATTGTCTGAAGTGGGATATGTATGTGCGAGATTCTTCTTCCTTTCCTTTTCGAGCAATGCATCAATGATGTCCCCGCCTCTGCTTCTGAATGGTTTGTGACGGAAAGTGAGGCTCTCTTTTCGGGGTGGAGGATTCAATCTACTCTCGCTGGCCTCGTTTTCGAAAAAGCTGCTTTTATGGAGCCTAGTGCCGGCATTTTTATTTCTGCGCTCCAGTATAGAAGGTAGGTCATTGGGAGGAAAGGTGGTTTTAAAAAAAGGACTGGCTACAGAGCTGGTGTCAAGATGGCGAGGGTTGGTGTAACGTCTTCCTTCATAGCCTCGACCACCGCTTATACTGGGCGTAGAGAGTGTATCTGATAATCTGGTATTTGCGTATCTGCCAGAGGCAGGAGTTGAAAACCGTTGGACTGGAATTTCGTGACGCAAAGGGGACACAAAGGGGTCGTTTCTCAAGTCAGCTTCTGATATACCTCCTGCAAACGGCGGCGGAGCGAGGTTGTTTGTTGCAAGTGGAGATCCCGTCGAGTATCGTTGCACTGGAAAGTAATTCTGAATGGGATATGCGCGCTGGGGAGCCGTTTTTGCCCCATGTTCGCCGGATTGCACTGTTGGGCGGATGAAGCTAGTTTCGTGATACATAGCCTGTAAAAGTCCGGGCAGGGGCTGGGTGACATCCTCGCGGTTTGCATTACCGGTCTGCTGCTCCTGAAATAGAGAAGAACCGCGAGAGGCAGACTCAGAGAGAGTCTCGTTGTAACGAGAAGCCGGGAAATTCTCTTGGAACTGGCTCTGTCGTTGTGGGGCGTCAGGCTTCCCTCCACGAAACTCTGTGCTTGATGGTTTCAGAGACAAATTTTGTAGGTTCATTTCAGGAGAAGCAGCCAGAAGGCCAGTGCGAGCTGCCGGATACGAAGCATTACTTGGGTTGTGGCCTTGTCTTGCTATTGCGGAAGACACATTATTCGCCTGATTTGTAGTCTGCTGCATCAAGCCAGTAATGCGGCTGGACCCTGGCAACGGTGGTGGGGGCATGAGATCTCTGCTAAGCAGCTTTCGGGTTGGCTTCGGAGCGTCTGGGTCGAGAGTCTCGTTTGATGGTCTTCTCCTCTTGGCTGAGAGGTTTTCGGTTTTAAGGGGGACCCCAGCGTCTTCTGAATCAGCATGACTAGGAGTATAATCTGGAGCCGCCAATTTTACTGGTGTTGTTGCAGTGTCTTCTTGAAAGCTAGCGTTGTGTGCACCTGAGTGTAGATCCTTCGGGGTGGCAGAAGCTACATCATCTGCTTGATCTCCTCCAGGCAAGGCATTCTGCAAGATCTTTCCCTGGACTTGAGTTGCCGCATGGCCAGCGGAAGGATTCAATGAATGGTCCAGCTTGTAATCTGTCTTGGGGGTTTCCAGACCAAGGATGATCAATTGCTGCCTCATCATTTCATTTTCCCTAAATTCTTTTAGTTCCAATTGTTTTCAGTTTTCTCCAAGACATTTTACCTAGTCAAAGGGTCCAGTATCTTAACGAAATGTTTCAACTCTGCCTCCCTGGTCTTCCAGCTCTCGAGCTCTGTAGCCCGTGTCTCCAGATTTTCAGCATAGCTTTTCAGTTTTTGGATTTCTTGCCGTAGTTCTTGGTTGGTATTCGCCTCGGCTGTGAGCAATTTTTGAAATTCAATCTTTTGGTACTCGGATGTGCTCAACTTCTCCAGCACCTTGGTACCGTACCGAATAAGTGAGAGATATTGGAACTAGAGTATCGAAGTTAGAATGCATTGCAAGCAGAATATCAGCTTAGACTGCTTACCCTCATCGCTGAAAGTGCGGGTTCTGAACCTGTGACGTGTTGTGGAGGAACCACAAAGTATTCTTGCGGAATCTCCGGGTCGTATTGACCAGGACTGATCCCATGTACCCAATACAACCTGAGTGGCGTTGTTATGCCTCTCTCATTGCGGCAGATTGGACAAGGCGCTTTTGGGTGAGAGCCTGCTGCGTAGAAAGGGACACCTAAGGTATCAACAGTGGTTAGCTGAAAGTTTTTCCCTTCAGATCCCTTCAAGAGAGGTTATTTCGTTACCTCCTCCATCCAGATGTGCCCCACAGATCAGATGAGTGCATTCAGCCAGCCAAAATTTAGCGGTAGAGGCGCCAGGTAAAGCGGTCCCCCCTCGGAGTCCATCGCTGTCCTCAGCTCGGGAATACACGTCGGAGATTGAAGCTTGACAAAAGCCACAACTGAATAGAATCCCAACCGCAGAGAGACCAAGGCTTTTGCCTGGTGCTGTGGTGGCCATCGTTTATGGTACTCTAGGCGAAAGAAGAGCTGGAAGTTCTGGTAGCTTGATGCAAGAGTCTTGTTTGCTCAAATGGTTTATTTGGGTTCCGAAACTTCAAATGTCCCCAATAAGCAGAGTCCAACAGCGCTTAGAGTGAATGATACCGGACCAAGGCGTAATGTAGACAGAACTGTAGAAGGAGCATGAATGGCCCCATCGCCGCGGGCAACAGTCATGCTGCTCTGTTTCTGTATTCTACATGACAAGCATTTTCTACGCCCATCGTGGAGGCAGCCCAGAGTTCTCAGCTGTGGATAACTTATCATGTTGCGAAATGAGGGTGATCTGTAGTTTTGCTAGCGCACGTCTTTGATTCCTGTACATCTCCTGACCAAGAAAGAGAAAATTAGCAAATTGAAAAAATCTCCAGTTTGGAAAGCCAGTGTGTAAGTTACCAAGAGAGATCATAAGATCATTCGTAACAAAACCTGTTTCTTTAAGTTCAAGGACCACGATTTCTCGACAAGGTCTAAAGAAGGTTGAAAGAGAAAAGAGTCGAGGGGCGCGAAATCTGTGCGTTTAATGAACCGAATCATTCACCAGACCTGATGAACGTTCCATAATTCACTAAATTACAGCACAGACCATGGAATGGTTTCTTAAATAAAGTACGTATACATCTACCACTGATTACTTCAATTGAGGGAACTGCGACACAATTACGTGACGCCGCTACATGCAAAAGTCTCAATGAACGAACCTCAAGAGAGATCATTTCTAGACATGAAGTAACTCCCACTAGACTAACATTGGACACATTCGGAAAATCATTAGAAAGCGCAGCGTAGCCAAAGAAAATCTTGCTCTAATGCAATCACCCACAAAGCTATTATCTCTCAAGTTTACACAAATGTTCGTATTTCATATCTTGATATTCGGTCAGTAATATGACTTTTTCTCTGAAAGAAATATAAACTTACTCTTCAGGGTATCCTTCTCCTGTACTGATTTCGTATTTCTTGCCCTCGGACTTTCGAGCAAGGTTTGCTGGCGATGGTGGCAAGCCATCTTGTCCGAGCACGTTTGAAATGGTGGACTTATTATTTTCGAAGAAGGTAGATAGGCCTTTCCCCTCGCCCTCTTCCTTGATCTGGGTTAATTGTCTTGTCCCTGCTTCTCCTATCTGTAGTTTATCTTCTTGGGGAGCAGCTTTGCTGCCGACTGATAAGAGCCCAACAACATCCGCTGGTTTGACGATGCTTGGCTGAGCATAACTGCGTCGCGTATCACGTTTCCAATATGGATTCTCAGCAATGTCTTGGGCGGGAACAATAATTCCCATGTCGTAGTCTTTGGGATCGATTCCTCCAGGTGTCGGATTGCGAAAAAGAGGGTTGAGGGGCACCCCGGTTGAGCGGTTAGGGTCAACAGCAAGTGCTCTTCGAATGCGCTCCCATATTCCAGTGGATTGAACGGTATATTTCTGATTGATTGGTGAGTATTAATCTCCAACGTGTTGTGCTATTAGTAAATCGTTACCTTGTTGACTGCGACAACGCCGCGTGCTGAGAGAGCCGCCTTGGCGGCCGATTGGCCTGACATTACTCAAAAGGAGTGATATGAAGCTTGATCTTCTTTGTGATTCAATAACCCCCTAATGCCGGGTGTCTGTGGAGTAAGTTCCTAACAACCTTGAAGATAGTGGAGTGGAGGCGGAGAGCAATGCGGGTGATGAGCGATGGTTGCTCGGTTGGCCTTCGGGATCTCCACATCCTGGGGTTCAACATACGCTAAACTCCACATATTAATTGTTACTTAGTTCGGAAGCAAGCATTCTCTCACAGCCTGCTACAATAAACCGCGGAGTCCATGGGCACGATTGCGAGCACCGAATCTCATGACTAATGATCTGAAACGCCCATATTTGGAAAATTATATACATTGTACTGCATTACTACTAACTCGCTCTAAAAGAAAGACTTGGTATATCCGCACTCAAAAAGCTGGAATCAACTGAGGGAAAACACGAAAGATAACGCGACATTCTTAATAAG